>NC_064615.1:853231141-853540941 GCF_023898315.1 Schistocerca nitens
TGGCGTGGACCAGGAACCAGATACCAACCCCTTAATGTCCTTGAAAGGGACCTGTATCGAGGTCGTGGTTTGATGGTGTGGGGTGGGATTATGACTGGTTCACGTACACACCTGCATGTCTTTGACGGAGGAATTGTAACAGGTCAGGTGTACAGGGACGTCATTTTGCACTAGTATGTCCGCCTTTTCAGGGTGCAGCGGGTCCCGCCTTCCTCCTGATGCACGATAACGGACGGCCCCACCTAGCTGCCATCGTGGAGGAGTACTTTGAAACAGAAGATGGAGTGGCCTGCCTGTTCTCCAGACCTAAACCCCATCGAGCACGTCTGGGATGCTCTTGGTCGACGTATCGCTGCACGTCTTCAAACCCCAACGACACTTCAGGAGCTCCGACTGGCACTGGTGCAAGAATGGGAGGCTATACCACAGCAGCTGCTCGACCACCTGATCCAGAGTATGCGTTGTGTGGTCTGTGTACATGTGCATGGTGATCATATCCCACATTTATGTCGGGGTACATACGCAGGAAACAGTGGCGTTTTGTAGCACAATTGTTTTGGGACGGTTTTTCCAACTTATCACCAATACCATGGACTTACAGTTCTGTGTCGTGTGTGTTCCCTATGTGCCTATGCTCTTAGCGCCACTTTTGTGTGGTGCCATGTAGTGTGGCACCACATTCTGCAATTATCCTTAATTTATGAGCGTGAGTGTATATATTTACATGTACATTCTGGGTGTTTTAGCACAGAAGTTACATACTCAGGAGAGATGGAGTACACCAAGACGATGGAAAGTCACGTAGCAATGCATGATCGAAAACGCTTTCCTGGCGCGATAGCGACGACAGAGAATACAAGAGAGGAAGGACACGTACAACGGCAAACTCAAGATAGATGATGCAGGACGCCATATTGCAATTCACGCGATAACCGCTTTGACTGCCGTGCCCAGTCTCTTCAGTTTTCACTCATGAAACGTGTCTGGAATGCGATAACAAGAGATACATTATGACTTTTAAGGTCCATTCTCTGATGAAATGGGAACATTCCATTCCGATTCTTCTGAACTGTCCTTTGAGGAAGATTTTCTGGAATCGCCTAATGCATTCGCTTGCCACTCACTTCCTTCCCTAACCGCTTGCATCATGAACGTATGTACGTCCTGCTCCAAAGTTTCTGGATCAATCGCGCACTTTGCTATCACACGTGACAGGTTGATTACATGGACTGAATGAAATCAGGTAGAACACCTCAACGTGAAGAAACAGAATGCATGCATTCCACAATTGGCGGGAGACTGTACTATTCTGGTTCAAATGGCTCTGAGCACTATGGGACTTAACTTCTGAGGTCATCAGTCCCAAAGACTTAGAACTACTTAAACCTACCTAACATAAGGACATCACACATATCCATGCCCGAGGCAGGATTCGAACCTACTACCGTAGCAGCAGCGCGGCTCCGGACTGAAGCGCGTAGAACCGCTCGGCCTCAGCGTCCGACTACTGATGTTGATGATGGGCTCGCAGCATTGAGAAGGAAACTCGAGAAGTGGTCCAGTGGTTAGCACTCTGGACTCCCATTCGGGAAGACGACGGTTCAAATCCGCGATTGGCCATCCAGGTTTAGGTTTCCAGTGATGCCGGTCCTGGTTACCGAGCGGTTTTAGGCGCTACAGTCTGGAACCGCGCGACCGCTACCTGTCGCAGGTTCGAATCCTGCCTCGGGCATGGATGTGTGTGATGTTCTTAGGTTAGTTAGGTTTAAATAGTTCTAAGTTCTAGTGGCTGATGACCTCAGAAGTTCAGTCCCATAGTGCTCAGAGCCATTTCAACCATTTTTTCAGTGATTTTCCGAAATCGATCCAGGCAAATGCCCAAATATTTCCACTGAAAGGGCACAGCCGATTTCCTTCCCCGTTCTTGACACAATCCGAGTTTGTGCTCCATCTCTAATGACCTCAATGTCGATGGGACGCTAGACACAATATTCCTTCCTTTCCTTTTTTTGAGAATTAAAGATTAATCAGTCAGCACCCGTCACGTGATGAACATCATCACAAAGTACAGGGCAAATCAAAAAGAAGGAGCAGAATTCAAATATTTATTGCTTCCAAAATGCAAAAGATAGAAACACAATTCCACCGTTCCTTGAAAGAGAAAAGTTCAAATTTCCATGCGTTGACTGTGAGAACCATGTGTTACACGACTAACATGGAAACGAAGTAGCTGGTCTCTCGTTATCAAATTTACAGCTTCAACAATGTGATGTCGCAGGCTTTCAAGAGTGTCAGGTATAGGAGGGTGTAACACCCCAAGAAACCCGAAAACCCAAATAAGAATGCCGTGATAATTTAAAGTAGGGAACTGTGTTATCCTGAGAGGTACGACAACTTTTGACAGTAATGTAATACCTTAAAGTTTTGATGAACACCAATTTCAATAATTACTGAGTATGTCATGATATAAAGGTAGAAAGAAAGAAAGGTTATTTTTAATTACATATAAAAAATCTGAGTAATAACTGCAAATCAGTACAACGAAAGTTAAGTCCAAAGTAATATGTCGGTCAGAGATAACATTTATTGTGAAAGAGAGTTGTAAACGCGGTGAAAAGGAAATTCAATGCGTCTACAATGCTCGATCATGGAAAAGTTAGTCGCTTGCTAGCTTGTTTGCTATCAAGTCGAGAGAGAGCACCGTTTGTTATAGTACTACAAACGGAACGCCACGAGATTGTTTTTATTCAAAAAAAGTACTACTGTGTGCTAGAGATGCGCGGATTTTGTTCTCAATTATTCTGCCTTGAGAACTCGGACTGAAGTGATATTTTGATAGTGTACGACGAGTTAATGATATTTAATTATTGGAGATATTATTGTTGGACTCAACCTTCATCAAAGTGAACAGTTGCAACGAAGAATGGATATAGTATCGAAGACTGCAATACCTGATTAGCCTGGAGTAGAAAACATTAATACGACCACACGAAGATAATACAAGTACGCCGACTGTAAAAGTTGTCGTAATTGTCACGATCACCGAACTGAAAAGAATCGTAATTAATCTGATCCATCGGTGTGCGTGTGGACTGATGATTATAAACTAACTGCTAAGAAGGAACAATAAAATTGTTCGTCAGTAATGGAAATCTCACGTGTTGGCTCCATCATTAATTGACTGTGTGGTAGTCGATGATCAAAATTAATTGACTGTGAACATTTTAATTGAAAGAGTGACTTGATGAACATCGAGCATTGAAAGGAGTGTTTTACCGAAATAACATCACGACGCACGAAAGCGAGACAGCATTATAGATTATCTCTGGATTTGCGTCGTGCCGTAGTGAACAATTCTGCCTAGCAACGTAACAAAAACTACTGATACTGAACCGGAAATGAATTTTTCCTCGCTTCGTTGGTGTGAAATGACGCCGGTGATGAATGACTCACTCAATACTGCAATAACTAACTAACCGGGCATAGCAAATCATCATAAAACCATAACAGACAGTTAAAATCAGCAGTTAGCATCGCCGAGAAGACTGTGAGGACTCGCTAACGGACATCCATACATTACGCGAGGAACAATTTTCTTTAGAGATTTTCAGGTGCTGTTCCACGTTATCCGACGGGGACATCCATCATCCATCACTGCGTGTCGTGTCTCCATTCTACCGACCGAGCTGTAGCAGTAGCGGCTCAACATCAGCAGCGATAACAAAAGGGGAGAGGGGACGTCACATGAAAACGCAGTCTTTTACGAAACCCAAAAGATAAAAGTTACAAGGTGTGAGGTCTGGAGACCTGGAATGTCATTGGCGGTGAAGTGCATCTTCTGCTCCTCCTCTTCCAGTGCAACGCCCTGGAGTGGTGTCATTGAGGTAACGTCGGACGTGCTTAGAGAATGACATCTTTTCAGGACACCGGATTGGAAGATTAGGAGCAGAAGATTAACTTCATTGCCGGTGGCGTCCCAGGGCTCCAGACCTCATACCTTGTGTGACTTTTATCTATGGGGTTAGGTAAAAGGTCACAAACGCGTTAGAAGATTACCCACAGTTATGACGAGACGGGGACAGGATTGGAAGTGTGGTGTCACCGCCAGACACCACACTTGCTAGGTGGTAGCCTTTAAATCGGCCACGGTCCGTTAGTATACGTCGGACCCGCGTGTCGCCACTATCAGTGATTGCAGACCGAGCGCCGCCACACGGCAGGTCTAGAGAGACTTCCTAGCACTCGCCCCAGTTGTACAACCGACTTTGCTAGCGATGGTTCACTGACAAAATACGCTGTCATTTGCCGAGACGATAGTTAGCATAGCCTTCATCTACGTCATTTGCTACGACCTAGGAAGGCACCATTATCAGTTGCTATTGATATTGTAAAGAATGTACAGACAAGAGCTACGTTCAACATTAATGGATTAAAGTTAAGTATTCCACCATCTGCGTCCGTTTTTCTAAGTTCTCATTTCCTTGTCCTGTTCCAGACCTCACGCCAGCCTGCGTGAGCTTAAACGCGTGCCTTTCGGCATCCTCCAAATTCCGTGGGTTGGCTCCTGCCAATCCACAACAGGAAGAATTACAAGTCATGAAATAAGTATGAAAAGGGTTGGGTTGTTTTGGGGGAAGAGACCAAACAGCGAGGTCATCGGTCTCATCGGATTAGGGAAGGATGGGGACGGAAGTCGGCCGTGCCCTTTGAAAGGAACCATCCCAGCATTTGCCTGGAACGATTTAGGGAAATCACGGAAAACCTAAATCAGGATGGCCGGACGCGGGATTGAGCCGTTGTCCTCCCGAATGCGAGTCCAGTGTGCGACCACTAGTATGAAAAGTAATGGCTCTGGAAACAAATGTATGTGCGTATTAGTGCGACAGCCAGGCAATTTGAAGCGCCTTAGCCGCCCTTCTGCGCCGTCGGCACATCTCAGGAGCGCCCGCCATCGGCCTCGGCTGGGCTGTTACGCGGTCGCTGATAGCGACGTGGATGCGTAAAACATTTTTACGCGAGCGGAATAACAGCTCCGACACGCGCTGGCAGCTTTACGCCCCGTAAATCATCGCCGGCGCCGCCGCCGCCGCCGCCGGGCTTCTCGTGGCGGGCCCCGCCACGCTGCCACGTCTCAACCTGCGTGTTCGTATCAGCACCCCGTCACCCGTCACTGCCGACAACAGGACGTGCTGTCGGCAAGCAGGCAGCAGTGAGTGCGAATTTTGTGACGCTTCTGGTCACACCACACATTAAATATAGGCGGGGAACCTTTTTTTTGTATCGTCTGTCCACAATAATGAATAAAAGTATTCGTACACTCTTGTTCACTATAATAACTTTCCACAACGAGATTTTCACTATGCAGCAGAGTGTCCGCTGATATGAAACTTTCTCATGCTGGAAACATCCCCCAGGTTGTGGCTAAACCGAGTCTCCGCAATATCCTTTCTTCCAGGAGTGCTAGTTCTGCAAGGTTCGCAGAAGAGCTTCTGTAAAGCTTGGAAGCTAGGAGACGAGGTACTGGCAGTATTGAAGCTGTGAGAAGGGTCCGTGAGTCATGCTTGGGTAGCTTAGTTGGTAGAGCACTCGCCCTCATTAGGCAAAGGTCCCGAGTTCGAGTCTGGATCCGGCACACAGTTTTAATCTGCCAGGAAGTTTCATAGGATAACTTTATTTAATTAGAACCAAAAATCACAATCGGAGAAGTTATTTAGTAAAATAGCAGTACGGGGTTTCCTTCATAATCTGTACATATAAAAGGATTAACTAAGTTAGCCTTCCGGGAAAAAAATAGATGAAAATTCTGTACCAGCTGGATTCAGAGTATTTATATACACAAAGAAAATACGAGGGTAATCCCAAAAGTAAGGTCTCCTGTTCTTTTAAAGTACATAGACCTGTTTATTTCTACAATGGTTCACATCAGTTTACAGCTTGAGCATTTAGCTATTTTTCGACGTAATCACTATTATTGTCGATGCATTTTTGTAGACGCTGTGGCAGTTTTTGTATGCCCATGTCATACCAGCTCGCCGCCATGCTGTTCAGAAAGTTACGAACCTCTTCTTTCACCTCGTCGTCGGAGCTGAATCTCTTTCTAGCCAAATGTTCTTTTAACCTAGGGAGCAGGTAATAGTCACTGGGCGCCAAGTCAGGTGGGTGATTATGTTCCACTGAAACTGTTGCAGAAGAACAACGGTTTGCCGAGCGTTGTGTGAGCGAGCGTTGTCATGGAGAATGTGTACGCCATTGCTCAACATTCCTCTTTTCCGGTTCTGAATTGCCCGTTTGAGATTTTTCAGTCTCTCACAGTACCTGTCAGCGTTAATTGTGGTCCCAGCGATTCAGCTCCGACGACGAGGTGAAAGAAGAGGTTCGTAACTTTCTGAACAGCATGGCAGCGAGCTGGTATGACATGGGCATACGAGAACTGCCACAGCGTCTACAAAAGTGCATCGGCAGAATTGGTGATTGTCTCGAAAAATAGCTAAATGTTCAAGCTGTAAACTTATGTAAAACACTGTAGAAATAAACAGGTATATGTACTTACAAAAAAGTAGGAGACCTTACTTTTGGGATTACACTCGTAACAATGCACGATATACAATGAAGAGCCAAAGAAACTAGTACACCTACCAAATATAGTGTAGAGCCTCTGCGGGGCTCGGACGTGCCGCAACACGACGTGGCATGGACTCGACTAATGTCTGAAGTCGTGCTGGAGAGGACTAACACAGTGAATACTGCAGTGCTGTCCATAAATCAGTAAGAATATGAGGGGGTGCGGAGATCTCTTCAGAACAGCACGTTGCAAGACATCCCAGATATGCTCAATAATCATGTCTGGGGAGTTTGGTGGCCAGAGGAAGTGTTTAAACTCAGAAAAGTGTTCCTGAAGCCACTCTGTAGCAAATCTCGATGTGTGGGGTGTCGCATTGTCCTGCTGGAATTGTCCAAGTCCGCTAGTATGCACAATGGACGTGAATAGATGCAGTTGATCAGACAGTATGCTTACGTACGTTTCACCTGTCAGAGCCGTATGTGGACCTACGCGATTTATCACTCCAACTGCACAGGCCCCACAGCATTACAGAGCCTCCACCAGTTTGAACAGTTCCATGCTGACATGTAGGGTTCATGAATTCATGAGGCTGTCTCCATACCCGTACACGTCCGTCCGCTCGATACAATTTGAAACGAGACCCGTCCGACCAGGCAACATTTTCCCAGTCATCAGCAGTCTAATATCGGTGTTGACGGGCCGAGGCGAAGCGAAAGCTTTGTATTGTGCAGTCATCAAGCGTACACGAGTGGGTCTTCGGCTCCGAAAGCTCATATCGATGATGTTTCGTTGAATGGTTCGCACGTTGACACTTGTTGATTGCCTAGCATTGAGATCTGCAGCAATTAGCAAAAGGGTTTCACTTCCGTAACGTTGAACGATTCTCTTCAGTCGTTGGTCCCGTTCTTGCAGGATATTTTTCCAGCAGCAGCGATGTCAGAGATTTGATGTTTACCGGATTCCTGATATTCGCGGTACACTCGTGAAATGGCCGTACGGGAAAGTTCCCACTTTATCGCTACCTCGGAGATGCTGTGTCCCAACGCTCTTGCGCCGACTATAACATCGTGTTCAAACTCACTTAAATCTTGATAATCTGCCATTTTAGCAGCAGTAGCCTATCTAACAACTGCGAAAGACACTTGTTGTCTAATACAGACGTTGACCACCGCAGCACCGAAGTCTGCCTGTTAACATATCTCTGCACTTGAATACGCATGCCTGTACTAGTTTCTTTGGCACTTCAGTGTATAATGACAGTTTTAATAATTTGTAGACATTCTTCTTCTAAGTTTCACTTCTGTTACCCTCGTTGGGATGGAATGAACCGGTTATTTGGTATTCTCTGAATTATTATTCTGCCATTCTTTTTGTAGACATTACACCAGAACGGTGTTACTTCGTATTTCATGTTTTCAGACCATTCTTACAAGCGTACTCTAAAGGTGTCCAATTGGATTAAGGTCTCCACTCTGTGCTGGAGAGTAGAGGACACGAAGGGTATGGTACAACTATCACAGTCGAACAATTTCCCCAGTATGCTTAGGGTCGTTGTCTTGTTGAAAGTAGTAATCTGTGCCTAAAAACCAAGCTATCAACAATTTTTGAAGTTTTTCCTTTAGAATGTTTAAATACTGTAATATATCCATGTTATCTTCAAGAAAAATATATTTCCCAACACCAAATGTATTCATACATCCACGCATCACAATTCCTCCACTATCATGCTTTACTTTGTGTTGAATGTGTTTGGGATCCAGTCAGTATTGTTTGGCTCCACACCAAACTTCTGCCGTCAGTAATAAATACGTTAAATTTACGTTCATCTGTGAACAGTACCTTGTCCCAGAAACTTTTGTTCTTGCTTATATGTTCTCGAACAAAGTCAAGCCTTGATTTCCCGTTCTTGTTGCTGATGTATGGTTTTCTTCTGCGTACCCTTGCTCCGTAATCTGCAATACTTAAAATATAGCAAACAGCCGTTGGTGTGATTTCCTGTAACAACTGATCATTAGCATGCGCCAACAATGCAGAAGCTGTCAATTTAGGATCTTTTTTGACCATCGTTATCAACATATTTCGTTCTCTTTGCGCTAGCTTCTGCGGTTGATCTCTTCTTTCGCTATTAATGAGAGTGCATATTTACTTCTCTACATCGTGATATTATGTACTGCATTGTTCCCAGGCTTCTTCCAATAGAATCAGCTATTCCTGAAAAAGTATTTCCCTTTTAGTACTGGACGATAACTATTTGCCTTTCCTCTTCAGTTGTTTCCTTCGCTTTGCGGTACATTTTGTTGATGCATGGCATTCGCATATCAGAACCAAAATGCACGAGGTGCAGCTTGCCACTGAAGGCGGACCTTGCTGCAAGCGGTTCTATGTTTATATTTCTAGTACTGTATGAGTCTGCATGAACCCAGCTGATACAGTACTTTTACTTAAATTCTGCAGAAGGCTAACTTAGTTAATACTTTTATATGTGCTGATTAGGAAGGAAACCCTATACTATCAGTTTACCAAATACCATCCCTGGTTGTGATCTTCAGCTCTAATAAATAAAGTTATTCTATATGAATAACAGTGTATGACAACTTTTTCCCATGCCTGTAGCTAGTCAGCTATTGGCGTAGTAGAAGGGAGCAGGAATCAAATAACGAAAGGAATAACGTAGTTGGAAGGCGAAAAGTGTATACGGAAAACCTCTACAAGAACAATGGGGGTGTGAGAGACAATGAAGATAAATTATTCCGCATTATGCGCTGTATGCGAATTTCATGACATCAGTTGCAATAGGTATGGATATATCACCCAACTGTGACATATGAAAATTTGTGCCGGACCTGGACCCGAACCCAGATTTTCCACTTGTCGCGAGCAGTCGCATTAACCATTTCGGCTACCCGTGCATGTTACTTGGCCCAATTCAGATCTTTATATGTAACTGTCCACTTCCTTATATCGCAGCGAGCCTAAAGGGAGATGTACGTAAGACTGCGATACAAGGAAGTGGACAGTGAAATTTGGCGGTTTGATTCTGCTAGGAGGCGTGCACGAATAGCCGAAATGGTTAAGGCGACAACTCGTGAGAAGCGGGAAACGTGGGTTCGAGCCGGCCGGAGTGGCCGAGCGGTTCTAGGCGCCACAAACTGGAACCGCGCGACCACTACGGTCGCAGGTTCGAATCCTGCCTCGGGCATGGATGTCTGTGTTGTCCTTAGGTTAGGCGCTACAGTCTGGAACCGCGGGACCGCTACGGTCGCAGGTTCGAATCCTGCCTCGGGCATGAATGTGTGTGATGTCCTTAGGTTAGTTAGGTTTAAGTAGTTCTAAGTTCTAGGGGACTGATGACCTCAGAAGTTAAGTCCCATAGTGCTCAGAGAGTAAGGTGTCAGGCAAATCCAACACCTTCCATGAAAACCCTGACATGATAAGCAAATCCAGCAGTATGTCACATAGCTCCGAATAAATCGTGACATTAAATTAACCAAAGTAATACGATCAACGAGTGAGCAAATGGAATACCACAGACTAACACAAGAACGCCTAAATGCATGTCATAGCTTCCCACCGTGAAACAGACACAGTTCTAAGGGGAGAAACGAGAACAGAAGCCGAGAGCAGAATCGTGTAGGCTGGGAGGCCCTACGATAAGGGACGGCCACCCACGTCGCCAGCCGACCGTCAAAATCACCATCAGCCCATGTTCAAAGATAGAGCCCTCCAGCCCATGTTAAAAGATAGAGCCCTCCAGAAGAACAGTATAGATGTTATGATAACACTAAAAGGGCCACACCAGCTGAAAGTAATAGCGTGAGACTTTTTCGCGTGTCTGTTACGTTACAAACGTTAAAAATATTGCCCCACCACGAAAAGTATAATGTTTCTCATTAGATAGACAGAATTTGGTAGGCGGAGCTTAAGGTTAACATAGAGACTGGTCAGTTGAAAACACAGCCAGATAGCTTTTTTTAATCCAACTTCGGTAAATTGTAGTAAGGAGAAGTTAGGAGAGAGTTGCTTCCTAGACGGCGAGGTGTGTAGCTGCGCCGCCCACCGCCCCCTGATGCTGCCTGACCAACAACAAGGTAATGAACGCATGCGATGCCGCATTTTTGAGCGCATAAGTCTTCACTCAGAACTGCAGAAGTCTCATCTTTTACACCCCCTTTTTATGTGATACTAGCGTCGATCGTCAATTAAATCTCATGGTGTTCACATTTGCTACTTGAAGTAAAAATCTGAAACGCGATGATTTTTCTGTTATATAATTATTGAGAAGCCACATCAGCCACTTCAATTTACGACAAGTTAGATAAGTAATTAAAGATAATTGAGGGTCACTGTAGACCATTTTGATAGTTTTCTCTTTTGTGAAACTTAATTTAAACCTAGATTATAGATGTGATATGGTACAGGTCATCCTTCGATCCATTGTAGAACTTGGAAACCCATTCAGGGATAATTCGTTCACATTTTTGTTGAATGCAGTTGGTTTTTATCATCCTGTATTAAAACATTTCCTTTTATCAATAGTGCAATTTATAAACAATGTTTTGTGAGTAGAATACAATTTCCAATGGTAAACTTAACTGCTTTTTCGACGTTATTTTATCAGCTAACTAAAAATAGGAAAGCCTTGAACCCCTTCCACTAAATTTAGTTAATATTAAGATTCTTTTACAGGGAGTGCAGTGGAGCTGACGCTGAAATCATTAAGTATTTGGTCATATCATCGGTAGTCTCACTGAACTCTTCTGAACTCTACATGTCATGTGTGGTCTGGTGTCTCCTTACCAGCAACAGGTCCCAGGTTCAAACTAGTCAATTCCCTAAAAAAACACGCTGAGAGCGTCGTTGCGTGAAAGTGAGTAGGGACACACGACTTAGAACAAACAGAGACCACACAGAATGTTAGGTAATGGCGACCCTGCCAGGATGGTAAAATACCATGATTGAAGGTCGACCACATGCCCAACTAGGTCAGAAAAATATTCTGTTAAAAATTTTTCGTAATAAATTTTTTTTAAAGGCATAAATAGTTGAAAACAGTAGCTGCAGCGATAGATAGTAAGAAAGTATTCAATAGAAAGTGAGACATTCTTACAAAGACAAACGCATAATTAAGTTATGAATTTTAATATTGTTAGAATTGAGTTTTCTCTCCAACGCAAGCGCACAGGTGGCAGATACATCGTTGACAAGTTGGTTCTGACCCAACAAGTAAGTGAATGGATTGTCAGTCTTGGGTATAATAAGTGTCAAGTCGTGTGAACAAAAAGTTTATGAAACGCGTGAGATCGTATGAGCGCATGTTGACGCGAAGTAGGGCGCGTGGATTGCTTTTAAAACAGAAAATAAGTGATTCGGAAAGATTAGCAATGGCAGATCGAGACCTTGACCGAATTGAGGTAGAGACCCAGCATGAAGATGGACAGAGAATAGAGGACAGTACAACAGACGATGCAGTATCGCGAGAAATAGGACAGATAACGCACCATAACGAGGGATTCGGAAAGATTAGCAATGGCAGATCGAGACCTTGACCGAATTGAGGTAGAGACCCAGCATGAAGATGGACAGAGAATAGAGGACAGTACAACAGACGATGCAGTATCGCGAGAAATAGGACAGATAACGCACCATAACGAGGATAATGTACGTCAAGGCATAGAAAACGTAAGTCAGCATACGACAGAGGAGCAGGAAAGTAGAGAGACAGTCGATGAAGATTCTAACTTGCGTCTTGAATACGTAGAACCCATAGTACAAGTAATCAGAGCTCCCTCACCACAGAGTACAAGGAATGCGAGCAGAAACGTGTCACCGCACTGTTCAATGCAATCGGTTGCGAACCAACACTTGGGCGAAAACACAGAGCGTAGGACGTCGGAAGGAAACGCAATAGGACCCACCAATCTGGCAGAATTATTACAACAAATTACGGAAACCATGACAAGGCAAAATAAAGAAATAGCGAACCAAATTCAAATCCAGAATGCTGAAACCACGAGACAAATTCGTGAGATTAAAGAACAAAACAAAAAAATACAGTTACACCTAAGTCATATTGAAGACGAGGCAAAAGAATCTCGAGAAGTGATACGAAACTTAGTAATAGGTCACAATCAATTGAGAATAGACATTGACAAGGTACAAGCGGACGTACAAACATTGCGTAATGACACTCAGGGCGAGATCAAAACATTAAGTAACAACACCCAAGGAGAAGTCAAGAAACTAGAGAAACAGATAAACGTAATTACTAGACAAGCAGCAGGTACAGCGTGTGAAATTGTTGAAAACAGTGTGTTACACAAACGTATCACAAAAGCAGCGCTGAAAAGATATGATAATCGCATAGTCAAAATAGAAGCGCAAACGAAGCAACTATTTCAGAAATTGCGAACAGAGTTGTTGCAAACTATTGAAGAGCGTAGTGAACAGGATCGAACAAGCACTGAGTCTGCAACCACATCCGTATCTGTAACAGCACCGGAAAAACAATCAATTAACGAAGATATTACGCATTTGCGATTCCAATCACAGGCGGAAAGTAACAAACGTGAAATCAGACAGCCTGCACAGCAACAAACACGTTTCGAAATTCTTGATGAACAAACGGCACCACAAACACATGCGGAACAACAAATGTATGTTTCAAGACAGTTTGGATCGTGCAATGAAGCGGCAAGGTTAGCCAGACAAGATACCGAACCAATAAGTGACAATGGAAAGCCAGGTCGCGAAGAGTACAGTGCAATGCATTCAGCTACACGTTCACAACCGATGGAAGAAAATTATTGCGTACCACTCCAACGATACTACGCAGGGCAGACGAAAGTTACAGTGGACAATATCCAATGGATCTACCACAACCGGAAAGAACGACGGGAGAAATGATCAGAAACAAAAGTGGTGAAGAATCGCGAATTTCATATGGAACTATGACGAAGTACGACAACGATTATTTCCTCACAGTCAGAAAATTTCAACACTTTGGAGAAGGAAACTCATTACATCCACGAACTTTTATTGATCAATTCCGAGTAGGATTACCAGAACACTGGACGCTAGCACACAAATTAGACTTTATATGTGCACACATGTCAGGAACAGTCGCAGAAACCATGCAGAATGTTGCAGCGACATGCCGATCGTACGAAGATTTCAGAGAGAACTTTCTCTCCTGATATTGGTCCAGCGAAGCACAGAACAGAGTGAAGTACGAATTATTACAGAACCCATATTTTGAAAATTCAGGAGAGAAGAGTCCCGTGAAATTTTTCGAAGTAATGGCAAAGAAAAATCAATGCTTAGATGTACCATACAGTGACGGAGAGTTGATTAAATTATGCGCGATGAAGTTACCATTGAAATACCAGCAATCGTTAGTAGGTCGCGGAGGCAATGACGTCGAAGCATTTAAAGGAATTCTAAGGGAACTAGAGTTTATATTTTCGGAAGATGACGCAAGAAAAAGACGAAGCGCACGTGAAAACGAAAGCAAAAAGCAGTGGAATCCACAAGGCACAGTACGAAGAAACAATAATTACGAACCACGTGATAACTTCGCAGCAAGAAACGACAACAGATTTCAACAAAAAAACGGTTTTGGATTTAGAGGAGAATATGGCAATAAATATAATTCACCCAGGAACGGCAACAACTATTATAGAGGGAATAACGACAACCGGAACGGGTATTTGAGAACCAATAGACCGACAAATTATCAACAAAGAAACCAATATCAAAAAGCTGAACAAGAAAAGAGAATACTGATAGAAGAGGTGGAGGTAAGACCACCAAACCCCGATAAACGTTCGAATTGACAGCTAAGCGCCCATGCCAAAGAGAATGACGCACCTACCCAGGACAATTGCAGCACCTTGAGCAGAGAAGTAAATACCTTATCACGAGAAGAGAAGAAGGAAGAACCAAATCCGCAGGGACCAGATGAAAACGAAGACAGAAAAATAACAATATCGTGTTGGGACGAAATTAATTGGGAGAATACTGACGAGGAAGATGAATTACCAGAGGCATGCACAACGAATGTAGAAGGAAAGGACGAAGTAATGAGTATTGCAGAGCTATTTGAGATGGAAACCAGGGAAAGCGAATTCAATGAGGATAATGCGCAGTCGACAGAAGTTGAAAGTAAGTTACTAGTGGGCACACAACCCAACGTATATAATGAATGAAGTTATGAAGCGATAATTCGAGCATTTAAATGCGATTATGTGGAAGTAGCGATGAAGAAGGAGAAGAGAGACGCAGATGAGGAAAAAGTAGAGGATGTTGAAGAAAGCTTAAATGAAGGAAGAAATAGTGAAGAGGAAATAAAAGAGAGAGAAGTAGCAGTCGAAGCTTATCCAACAGAAAGTTCTAATACACAAGGGAAATTCCTGAAAAGACTCATGTATGATTCAGTGGAGGATTCGTTGATGCAAAAAGAAGAAGAACAGAACCAAACCTTTCAAATTCAACCAGTTGTGAAGGCCATGGTAAAGCATATCCCAGTAAATACTGTAATTGATAGCGGAAGTGAACTGACAGCGATCTCAGAAAATTTATTCATGCAGTGTAATGCCAATGAGGAATTTCCAGTTCTGAAAACACGTAAGATTAAAGTTAGAGGTCCTATTAGAAACAATGCTGCGGAAGTTACGAGACAAACAAGATTAACTCTTTCGTGCCAAGGTCAAAAGATCGAAGCCAACTTCGTGATTATACCTAAACTAACTGTAGATTTGATTATAGTTGCAGATTTTTTAAATGAGAGACGAGCGATAATAGATATGGGGAACGGTAGCGTAACATTCGGGAATGTCACACTTCTCTTTGAGCAAAAGCTAAAATTAGAAGAAATACCAGTTATAAACAAACAATTAAGAATGAAGCGAGATAAAGAGGATGAAGAATTAGAATGGTATGCACAAAAGGGGGAATCGCCTCAACTCATGTTAGAAGTCCATAAAGAAATCGACGAAAAAGTGCAAGAAGTTCAAGGTATTTTGGAACACAGTAAAAAAGAATTAGAAGGTATTTTACGAGATAAAGCAGAGGTATTTTTACCTACCAATTTAAACGATTGCCATTTGGTTTAAACATATCACAAGTAGCGTTTATTAGGGGGTTTAATACTATACTCAGTCCTGAAATTTTACAAAAAATTACTTGTTATGTTGATGATGTGATTATAGCAGAACCCTCTTGGGAACACCACAACGACACATTGAATCAGTTTTTACAGATCATGAAAGAGCATGGGGTCACAGTAAATATAACAAAATCCAAATTTGGAAGGCGAGAGGTCAAATTTCTGGGACACGTAATTTCAGAGAAAGGGGTAATGCCTGACCCAGAAAATCTAATGGAAATCAAAAAATTCTGTACTCCATATAATAAGAAAACTCTCAGAGGATTTCTAGGTCTCACTGCATTCTATAAAAAATTTATTTGGATCGACTCTCTCGCAACACCACGCCTATGTGCATTGACTGGAAAAAACACGCTACGGGTATGGGATCAACAAGGCAATGAAGAATTTTTAAAAGTGAAAAACGCACTTACAACAGCACCGATTTTAGCACATCCCGATCTAAAACAAAATTTTTGTATGGCCGCTGATAGCGCTAAAACAGGTTTAGGAGTTGTTTTATTCCAAGAATACGAACAGACAGGGCTAAGATCATATAGAACAATTGCATCTGCCAGTCGTGTACTCACAAAAAGCGAGAAAAACTATTCAGTCACAGAGCTGGAAGCATTGGCCATTGTATGGGGCTTCCAACGTTTTCGATACTTCCTATTCGGAAGAAAAACAAAAGTGTACACAGCATTAGAATTTCTGTTATCCGCCAAACTAACTCATGGGAGGTTAGCCAGATGGATGTTAATACTTCAAGAATTTGAATTCACTATTACACACATGTCAGGACCAGCGAATGTATTAGCAGATGCTTTATCACGATGTCCACAGGGTGCATCCAATAGCATAGGTTTGGAAGCAGCAGAAGACTAGTTTAGAATGTACTATATGAAACAAGTACCTTTCGAAAACATTACGACAGCATTGAAAAACATAGGCAAAGAACAGGACAAAGATCCCGAAATACTAGGAATCAAACACAAGTGAAGAAGTAAGGATTTTCCAGACATTCGACAGCACTATCTCGTAAAAAACAATGTTTTATTTTTTAGACGAAATGTTACAACGAATGAATGGTTAATTTATATCCCAGATGAACTAATTAATAAGTACATATGGTATACACATTTAAGTAATGGCCACTTTGGACCAAAGAAATGATTTTTAAAAATAAAACAAACAAGCCATTTTCCTAATATGGAAAGATGAATTAGAACAGTATTAGTCAAATGCAAAAAATGTATGAGGGCTAAACACGTCACTTTCCAAACCAAACCACCTATGTTTCCAATAATCCCTAAAAAATTAAAAAAAATAGCTGCAACAGATTTAATGGGGCCCCTCCCACACACGAAAAATGGATATATTTTCATATTTGTCGTTTTGGAATTTACTTCTAAATATGTTACCCTGACACCATTAAAACGGGCAACAGGCCTTACTATAAGTAAAGCATTTAGACAAGTTTTCTCAGACAAGTAGGTCGAGTGGAACGAATAATTTCGGATAATGGCCCACAATACAAATCAGTTCAATGGCAGAACACGTTAAAACAACACAAAATAAAACCCATCTACATATCTAAGTACAAACCAAGCGTAAATCCAGCAGAACGATCTATGAAGGACATAGGCACTTTATGCCGATTATATGCAGGCAAATGACACAACACTTGGGATATATACCTTAAAGATTTTCAAGAAGTAATAAATGAAATACCACATAGCACTACACTACTACCTCCAGTTACTGTACTTAAAAATATTGAACCCCCAAACATAACAAGAGAAAATGTTAGATTTCCTATTGTATCACGTAGACAGCACAAAAAAGTCATAGCAACAGCACTCTCCAACATCAGAAAGGCAGCCATTAAAAGAAAAGAAAGAGGAGATAGAACAGCAATTAAAAGAACATTCTCAGTAGGCCAGAAAGTATTTGTAAAAACACATCATCTCTCCAGCAAACAGAAACAGAAAATACATAAGTTTTACGCTGCATGCAAAGGACCTGCCATAATTAGCCGAATTGCTCATGATAATGCTGTGGAACTAATGAACCCAAAAACAGGCAAAACCTTAGGACTTCACCATGTGAGCCATATCAAAAAGTTTGAAGATTAATTTTATTACTGGTAAATAAGCAGCACAATATTTCAAGTTTATGTTGCAGATAAGATCGTCAGGAGAAAGAAGAATGAAGAGAGAGGAAGGTGGGAAAAAGAAAGTAGTTTCAATAAAAACAAAAACAAAAATAACACCAATAATACCATAGATTAAGGTGAAGGGATAAAGCATAGATAGTCTAACAGCATGAAATACTAAAATGCTACACACCACGCCACTACACACAAATAAAAAACGAATTTGAGGATTCTTGTAGAAGTTAAGACTCAAAATATCTTAGAATTGTAACATGGAAAGGGTGCCGAAATTTGTAAAGCTTTTAAAAAAGGCATAAAACAATGTAGATACTAGACATATGTTTCATGATTATAAGTACAACTTTTTATAAGAACCATTGTAAAAACTCCAGCAAGGACCAGATGCAACGACCCACAAGTTGCAATGCAAGAAGTATCAAGAAAGAAAAGGACGTAATTAGCAAGACACGATTCCTACAAGGCAGAAGCTTTGAGAGAAGGGAAAGGACAGCGAGACCAACAGAGGGCCCTTGTAGCTGAAGTGGGCAGTAAATCTGCTGCTAAGTGGAACCACAGAGTGGTGGAACCCTGCTGGGACAGAACACGGAAGGCCAAGAGGGGCCCCGGAGCGCCCCGACTCAGCGGAGTGACCGAAAAACGTCCCAACGAGAAGACCGCTTGGGCAAGCCACCACTGGCAAAAAATATGTGTAAAAGTCACACTACCGCTATTAAACAGCACGCTGATGCACGAAACTGAAGAAAACGTCCACAAAGTAGAAATGACATGTCCAAACAATTATCAAACTGTTACTAAGAGGAGAACTTCAAAGTGACTAGTTATCAATAAATATTCCAATATCCTGCCCAGAGAAGAACCAAAAATCAAGTAAGAAGCAGAGAAAAAGCAGGAAGAACAGAAGTTGAAGATTCACAAGACTGAGACCAAGAAAGAAGATGGGTGAAGAATAGACGACATACCTCCCAAATCCCTATCCTATTGTAATCTAATCGTCTGCGAAGTATCACAACGAAAAACGACCGCTTTCAGCGACATATAACAATGACTTTCACTCATTCAAAGCCAGTAAACCATGAGATTTTGCACTCACAGCACCATTCCATTATGGGACCTCCACAACAGCAACACACCATTGCAAAGCCAACAAGGAACGACGAACGAAGCTCTACATCAAATACTTGCCCACATCCATCTCGCTGAAGTCCATCACCTTCGTGCAAAAACATTCGCCAACCTCATGCATAAACATTCATAGTATTGTGTGAATGTGTGAAATAAAATTATGTGATGTAGGAATTGTGCAAAAGAAACGTGTGAAAAACTAAATAAGTTAAGCACACCAGACAGCTAATAAAGTACAAAATAACAGTCATTGACTATGGACTTAAGTAAAAAATAGACTATCGATAAAAATAAGTCATTAGCTCTGAAATGGACAGTATATAAAGAACAAAACTAAGGCATAATAAACACTAAAACTATATGCCACTTATTTTCTCCTCATAAAAATAAAAGAATAACTACATTTTACTTATTTTCTCCTTATAAAAACAAAGAGTAAAAAATTATCTTTTTGGATGTTTTCCTTTATTTTAACATTTGTACCATTTGTTAGGATAATATCTCAATACTTGTGTATGTATATTTCTTTGTCAAAGCAATTCTTGGAAATGATTCTTATTTGTTAGTGTAACAATGTTGAAATGAGTGTCTAGAAACAAAACCATTTTACTTGTACATGATATTTAGAAAATGTGTTAGGAATAGATTTTACTTAATTACTACATTTATTAAAAAATATTTCTAAGAAAATCGATGTGAAAGACTCCTCACTTTCGATAACAAACTTCTTACAAAAACAAACATCACACTTAAATATAGAAAGAAAATAATAAAAAATGAATAGTGATCATAGCATAAAAATATTATTCTCTTGTCAATATAAACATATTTTTGAGAATAATGTGGAAGAATATAAAAATATAAATCAGTAATACTGACTAGCATAGAACTAGAATAACGTGGCTGAAGAGTAGGCAACAAAATTTAGATACAGGAATAATTTTTGACTGACTTAGACAACGATTCAATCATTGCCTAACTTCAGTACAAAAATTAAGTTCGAAGGGTGGTGATATGTAAGGTGTCAGGCAAATCCAACACCTTCCATGAAAACCATGACATGATAAGCAAATCCAGCAGTATGTCACATAGCTCTGAACAAATCGTGACATTAAATTAACTAAAGTAATACGATCAACGAGTGAGCAAATGGAATACCACAGACTAACACAAGAACGCCTAAATGCATGTCATAGCTTCCCACCGTGAAACAGACGCAGTTCTAAGAGGAGAAACGAGAACAGAAGCCGAGAGCAGAATCGTGTAGGCTGGGAGGCCCTACGATAAGGGACGGACACCGACGTCGCCAGCCGACCGCCAAAATCACCATCAGCCTCCAGAGGAACAGTATAGATCTCACGATAACACTAAAAGGGCCACACGAGCTGTAAGTTTTAGCGTGAGACTTTTTCGTGTCTCTGTTACGTTGCAAACGTTAAAAACATTGCCCCATGACGAAAAGTATAACGTTTCTCATTGGATAGACAGAATTTGGTAGGCGGAGCTTAAGGTTAACATTGAGACTGGTCAGTTGAAAACACAGCCAGATAGCTTTTTTTAAACCAACTTCGGTAAATTGTAGTAAGGAGAAGTTAGGAGAGAGTTGCTTCCTAGACGGCGAGGTGTGTAGCTGCGCCGCCCACCGCCCCCTGATGCTGCCTAACCAACGACAAGGTAATGAACGCACGCAATGCCACATTTTTGAGCGCATAAGTCTTCACTCAGAACTGCAGAAGTCTCATCTTTTACACCCCCTTTTTATGTGGTACTAGTGTCGATCGTCAATTAAATCTCATGGTGTTCACATTTGCTGCTTGAAGTAAAAATCTGAAACGCGGTGATTTTTCTGTTATATAATTATTGAGAAGCCACATCAGCCACTTTAATTTACGACAAGTTAGATAAGTAATTAAAGATAATTGAGGGTCACTGTAGACCATTTTGATAGTTTTCTCTTTTGTGAAACTTAATTTAAACCTAGATTATAGATGTGATGTGGTATAGGTCATCCTTCGATCCATTGTAGAACTTGGAAACCAATTCAGGGATAATTCGTTCACATTTTTGTTGAACGCAGTTGGTTTTTATCATCCTGTATTAAAACATTTCCTTTTATCAATAGTGCAATTTATAAACAATGTTTTGTGAGTAGAATAAAATTTCCAATGGTAAACTTAACTGTTTTTTGGACGCTATTTCACCAGCTAACTAAAAATAGGAAAGCCTTGAACCCCTTCCACTAAATTTAGTTAATATTAAGGTTCTTTTACAGGGAGTGCAATGGAGCTGACGCTGAAATCATTAAGTATTTGGTTATATCATCGCTAGTCTCACTGAACTCTTCTGAACTCTACATGTCATGTGTGGTCTGGCGTCTCCTTACCAGCAACAGGTCCCAGATTCAAATGGTTCAAATGGTTCTGAGCACTATGTGACTTACCATCTGATTTCATCAGTCCCCTAGAACTTAGAACTACTTAAACTTAACTGACCTAAGGACATCACTCACATCCATGCCCGAGGCAGGATTCGAACCTGCGACCGTAGCAGTCGCGCTGTTCCGGACTGACGCGCCTAGAACCGCTTGGCCACCACGGCCGGCAACAGGTCCCAGGTTCAAACTAGACAATTCCCTAAAAAACACGCTCAGAGCGTCGCTGCGAGAAAGTGGTAGGGAGACACGACTTAGAACAAACAGACACCACGCAGAATGTTAGAAGAGCCATTGGAACCATTTTTTGTGGGTTAGAATGCAGGTCCGGTACAAAATTTTAAATGTCTCAGTTGGGTAATACACCTGTACCCATTGCTACTGATGTAATGAAATTCACATTCAGGGAATAAAATGATAATTAAATCAAGACCCTACGCTGTCAACAGGCGTTGATATACACCAACGGGGATAGTTGAAAATGTGTGCCCCGATCAGGACTCGAACCCGGGATCTCCTGCTTACATGGCTCTGAGCACTATGGGACTTAACTGCTGAGGTCATCAATTCCCGACAACTTAGAACAACTTAAATCTTACTAACCTAAGGACATCACACGCATCCATGCCCAAGGCAGGATTCGAACTTGCGACCGTAGCGGTCGTGCGGTTCCGGACTTCAGATAATAATTTGGAATAGTATTTCGTACAGGTGCTGAGTGTCAAATCATATGTAAGAATAAATAGAAGGACTCTCAACTGCAGAAAAGGATATTAGATGGGCGCTAAAACCAGATGCTGGAAGAAGAGTTCAAGGGTTTGATGGCCTTCAAATAAAGATATTAAAAAAACAGGGAATGAAGCGATTGAATTAATAACAGTATTTTGACAAAAAATTTGATCTACGTGCACCCGACCTGCAGAGTGAAAGAAAACCACCCTAGTCCTCCAAGCTTCCTCCAACTCCCCACTCCACTGTCACCTCAACGATTACACTACAGAGCTGAGCGGGCTTAGCCAGGCGGTCTCAGGAGCTGCAGTCATGTACTATGCGGCTGGTCCCGGCGGAGGTTCGAGTCCTCCCTTGGGCATGGATGTGTGTGTTTGTCCTTAGGATAATTTAGGTAAAGTCGTATGTAAGCAAAGGGACTGATGACCTTAGCAGTTAAGTCCCATAATATTTCACACACATTTGAACATTTTTTTTTATTTCACTAGAGACCCCAACTCCGGACGAACATGACTGTGTTCCCTACTCTTTTCACTCCCCATTTTTGACTGGCTGTCTCATAAACTACCACACCGTTGAGACATCATTGGTCACTCAGTTCCGTGCTACCCCACCACCTCTCTTGCTCCTCCCAGATGAGTCGCCCGTTATAACTGTGGTGTAGGAACCACAGCTACTGCTGTCTACGGGAAATTAACACTTAACAGCTTCCTAAACATTTACATTCTGGATTTTCAAAATAGCGTCGGATTTCCCAGAGCTGCTATGGTTCCACACCGACTCCAGAGGTCGGAAGGCGTCGTGACAAACACTTCCGGGAACGGTTTAACTTGTCTGTGTCTTGCATTTGTCAGTCCCCCGGGAGACCTCCGTTCTATGTCTGCAAAATAGCCTCGGAGTTCGCACAGCTGCTGTAATTCCGAAGCGACTGGGGGCCGCAAGGCGTCTTGACGATCGTTTCCGAGAAAGGGATGAATCTGTGTCTAGCGTTCCCAGGGCTCTCGTGACTGAGTGAGGGACCAGTCACGATGCCCATCGCCGGAAACAGTTATCCAGCCAGCTGTTTTCCTCGCGGCCGGAGAAGCAGGTTTCCCACCTGCTCCCTGTAACTAAATCATGACCAGTATCGAGCTTAACTACAGCTCCAAACTGTAGTCCCACTAATTGAGCCGTCACACCATATGTTAGGAAAATTCTCTAAAAATAATCGAGGACCGACTTAGACCACACATGGACACAGAATTGCCAAGGGAACAAGCAGAGTTGAGAAAGGCTAAAGACACCAGGGACCAAATAGTAAACGTTGTTGTTGTGGTCTTCAGTCCTGAGACTGGTTTGATGCAGCTCTCCATGCTACTCTATCCTGTGCAAGCTTCTTCATCTCCCAGTACCTACTGCAACCTACATCCTTCTGAATCTGCTTAGTGTATTCATCTCTTGGTCTCCCTCTATGATTTTTACCCTCCACGCTGCCCTCCAATGCTAAATTTGTGATCCCTCGATGCCTCAAAACATGTCCTACCAACCGATCCCTTCTTCTAGTGAAGTTGTGCCAGAAACTTCTCTTCTCCCCAATCCTATTCAATACCTCCTCATTAGTTACGTGATCTACCCACCTTATCTTCAGCATTCTTCTGTAGCACCACATTTCGAAAGCTTCTATTCTCTTCTTGTCCAAACTAGTTATCGTCCATGTTTCACTTCCATACATGGCTACACTCCATACAAATACTTTCATAAACGACTTCCTGACACTTAAATCTATACTCGATGTTAAATTTCTCTTCTTGAGAAACGCTTTCCTTGCCATTGCCAGTCTACATTTTATATCCTCTCTACTTCGACCATCATCAGTTATTTTACTCCCTAAATAGCAAAACTCCTTTACTACTTTAAGTGTCTCATTTCCTAATCTAATTGCCTCAGCATCACCCGACTTAATTTGACTACATTCCATTATCCTCGTTTTGCTTTTGTTGATGTTCATCTTATATCCTCCTTTCAAGACACTGTCCATTCCGTTCAACTGCTCTTCCAAGTCCTTTGCTGTCTCTGACAGAATTACAATGTCGTCAGCGAACCTCAAAGTTTTTACTTCTTCTCCATGAATTTTAATACCTACTCCGAATTTTTCTTTTGTTTCCTTTACTGCTTGCTCAATATACAGATTGAATAACATCGGGGAGAGGCTACAACACTGTCTCACTCCTTTCCCAACCACTGCTTCCCTTTCATGCCCCTCGACTATTATAACTGCCATCTGGTCTCTGTACAAATTGTAAATAGCCTTTCGCTCCCTGTATTTTACCCCTGCCGCCTTCAGAATTTGAAAGAGAGTATTCCAGTTAATATTGTCAAAAGCTTTCTCTAAGTCTACAAATGCTAGAAACGTAGGTTTGCCTTTTCTTAATCTTTCTTCTAAGATAAGTCGTAAGGTCAGTATTGCCTCACGTGTTACAACATTTCTACGGAATCCAAACTGATCTTCCCCGAGGTCGGCTTCTACCAGTTTTTCCATTCGTCTGTAAAGAATTCGCGTTAGCATTTTGCAGCTGTGACTTATTAAACTGATAGTTCGGTAATTTTCACATCTGTCAACACCTGCTTTCTTTGGGATTGGAATTATTATATTCTTCTTGAAGTCTGAGGGTATTTCGCCTGTCTCATACATCGTGCTCACCAGATGGTAGAGTTTTGTCATGACTGGCTCTCCCGAGGCCATCAGTAGTTCTAATGGAATGTTGTCTGCTCCCGGGGCCTTGTTTCGACTCAGGTCTTTCAGTGCTCTGTCAAACTCTTCACTCAGTATCTTATCTCCCATTTCGTCTTCATCTACATCCTCTTCCATTTCCATAATACTGTCCTCAAGTACATCGCCCTTGTATAAACCCTCTATATACTCCTTCCACCTTTCTGCCTTCCCTTCTTTGCTTCGAACTGGGTTGCCATCTGAGCTCTTGATATTCATACAAGTGGTTCTCTTCTCTCCAAAGGTCTCTTTAATTTTCCTGTAGGCAGTATCTATCTTACCCCTAGTGAGACAAGCCTCTACATCCTTACATTTGTCCTCTAGCCATCGCTGCTTAGCCATTTTGCACTTCCTGTCGATCTCATTTTTGAGACGTTTATATTCCTTTTTGCCTGCTTCATTTACTGCATTTTTATATTTTCTCCTTTCATCAATTAAATTCAATATTTCTTCTGTTACCCAAGGATTTCTATTAGCCCTCGTCTTTTTACCTACTTTATCGTCTGCTGCCTTCACTACTTCATCCCTCAGAGCTACCCATTCTTCTTCTACTGTATTTCTTTCCCACATTCCTGTCAATTGTTCCCTTATGCTCTCCCTGAAACTCTGTACAACCTCTGGTTCTTTCAGTTTATCCAGGTCCCATCTCCTTAAATTCCCACCTTTTTGCAGTTTCTTCAGTTTCAATCTGCAGTTCATAACCAATAGATTGTGGTCAGAATCCACATCTGCCCCAGGAAATGTCTTACAATTTAAAACCTGGTTCCTCAATCTCTGTCTTACCATTATATAATCTATCTGATACCTTTTAGTATCTCCAGGATTCTTCCAGGTATACAGCCTTCTTTTATGATTCTTGAACCAAGTGTTAGCTATGATTAAGTTATGCTCTGTGCAAAATTCTACAAGGCGGCTTCCTCTCTCATTCCTTCCCCCCAATCCATATTCACCTACTATGTTGCCTTCTCTCCCTTTTCCTACTGACGAATTCCAGTCACCCATGACTATGAAATTTTCGTCTCCCTTCACTACCCGAATAATTTCTTTTATCTCGTCATACATTTCATCTATTTCTTCATCATCTGCAGAGCTAGGTGGCATATAAACTTGTACTACTGTAGTAGGCATGGGCTTTGTGTCTATCTTGGCCACAGTAATGCGTTCACTATGCTGTTTGTAGTAGCTTACCCGCATTCCTATTTTTTTATTCGTTATTAAACCTACTCCTGCATTACCCCTATTTGATTTTGTATTTATAACCCTGTAATCACCTGACCAAAAGTCTTGTTCCCCCTGCCACTGAACTTCACTAATTCCCACTATATCTAACTTTAACCTATCCATTTCCCTTTTTAAATTTTCTAACCTACCTACCCGATTAAGGGATCTGACATTCCACGCTCCGATCCGTAGAACGCCAGTTTTCTTTCTCCTGATAACGAGTAGCCCCCGCCAGGAGATCCGAATGGGGGACTATTTTACCTCCGGAATATTTTACCCAAGAAGACGCCATCATCATTAACCATACAGTAAAGCTGCATGCCCTCGGGAAAAATTACGGCTGTAGTTTCCCCTTGCTTTCAGCCGTTCGCAGTACCAGCACAGCAAGGCCGTTTTGGTTCATGTTACAAGGCCAGATCAGTCAATCATCCAGACTGTTGCCCCTGCAACTACTGAAAAGGCTGCTGCCCCTCTTCAGGAACCACATGTTTGTCTGGCCTCTCAACAGATACCCCTCCGTTGTGGTTGCACCTACGGTACGGCCATCTGTATCGCTGAGGCGCGCAAGCCTATCCCCACCAACGGCAAGGTCCATGGTTCATGGGGGGATAGTAAACGTAAGGTAAATGAAAAGACCAAATAATATCAACATGACTTGTTTATGTGCTTCATAGAGTACAGCAAAGTATTTGACTTCGTCAGTCGGTCAACTTGTGGGAAGTACAAGGATTTGTGAGAATACCAGAGCACATACAACAAGAATGTACGGGAACTTTCGGAGTAAGTATCACTGTTTCTTTTCCATTTGTGCGATGAACACATAATGGGGCCTGTAGGTGTAATAAATATAGAAATTCTGAATAAAATTGGGGGAGGTGGCATTTGATTAACAACTTGAGATATGCGAATGAAAAATCATAGCTGAGAATGAAGACATTAAAAGTATTTCATTCATCATATTCGATGTTTCAGGGAAGTCTGCAACTGTGTCATTCACGATTTAAATAATGCAAACTGCATCAGTTACTTATTTATTGGTGCTTAGTGTAAAGCGTTTCGAGAATTTAGTCTAATGATTTCATGCCTCTCTCGCGTCTTCTTGGGGTCTTACTGCAATAGGAAAATCATACAAAATGAGTCTTTGAGTGTTTTTAAATGTTAATATTAGAAACGGTATTCTTGTTTGTTTACTTACAGATATTGTGGCTCCTCCATTATACAGAATATCACTCACACACAAACCATCGCTTATATTGTTTGTTTTCAGAACATGCTGCTTATTGTATATTATTTTTTTCTAATGAGAAAATTTATATATTTATGAAAATTGTTACAGTTATCACATGCAGAAGAAGCATTTGAAAATATTAACTGGTTCGCTATCAGTGACAAACTAGATAGTAAATCAGTTAATTTTTTCAAATGATTCTCCTGCGTATTACAACTGTAGCAATTTTCATAAATTGGGACATTTCCTCATTAAAATAAAAATAAAATGAAACAAAATAAATACAATTGATAATTTAGTAGTCAATAGTGGTAACAATACATTATCTAACTGTGTACGAACTGTTCGTACACAGTGAAACCATCGTGTCACAATATCTAAATAGCATGTTTTGAAAACAAACAGTGTAACTTATGATTTCATTTTTCCAGATTGCAGTATAATCTCACAAAGACGCAAGAGAGGCAGAAAATCACACGCTCAACCATAAAAATTTTCTTGTAAATAAATGTATAAATGCACTTGAAAATGAGAATAAATTCTCGAAACCCGTTGCTAAACATGAAAGAATAAGTAACTGATGCAGTTTTCATTGGTTAAATCATTAAAAGTATGTTGGAAGAATACGAGAAGAAAGTGAATAGGTAAACTAAGGCTACAATGCAAGGAAACAAACTTTGACAAAATCCCGAAGAATTACACCTGAAGAATTACAACGGGAGTGAAGACTGATGTGAGGAAGTCGATGAATAAATATTTTTTGGATCTACGATAGCAAAAATCAGTCCTTACAATCAGGAGATAAGAAGAGCATAACTCGGCAAAGTCGCTATAATTAAATTAAGTTGCGAGCAGAAATTGTTACTACTGACCTGAATAAAAATGATGAACTTTTATTTTCCAATTGAAAATATATTATTTTGAAATGTGGGTTTGGAGAAGAGTCTCGAGAATTTCATGGACTAGAAATATCTTTGGAATCCGAAGTCTTGCAGATTACTTGAGATATCTTGGGAATATCACGAGAGCAGAAGACTCGCTAGTAAAAGCAGAAGGCATACGACGTAAAGAAAAAAATGGAGAAAGTGGGCACAAGACATCAAAGAAAGAACCGAAATGACCTTGTACGACATGAGGACCAAAATGACGTCCAGGAATACAAGGATTAACATCGTCCGCCACGGGGGAAGTGGAAACAAAACATCTATTCACGTAGGAGTGTAGAATACATGAGACTGGCGATATACTATAAGAATTTCGGAAGAAAACATCATACACACAATTCTAGAGATAGCAAGAGCCGTCAAGATCGATTATTATCGCTAAATCAGCTTAATAACTCATGCCTCCAAGTTGCAACCAAGAATAATACACAGAAGAATGGGAAAGAACTGTTAGATGTCGGTTTGGCTTTAGGAAACATAAAGGTTCCAGAAGTAGTTGTCACTTTGCGGTTGATTATGGAAGCGAGACTGAAGGAAAATCAAGATATGTTCATGGGATTTGTCGATCTGGAAAAAGCGTTCGACAGTGCGAAATGGAGCAAGATACTCGAAATTCTGACAGAAATGGGGGTGAACAATAGGAAAAGACGAGCAATATAAAATACGTATAGGAACCAAGAGGGAACATTTAGAGTGAAAGACCAAGAACGAAGCGCTCGAATTAAAAAGTGTGTAAGAGAAGGATATAGTCTTTCGACCCCACAGGTCAGAAGGATGAAATGACAGGAAAAAAGAAATGTTCAAGATGGGATTAAAATTCAAGGTGAAAGGAGATGAATGACAAGATTCTCTGATGAAATTTCTATTCTCAGTGAAATTAGAGAACTAGAGGATGTGTTGAATGGGATGAACAGTCTAATGAATACGGAATATGGATTGAGAGTAAATCGAAAAATGATAATAATAATAAGAGAAGTAGAAGAAATGAGAAGACCGAGAAAGTTAACATCAGAGTTAGTGATCACGAAGTAGATGAAGTTAAGGAATTCTGCTACTAGGTAGCAGCTTCTCGCAGAATTGGCGAGGAAAGCAATATGTGAAAAACACTGACAAGGGACAGGATGATAGGACGTCTGTTAAGAGTTATGTGATACAAGTGGAAGTTGTAGAGGGTAAAAACTGGAGAGGAAGAGAGACATTGGAATATACCAGAGAATAATTGTGTAATTTGGGACGTAGGTTGCAAGAGCTACTCTGAGATGAGAAGGTTGTGACAAGAACTAAACCAGTCGGAAGACTGAGAAGTATATATCGACTCGATGTGTACTCACACTAAACATTTGTAAGAAATCCCATCTGTAACTGTAAGTTGAACGTAGTGATTGCTGCAAAACCTTAAAATCACGATATTCATTTTGAAACGGTTGATATAAATAACCGGAATCTTGAAACTGTTGCTGCCATCATCGAATGGTTTGAGCTGTAGGAGGAGCAGTGCTACACTCTTGACGAAAATCATGCCTCACAGTTGGAATCGAATTGCGCTGGGAACGCAAAACGCTTTCTTTTTTTCTGTGTTACCACCAGCTCGACTCGATGCTCAGTGAGTACTGAATGAGCGAGCGAGCAACCTACACGCACGAGGGCTACCCCTACTGGCTGTCACATGAATCACTATCTTACAACTTGTAGCGCCGAGACTATTTGAGGGCACAGAAGGCTCAGGATGCGGCCACAACGGCTGTATGAACAGTTACCATCACAAAGAAAGAGATGAAAATAAAATTATGTTCAAATGCGTGTGAAATCTTATGGGACTTAACTGCTAAGGTCATCAGTCCCTAAGCTTACACACTACTTAACCTAAATTATCCTAAGGACAAACACACACAACCATGCCCGAGGGAGGGCTCGAACCTCCGCCGGGATAAGCCGCACAGTCCATGACTGCAGCGCCTAAGACCGCTCGGCTAATCCCGCGCGGTAAATAAAATTAATCTGATAATTCCAACCACAGATTTGAGTTTGCTACAAAATTTCGAACTCACGTGTAAAAATCTGAGACCGGATGAATCTTTAATCAACACTTTATAAATCTAAATCGATCGTTTTATGCAATTGCAGTAATTTTCCCTATCCAACGAGTATCACCGAAAGATTGCTTACAAGGAGGATCATCAAGTGCTTCGTTGCTTAATGTAACAAATTCTAAAAGTTTCGAATTTCCTTAACAGTTCCTGGTAGTTACATTAGAACGCAAGGTGAAGCTAATCAGTAGCATGGTTATACCAGTTACGTCGTCGGAGAATTCGTGCCCACTTAAGTGTCCCAACTTGAGAGACAGAGAGACCAAGCCACCCTCCGGGACGGAACTGCACCACGGTTCGTTCCCTCCCGCTGTCATGTTGGCTTCGGGTCCTACTTGTGAACTGCGGACGTACACTGGGGTGTGATGTCAGAATTTACAAACAGCACCGAGAGCCACTCTCCACCATCATTTGGTTGCTCCACTGACAATACAATAGCGGAAGTTACTGTCTCTTTGTTATTGAAGGGTTGCCTCTCATCACCACGAGAGTGGTCATATGTTAGGGTCGTCCGTGTAGTTCAGCATGATTCGCGTTCGGAAGATTGTAGCAGACACTTTGGCTGCTATCGAACAATTACACCGCTTGCACAACGAGTACTCGGGATCACGACCTCACAAATCGTAAAGAGGTAAGCCTTTGTCTTTCGGCTCGTCCCTCTAGTTTCCATATATCGATCTCATGGCTAGCATTTTATCATCCTCTCGTTCAACTGTTACTCGCTGTCTGGGGACTGGATGTAACCTCGTTTAACATCAGTGTGTTTCGTTGCATTTTCTTGCATTAATTCCTTGTCCTACAGCAAGGTGGCTTCGCACCAAGTCACTTAGATCTGTGAGTGCATTCTAGAAAACTTGTGACATGAATACTCCACATTCATGAGTTTTGCTGCAATATATTTGCCATTTTTATCATAATTACCGCCTATCGTGTTCTGTAACTTCCACAGTGTCCCTTTGTCGGTAAATTACGCTACGAATTAGGAGACGATACACCTGCCGAGAGCAGAAGTCCGACACATTTACGGTCCAGGGACCGAAGATCGGCAGGTGTGTGTAACTTTCTGTTTGGGAGGGAAAGGCGTTAGACACCATACCGTGTCAGTCACCCACTTTAAGTAACAGACGAGCATCTACAAACTGGCGCCAACGTATACTTCTTTTTGATGCATAAGTTCAGTGTACTCCAAGTTTCTATCCTGCTTCATGTGGAAGATACAGGGGAAGGTCGGGCAGTGTTGGACAGCGGATAGTATCGAACAAGAGATCTGGCGCTAGGGACAGCACCTGTCCCGCCACTGCAATGCGAACTACGGGGAAACAAAACCATTCACGCGATTTTGAATCAAAACAACAGTGCTTGGGGGACTAGCTACAAGTTATCTGTTCCTAAGTTTTCGGTGGACCAGCTTCACTTCCGCGCTTTACAGTCAATAAAATTCTTCTGGGTGTATGACCGCATTGACAATGAGTAATATTCCCAGACTTTTGGGCCACTGTTGCAAATGATCTTCTTCAGGATGTTTTTGCTATCTCAGTAAATATAATTGTCTCTCTTGGAGGCTGTGACAATCTCTAACTCTAGTAATAAAACTGGAAACTACTGCAGCAGTATGTGCAGGTTGTATCGGACAAAGCAATTTTAGTCTGTACCTTAAAAAACTCATGGCATAAACACTTAAATCTTTACGGTTTGTTATTTAGCAGGCAAAGAAAAATTGTTCTTGAAATGACAAGCAAGGAAGCGAGTGAGAAATGATTTCTTCTAAGAAGTACATTACATGACCTAGCTTTACGGGAAAATAATGAGTGGCCATATAACCTGTTTCAGGAAATAATAAGTTTTTCCAAGGAGGTTTAGTGACGAACAGTAAACAATATTGTACGATTGTATTGAAAATTTTAGATAGCTAGTGTATGCCTTTAATTAGGGATACGTTCTTAAATCTAGTGTAAACTTGGAGAGAATTGAAAATAAAGCATCAGTTCAGACAGAAATGAAAGCGGGTGAAGAATTTTACCATATTTCTGTGAAAAGACAGGAAGACATAAGACTGAGGATTGCTGAATCTAAGGCTTTGCAGCGAGCAGCAGGTTGCAGCAAGTTTCCAGAATCTTTGTCAAACTAGCTGAGTTGACGGAAAAATTCAACTATTTAACTGTTTACTATCCAATTAAAACGTTTGGCAACAAGAATGACTTTTTTAACATTAAAATTTCATATATATCTATTTGAAAAAAGCAGACAAATATTCAGTTTACAACGTCCTAAGAGACAATCTGCATCCCTTTCGAACTAACTACGTAAGCGTAGATCAATTGTGGCTTATATTAAAAGGAATAGTATTCACATCGATTGAGAGATAATATCCAATAAATAAACAGGGCACGGAAGAGATAACCAATGGTACACACACAACGAGTCAGAATGTTGCTGCAGAAGCAACGGAAAAAGCATCCGAGAGTTAAAAGAACATATAAGCTCCAAGATCAGCCTTGTTTTAGAGACTCTCGAAATTTAGCGCTGGTTTCAATGCGAGATGATTTTAATAGTTTCTGCAACGAAACTCTGTCTCGAAATCTGACAGAAAAATCCAAAGATATTCTGGTCGTATGTGGAGTACACCAGTGACACGACATAATACCTATACTGTGCGATAACAATGTAACGTTAGTGTCACTAAGCAGAGATACTAAACACAGCTTTCTGAAATGTCTTCACCAAAGAAGAAAAAATAAATATTCCAGAATTCAAATCAAGAACAGACGGAAACATGAAAAACTTTGACGTCGATGTTCTCGCTTCAGAGAAGTAACTTAAATGACTTAATGAAGGAAGTCTTCCGGTTCAGGCTGTATTCCAGTTAGGTTGGTTTCAGAGTGTGCTGGTATAATAGTTTCGTACTTATGAACCATATAAATCTCACCCTCGACGAAAGATCTGTACCCAAAAACTGGAAAGTAACACAGATCACACTAATACTCGGGAAAGTATTCTTCCCCTGAATTACAAATCCGTGTCACTGACGTAGAGTTGCGATAGATTTTTGGAACATGTACTGTGTTCGAACATTATGAATTACCTCCAAGAAAACGCTGCATCGACACACTGTGAGCACAGATTCACAAAATATCGTTCTTGAAACACACGACTAGCTCTTAAGTCACACGAAGTAATGAGTGTTATCAACAGCGTATCTCAGCGGATTCCATATTTCTTGTTTTCCAGAAAGCTTTTGACACCGCTCCTCACAAGCTGCTTCTAATCAATCTGCGTGCCTGCGGAGTCGACACTCCCGATTTCTAGTGATACAGGTCATAGTTCGGGTAATTGACGGAAAGTTATCGAGTAGAGAAGAAGTGACACCTGGTTTCCCCCAAGGATATGTTATAAGCCATATGCTGTTCTTCATCTATATAAACGATCCAGGAGATAAGCTGACCAGCCTTCTTAGATTGTTTGCAGATGATGCTCGCGTTTACTGTCTAGTAAAATCGTCAGGAGATCAAAGTCAATTACAAAATCACTTAGGCAAGATATTTGTTTGGCGTGAAATGTGGCAACTGACTCTAAATAACGGAAAGTGTGATGTCATCCACACGAGAACGAAGACGAAACTTTTAAATTTCGGTAACGTGATAAATCACACATATATAAAGGCTGACAATTCAATTTAATACCTAGGAGTGACAGCTATGAACTACTTAAATTGGAATGATCACATAGAAAATTTAGTGTGGAAGGCGAACCAAAGACTACGTGTTATCGGCAAAACAGAAGTTGTAACAACTCTATTAAAAAGACTGCCTACACAACGCTTGACCGCCGTCTTCAGGACTATTACTGCATGGCACTTGATCTTTGCCAGGTAGGACTTCATAAAAGGGCAGTTCGTTTTGTATTATCGCTAAATAGGGCAGAGTGCCATGGATGTGATACTCGAGTTGGGTTGGCAATCTTTAAAACTAAGGCTTTTTTGTTGCAGCTGCATCCGTTCACGAAATTTAAATTACCAGTTTTCTCTTCCGAATGGGAAAAAATTTTGTTGATGCCCGCCTACATAGGAAGGAAAAACAATGTCTAAAACAAATAGAAGTCAGAGCTCGTACGGAAAGATTTAAGTGTTCGTTATTCCAGCGTGCTGTTCGAGAGCGTAGCAAGAGAGAAATAGTTTGAAGAAGGCTCGATGAACCCTCTGCCACGCACCTAAGCGGCAACTGCACAGTAGTCACGTAGGTATAAATGTCTGATACAACTCACCAAAAATATGAACGACAAAATGCAAATTGTGGAAAAAATAATAAAAAAGTAGATGAACGTATATTCTTACCACGTCTAGTTTCACGATTACTTTAAATAACTTATCATAGTATTGTTAAGTGTAAGTAATATTGCAAACACAACATACAAAAGTACTATAATTTCTAAAAAGCTTACATATCCCATACTACAAGATCTCTCCCTAGTCTTGTGAAATATGATGAATCTTTTAGAATCGACCTGTTTTTTGTAGTCAATTAGGATAACTTTTAAAGAAAACAATGGTGTGCACTTTGTCTTTTTTTTCCCTCTGTCTTGCGATATCGTGCATCGAATTCGAGGAGTATCGGTTCAAATCATATTAAGTGCACAGATCATAATTTTACAGGAAGCTAAAAAAACGTTTCGCTTCCTAGCCAAATGAAATATATAAAAATTCTCGTCTGCAAATTATATTCCAGAATTAGTCATGATCGAAATTATTTCCCAATGCTCAAAACCGCCATTTTAATTTTTAAATTGCACTTAATAATTTTGGAACCAATTGACTGAAGAAAATAATTTTTCATCCAATCATGTTTTCTAATAATGATTTGAAAACGTTCATTTCAATTTTTTATTTTTATATTTTATTCGGTATGCTGTAAACATTATTTTTTGATATCGCCAGGTAGAGTAATGCGATGTTTCCACGCTTAAATCTGACTTCCTTGTAACTATAAGGCGGCTCAGAATTTCTTAAGTGTGGGTGCTGGTTGAAGTACTTAAAACGAAATGTGTCTCTCACGTCATAAATACAGATAGCAAAGCCCAATCAAAGGGTAGAAACATGCTTATTTGCAATCTTCCCTACACAAATAAGTCATCAAGACACCGATATTAGTAATTTTACTGAAAATTTTCATTCATAAAATACGTCAGTTGTTTATTGCTTACTGAGCTGCCATTTCACGCTGTCTTTCAGTTTTCGCAGCCCTAACTCTCGTTCTCCTTCCTTTCTATCGCTGTCATACGATTAAATAGCCTCCGTGGTAATCAAAAGTGCACTGTTGTGCAAACAACACTACACTGTTGGCTCTAAGATGAAAACAGAAGAACCAATAAAATAGCGGACTAATAACGCGGGCTAGAAAACACATCTTGAACGTTTTGAAGTGTTGGCTGTCGTGTATAAAATACGATTTGATCCGATTCATGTTTTTCAGCACTAAATTACTATGGGAAAGAATACGAAATAACCAGTTCTGACTCAACACCGTTAGACAGCATACCACAGTTAGTGTGACAACGCATCGAACTGTATTTTGAACTCGGCTGCATATAATACATTTTCGAAACGATGATCCTCATTCCTCTTAACCCACCTGGTTGAACAGTTTCGTAATCATTATGAACACAAAACAAGAAGTGGAATGCTGCGCAACAGATATTTGTGTTTTCCGTTCATTAGTGTTTCTCCTCCTTTCAAGTGTTTTCAGCAACAGCTGTTGTGGCCAGTGCGGTTTTAGAACGAAAGGTAGCGCAGCCGCTGCCCACGGGCTAGGTGGCGGCTTCGCCTGACGGCCGAGTTTCAGTGCCGGCGCCTCTGCAGCCGCCGCCGCCTTTCTGCTGTGGACGGGCATACAGATGTGGACGGCGGCGAGGCAACTCGGCGCGAGTTGGCCCTCAGTTCTGCAGGCCCTAAAGTTCGGTGATTCCCATCTGTAGCCGCCAGCGGCGCGCCCAACCCCCCGCGTCTCAGACTGACCACTGCCCCTGCCAAGAAGGATCCCCGCTACCCGCCTTACAAACCTTCTTTGCGTCAGCGCCGCACCTCGACCGCCGTCTGCGGCCAAGTTAGAACTTGGAAGTTTTGCTGCGTCGTTAGATTAGATAGGAGTTTCTGTATGCCTCGCTTATTACGCGCGTTTAATATTTCACGTCTTAATTCCGGTTTGTATACAGGGCGATGCATCTTTTCAAACTGCTATTCGACTTGTTAAAAACAGTGATAAATTGTTTTAACCTTTACTAACGACCGTAAGGGGCTCATACAGTGATGACCGGCGTCTTTTAGGTAACTTATTAACTTCCAAGATGAAAAGATCAATTTTTTTTAATCACAGAACCAACCATTTCAAATTTGTCATGATCTAAAACTTGACATGTTTGCTGAAAAATTATTGTGCTTTTGCCAGGATATCGGAAAATAATTTTTTTGCGGTAACAATGGCGATTGTTCTGACAACCTTCAATGAAAGATTGCTTAGAGAATAATGTAATTAGAGACTGTTTAAAAACCTCTGCAAGAAGTGCAGCGTAAAACAGAAAGAGTGTTACGGCAAAAGAAAGGCTTCCTTATCTTAGTCCTCAGTCTTGGGACTGGTTTTTGTGGGCCTCCACGACTTACACTCTTGCTCCAACCTCTTCATCTCTTAGTAGCGCTTGCACATCACGTCATTAGTTATTTTTTGGATATATTGCAATCTCTGTCTTCCCCCACAGCTTTTTCATCTGTAGTTTTTCTAGAACCATCAGCTCCCTCTAGCGCCCCGAAAGTAATTTCCCGTTGTCTTAGGAAATGTTCTATCATCCTATACCTTCTTGTCGTATTCTTTCATATTTTTTCGCATGTTCCTTCTTCGCCGATTCTGTGGAGAACCACAATCCTTATTTTATCCATCAACCTAATTTTCAACATCCCTAATGCTTCAGTTTTTGGTCTACTTCGTGCACCTCAATTTTGATGTTATATTTATCACTGACCTCATTTCTACTAATCTTCATTACTTTCGTCCTTCTTCGGTTTACTCTCAGCTCATATTCTATACTCGTTAAGCCGTTAAGCCGTTCTTCTTCACTTTCACTGAGGATAGCAAAGTCGTCTGTGAATTTTATCATTGACATCCTGTCACCCTGAATTTTAATTTCACTCCTGAAACTTTCTTTTATTTCCTTTATTGCTTCTTCTATGCGTAGATTGAACCTTAAGGCCGAATGATTTGCTTCCATTGTCAATAGCGAAATTAGAACTGCCGCTCTGGTGTATTGTCTTTCCGAAATCAAACTGATTGTCATGTAACACATCCTTAAGTTTCTTTTACATTCTTCTGTGTATTATTCTTGACAGGAACTTGGATCATGAGCTTATTTGCTCTTGCTATCTTCAGGATTGTGTGGGTGATATTTTTCCAAAAGTCTGGTGGTATGTCTCCAGACTAATAGATTCTACACAACAACTTGAATAATCACTTGGCTGCCACTTCCCCCCATGATTTCAGAAATTCTTAAGGAATGTTAGTAGTCCTTTCTGCCTTATTTGATCGCTGGTCGTCGGAAGCTGTGTTAAATTTTGTAATACTGGATCCCTTCTATCTTTCATACCGATTTATGCTATCACGTCGTGAAACAGGTCCTTCCGCCTTGTAGAGGCATCCATTGTTCTGTTTCCACCTGTACGCTGTCCTCTGTGTTTAACAGTGGAATTACCACTACACTTTAAATGTTGCCGCCCTTGCTCTTGATATTACCGAAGAATGTGTCGACTTTTCTGTATGCCCAATCAGTCCTTTTGACCTAATTTTTTTGAGTCTTCAGTCTTCTGACTGGTTTGATGTGGCTCGCCACGAGTTCTTCTCCTGTGACAACCACTTCATTTCAGAGTAGCAGTTGCAAAGCACGTCCTCAGTTATCTGCGCCTTTCTCTGCAGTTTTTAGCTTCTACACCTCCCTCTAGTATCGTGGAAGTTATTCCTTGATGTCTTAGGACAAATGGTTCAAATGGCTCTGAGCACTATGGGACCTAACTTCTGAGCTCATCAGTCCCATAGAACTTACAACTACTTAAACCTAACTAACCTAAGGACATCACACACATCCATGCCCGAAGCAGGATTCGAATCTGAGATTGTAGCGGTCGCGCGGATCCAGACTATAGCGCCTAGAACCGCTCGGCCACCCCGGCCGGCTCATAGGACATGGCCTATCATCCTGCCCTTTTCTTCTTGTCAGTGTTTACCACAATTTCTTTCTTCTCCGATTCTGCGCAGAATCTCCTCATTCCTTACCTTACCAGTCAACCTAATTTTAAACATTTGTCTGTAGCACCACATCTCAAATGATTCGATTATCTTCTGATCCGGTTTTCCCACTGTCCATGTCTCACTACCATACTGTGCTATGCTCCAAAGTTCATTCTCAGAGATTTATTCCTCAAATTAAGACCTATGCTTCATGCATTCCTTAGTGCCTTATACTGCTGTTTTTTTGTCTTGCTCTGAACGTTTTTTCGTTGATCTGTTTATTTCTTCTGTTGACTAAGGTTTATCCGCAGTTTTCTACCATCTGTCTATGTTTGTCTGTCCGACCTCTGTGATTGTCCAGTTTAGAGATGTCCGTTCCTCTTCAACTGAAATATCTTATATAGTATTCATTATCGCAATATCTACAGACTTAGTGAACTTCAAACAAATCTCATAATTCCTCAGTACTTCAGTATCCCACTTCTTTTCACATTGATTCTTCCATACGATTCTCTACTACTCTACTTTTCATTATTACTGAATTGTGATCCGATTCTATATCTCCTGCTGAGTGTGCCTGACAGTCCAAAATGTCGCGGGGCTTCTGCCTGACCATGATGTAACCCATCCGAAATGTACCCGAGCTTATAACGGTTGATTTACGAAACAAATGTGCTATTAACAAACTGATAATGTAGGTTACACATGTCATGTGATGGGACCGATACGTCGATTTAATGGAGAGGAATTTCTTATAAAGTCAAGGTCGATAAATATTATTTATCTCATTTTGACCGGTTTCGATAGAAGCTTTGTGTCGTCATCTGATCTTCGGAATTTTAAAGTGCGTACATGTGACCACGATGGAACGTGTTCCTGCTGTGTGACTGAAACTCACGCAGTTTAAAATTTCGAAGATCAGACGATGACAGCAAACTTCTGTCGAAGCCTGTCATCGTGAAACAAATATGTCTTCGGACGAAATCTCTTTCCATTACAGTAATATGTAATTTTATCAGTGGCACTAACAAGGTGACCTTTTTCGTATTTTCAAAATTGTGAGAAAATAAGTTTCTACTGTTTACGGCACACACATACTGAAATCTGATTGTGGCAGAAACCAGAAAATGTTTACTGTTTTGCTAAAACCTTGAAAAACTAGATTTGTAATACGCGTATAGTCATGGTGTCAGATAAGAAGCAACACTAATTTTTATTTTGGTAATGGGTCAAGATATCGAAACGGGGTTTTCAACAATTGTAGAACTCAGAGGAAAGCTATGTTTTGTTGTATGGTTTACCTCTTGTACCTACCAAGATAATAAATTTAGTGTGTTTTATTTTTTTATGGAACGACTTGATAACTCTCCCGGGCAGCGATTCCAGCTAAACTTGGATGATAGATACAGGTACGTCATTTCTTGTTGCTCCACTCTGTGCCAGATTTCATCAACCGACTTTATGGCGTGCCAGAGCTTCTAAAACCTGTGGGCAGATGTTCTCAGTGGCTGAGAGTTGTGGAGAACGTGCTAGCCACGGCAACAGTTGAACCCTCTGGGTAGAGGCAGGTGAGAAAAGCAAGGGAAACATGTGATACTGCGTTGGTGATGTTCCATGCATGGTTAACACTAATGTGATGCCGTACCTGAACAGCGACTCATTTGAAAAGGTGACGTAGTGCCTCTCCTGCGGCTGTTATTATCTTTGACCACACCACTGTCGACGCGCTACTCTCTGCTGCCGCATCAAGGGAAGCCGTTAACTACGGTAGCCGAGCTGGCAGTCTGTGGCGCACGAATCCGTGCGGACGTTTGTTTTGCAACATACCAGCCCTTTTCCTGACTCAAGCTATGTGACGTGCCTCCGCGATCACCCACTGGTGAGCAAAAACAATATGACATAACGAGCATACAGTGCACGTCAATTAGACAACGTCTGTTGCATGTCGTCTACGTGATGGAACAATTTTAAAGTCCATCAGTGTACTTGGGGACAGCTCTGTTGAAAATAATCTCTAAGAAATAAAAGCAATGCAACACTAAGGAATTCTCCGAATGGGACGCAAATCGGTCGATGGAACGTACATGTGCAATAAAAAGAAAAAAAAAAGAAAAGAGAGAGAGAGAGAGAGAGAGAGAGAGAGAGAGAGAGAGAGAAATAAATGGTTTATTCGAGAGAAAGAGCTTCACACTTCGAGTAAGTCAATAAAGCTTAGTCCTTCTGTTGTCCTTACGAATGCAGTCATTTGGCTTGACACTGACTAACAGAGTAACTGAATGTCCTCCTTAGGGATATCGTGCCATATTCTGTCCAACTAACACTTTAGCTGATAAAAATGCTAGCTGGTAGGAGGACCCTGCCCTTATTGCTCCAAACGTTCTCCAATGGGGGAGAGATCCAGCGACCTAGGTGGTCAAAATAGCGTTTGGCAAGCACGACACTAGAAACTCTTGTCGTGCGGGGGCGGGCATTAACTTGCTGAAATGTTAGCCCAGGATGACTTGCGATGAAGGGCAACAAAAATAAGTATAGACTATCGACCATGCTGTAAGACTGACGTGGATGACGACCAAAGGGTTCCTGCTCTGAAAAGAAATGCAGTCCCAGACCATCACTGATGGCCATCTGACCACGTGGGGGGCGACAGGCTGGTTAGTGTCCCATTGTTGTGCGGACGTCTCCAGACACATCTTCGGCCTAGAATCTCATTGAATGGCTTAGGATTGTCTCAAGTGACAAGTCCCGCTTCTAACTGAGCCCCGATGGCCAGCGAAGACATATCCTCAGACGGCCCGGACAGCGGTGGGATTCCGATATAACTTTTGTCCACCTTAAGGCCAGACAACCAGGAGTGATGATCTGGAGAGGCATTTCTTTTGTAGGACCCCTTAGGTTGTCATCCGTGGCACTCTTACAGCACAGCGGTACGTCGACAATACTCTATGCCCCGTTTTGTAACCCTTCATGCCAAGCCATCCTGAGCCTATATTTCAGTACGATAAAGCTTCGCCTACACACTTCGAGAGTTCTGCAGCTTATAATCGTGCTTTCCAAACCCTAATTTGGTCAGCAAGGTCATCGGACCTCTCCGTGGTTGAAAACGTTTGGAGCATTATGGACAGGGCCCTCCAACCAGCTAGAAAGATTTACTATCCAAGGTGCCAATTGGACAGAATTTGCCACGATGTTCCTTAGGAGGCCATCCAACAACTCAATCAAGCAATGCCAAACCGAATAACCGCTTGCAGAAGGGCCATAGGTGGACCAAAGTGTTCTTCAGTGGTTCAGTTCGTGAGGCAATTTCTCTCCAATAAACCATCCAATTTTCCTGAAACTGAAATAATTTATTTGTCTGCACATATAAACCATATCGACAGAATTCCGTCACATTCAAATAATTCTTTCGTGGTGTGTCGTTTTTTTGTCTTAGAGTGTGTTATTGTAAGTTTGGTCTGCTGCCTAAACCATGATAAAGGTCTTTTAACTGTCGTCGTCTCGTCGGAAATAGTTGACAGGCTTGCCTAAATGACGTAATTAGATCTTGAAACACTTCCTCAGATTTGACGACGGGTGGATCATCATCTACAGTTTGCTACCCACACGTTCTCGACATCTAACAGTAAACAAAGCCACGTCATACAAGATTTTCATTCGCCACCGTCACCTTTAGAGTAGTCCCATTAGGAAATCAATCCCAGCTCTTCTGCCAGGAATGGAATTGATCCTGAAAGTCTTTTTTAATCTGTGTATTCAGCATTCCGCTAGAATATCCTCTACCATATCAAATATTCGTCCCTTCAACAACAACTTGGAAAGAAACTGCACGGAGTCAAGTCGGGTGAACACGGTGGATGAGGAAGAACCGCTGTGTTGCTTTTCGCCGAAGACTGCTGCGCGATACGGCCTCGTAATAACGTGGTGGAGGATCCATCCTTTCTGCGCCACTTCTATGGACGTTTCCTTCTCACACTCTCCCTTAGCCGCTTTAGGACATCACGGCGGAATTCTCCATGAATCGTCTGACCACGAGGTGCGAACTCCTTGTGGATAATTACATCAGCATAGAGAGAAAAAAAGATTAGTAAAGATTTGATGTTGATCTGAACTAGACGCGCTTCCTTTGGCCCGAGATGAGAATGGGCTCTTCCGCTGGGATGATTGCTGCTTAGTTTCAGAGTCATATCCACAAACCTAAGTTTAGTCACCTGCAATGAACTTAGAAACAAATTCTGGATCAGGTCGTAGCAGTTCTTCTAATTCCCTGCATACATTCATGCGATGCTGTTTCTGATCGTCACTCAGCAGTCGTAGCACGAACTTTGCAGAAACTCTTCTCAAGTTCAATTTTTTTCTGACAAAATCTGCTGACATGTCATGTATGATAATTCCACGTTGTTACAGATGCCTACCATCTTTCACAATCGCATTCAGAACAGCACTGATGTTTGCTGGTATAACGACGGTGGATGGTCATCCCGAAAGTTCATCATAATCAACATAAATCTGGCCATTTTCAAAACGTTTAATCCAGTCATAAATTTGTTTCTGCCCAAAGGGTAGGAACTATCATTTTGTGCGTTTCTACGGCTGTTTTACCAAATGGAAAACAGAACTTGATACAGCAACACTGTTCTCTCATGTCAGTCATTGCAAAGTCACAAACACAAAGATACGCCACAACTGAAAACTGCCAGCCAACATAACCTTCCCTATTTAGATCGAAGCGGCTAGGCATACTGATGCACAAAATATGTATTACGCTGATTCTGGCAGCGTTTTGTTGTACTACCATTTGTAAGCGCGGGTGATACGAGCTTAGGGAATTCGTACATATAGTAGAACTCATAAAAGTAAGTCTGTACTTATCACCATCGACTTAAAACTTCCGGATTGAAGTCTTCCCGCCCGCATCTCGTGGTCGTGCGGTAGCGTTCTCGCTTCCCACGCCCGGGTTCCCGGGTTCGATTCCCGGTAGCCGGCCGAAGTGGCCGTGCGGTTAAAGGCGCTGTAGTCTGGAACCGCAAGACCGCTACGGTCGCAGGTTCGAATCCTGCCTCGGGCATGGCTGTTTGTGATGTCCTTAGGTTAGTTAGGTTTAACTAGTTCTAAGTTCTAGGGGACTAATGACCTCAGCAGTTGAGTCCCATAGTGCTCAGAGCCATTTGAACCATTTGATTCCCGGCGGGGTCAGGGATTTTCTCTGCCTCGTGATGGCTGGGTGTTGTGTGCTGTCCTTAGGTTAGTTAGGTTTAAGTAGTTCTAAGTTCTAGGGGACTGATGACCATAGATGTTAAGTCCCATAGTGCTCAGAGCCATTTGAACCATTTTTGAAGTCTTCCGTTTCTCGTTGTATACAGAGGTCTTCAGATGTCAGGCTCTTTATAAATCTCCAAAAGTGATCTAGAGGAAAATGTCCCAGGGAAAATCGGCGCTAGCACCTAATCCTTTCTGACTCCATGATTTATACTTCCTCAGAAGCGTCTCCATCTAGTGTAACAGAGACTAGTATGTTGTCAAGAAAGAGACTAGTATGTTGTCAAGAAAGAGACAGTATGTGGTCACGTAATTTTATGGCGAACCCTAAAAAGGTTTTCTGTGGATGCAGTTGTAGAGGCTTTGTTTAAGTCGACAAAGCCCATATAAAAGCGCACGATCTTCGCCGCTTATTTCGCGGAGCTGCCTAAGAGTGAATATCATATCCTTCGTAAAACGACCTTGTATCTCAGAGTAGATTTATACAGACAGAATGCCGCTTTCTCAGGATTATCTTCGAAAAAGCTTTCTCGGCGGTTCTTTGTCTACAGCCGTTGCAGTTGACTCTTCTCCTTTCCCCGTGTGCGATGTTTCTATGCAAGTGGTGGGCGTCTTCAGTGAGTGTTTTGCAGATATTTGCAAAACATGTTTTTCAATCAGAGTTACGATCTGAATTTGTAACCATGGCTAGAGACTATTATTAGGAAATAAACAGTTTTTTGTTAGTTTCAAGTAAGTTCATTTTTCTCAAGATTTGTCAAGCGGTATTTGTATATCTAGTGTCAGACTGTTAAGTAGAAAGGATTTACCGAAAGTAACATATTACTTTTAACGTTTCAAATGGCCCAAGGAGTTTTTTTTCTAGAAAATGTTGAATAGCAAATACTTGAGAAAGTATGTTCTGCAAGGAAAACCAACAAGATTATTTGAATGCATAACATACCCAAATTATCATAAAACGCTGTGAAGTGCACGTGTTAAAATATACTTGGCTGCTCTGAATGTAACTGCGCATCTCGTAAGGATGCAAACAAGAAACAGAGAATACGCAACAGATGGTAAGCAGAAGAAATGTAGTTTATAGCTCTGTTACTGGTCGACGAGTGCGCTGCTACTTATGTACGGCGTGTTTTTCTTCCCAACCGTGCCGGTTGTTGCTCACGCATCTGCCTTTTCATTTATTTCTCTCAGATTGTGGTGTAAGAAGAAAGATCTCCTTATAGAATACGAGATGCCCCATCCGCTTTTATTGCTTGTCAGGTAAATGAACGTTCCTTTTATGTTATCGTTACTGCCGTAATTCTCACTTACTGGTAAATGGTATATATTCTTTGCTGACTATTGCTTTTTTTCCCAAGAATACAGTACAACGACACGATTTATAATAAGGTGCCACTCTGGTTGTATTTCTTGTCGATATCTGCATACGAACGTCGCACTGTTCTTCGGCTAGGTATTGGACAAGGATTGGGAAAGAATTCAGCAGTGCCCTTGTCGAAGAAACCATTCCGGCATTCGCTGGCAGTGATTTAGGGCAAAAGTCCTGACAATCTGAAAGTCTGCATGAGGGTTTCGAGCACGCTCATACCGAATCACAAGGTCATCTCATTTAGTACGCTTAGGAGGGGATATTTGAACGAGTAATGTGTCACAAGTGCTTGTCTGCTCTGATTTTAGAAATTATATTTGACATCGCCAGGAATGGGGACGGCAGCTGTTCATAGCTAAGTACCAGAGTGTTGCTTTAAATCTCTCTTTTAACAATGCCATTACGAAAGTCAATGGGTTTTTCAGGTGAGGTAAACGTATTGATAATCGGCGCTGTTGCGCTTTCTTCTACAACGTGAGAAGTCACGTTGTGCCTTCACATGTTTGTCACCACATCGTACTGCCAACATGATATGAGACATAAGCATAGTGATAAACGAAAAGTAGTATGACATGAATTCCATAGGAATTATTACATGAAGTGCTACTGATTTTATGTAGGTGACGAGAAAGCTCATTGCTGATAAAGAAACTGAAGAACACAGAAGGCTTCGTCGAATGTCGGTGTAATTTCGTACACGTACGCAACAACAGCGGCCGTGTAAATGATTAGAGTTGAGATTCTCTATAACAACCGGCCGCTATGGCCGAGCGGTTCTAGGCGCTTCAGTCCGGAACCACGCGGCTGCTACGGTCGCAGGTTCGAATCCTGCCTTGGGCATGGATGTGTATGATGTCCTTGGGTTAGTTAGGTTTAAGTAGTTCTAAGTCTAGGGAGCTGATGACTTCAGATGTTAAGTCCCATAGTGCTTAGAGCAATTTGAACCATCTCCATAAAAGGTCGGACGACCACCAGAGTGCATTTGTGTCGTTCGTGTTTAGTGTTGTCACCAGGACTAATAGGGTGTATAAGGGGCTTGAACAGCGTCAGATGTTGAGTGATCACTGTGTAGGACACGGATGTGCCGCGTACCTCATTTGAGACAGCGTTATCAGCACCTGACAGGGTTTGAAAGAGGCTTCGTTGTGGGTCTCCATTTGGCGGATTGGTCGAATCGTGCAATATCCAGATTTGTAAGGCATCCGGAAGTGACAGTGACTGATGTTGGACGGCAAGGGAGCGTGAGGGCAGACGTACTCGTCAGCAAGATCCCGGTCGATCACATCAGACCACCACAAAGGAGGATCTGTATTCTGGACGTATCGTATCGTAAACCCTTCACATCTGTGCCTTCCTCCGAGAAAAAGGAATGGACTCCCTGCAAAATTCTGCATCATCCTGGTAAGAAACTAGAAGCAGTCGGACTAGGGTATTACTGTCCCATGCGGAGGCTGTAATTAACACCGCAACACAAACGGCTGTGTGACTGGGACGTAGGGATTGCTGATGAATGGCGTCCCACTGTGTTCAGCGATGAATCATGGTTCTGCACTACCCTCGGTAACCATTGTGGGCATGGCGGCGACCGGGGGTGGGGTCGCATTATTCCAATGTCTTGTACAGACACAGCGGTGTTATTCCTTATCGTGTGGGGACTCATCGGGTGTGACTTCATTTCACGGCTGGTAATAATTGAGAAAACTCTGACAGCACAACGGTTCTTCACGGGCATCCTGCGTCCTCGCGTATTACCTCTCATCCGAAAGTGAAGTAGTGGCAGTGTTCAACAGGACAATTTTCTACACATGTTCCGTGCCTGTATGACCTGCCTACGTAATGGTGAGATACACCCTTGACCATCAGGATGCTCGACATCTATCCCCGATAAAACATATGTTGGACCATCTTGGACGACAGCTCTGCCCTATTGCCTCCCTCGCTGGCCCTAGGGCACCTTGTCACTGTACGTGCGGCTCTCCTCGTAGGAAGTTCGGGTCCTCCCTCGGGCACGTGTGTGTGTATTGTCCTTAGTGTAACTTAGTTTAAGTTACATTGAGTAGTGTTTAAGCCTATGGACCGATGACCTCAGCATTTGGTTCCATAGGAAGAAAAAACTAAAAAAAATACTAAAGAGAAAAATAAGATATCAAGTACCAGTCACAAATAACAGCACTGGCCAGCCTTCGTCAGAAGGCGATACAACGTCTTTATGACACTCTTCTCAACAGAATCAGGTCTTCTCACGCCAGAGCGGTGCAACTTAATGCTGGTCAGTGGGCTCATACTGCCAAGTATAATTATACACCCTAATCATCAAGTGTTCATTTCGTTTCCTCCTCCTCTTCTGGGCGCTTCACGTTTTTGTCAGGTACTGTACATATGAATGTACATATGAAATGTGTACATATTAAATATGTACGAGGGGCGTTTGAAAAGTCCGTGCAAAAATAAAAACTACTTACATGTTTGGGGTAAACCTTTTTTATTTTTCGACATTGTCTCCTTTTAGACTTATACACTTCGTCCAACGCTGTTCTAATTTGTCCAAGTCTGCAAAATAGCTATTAGTTGCTGCAATCGCCTCCTCGTTTGAATAAAATCTTTATCCCACCAGCCATTTCTTCAAATTGGGGAACAAATAGTAGTCCGAGGGAGCCAAGTCTGGAGAATAGGGGGGATGTGAAACGAGTTGGAATCCTATTTCCATTAATTTTGCGACCACAACTGCTGAGGTGTGTGCTGTTGCATTGTCGTCATGGAAAATCACTTTTTGGCGTTCCAATCGCCGGCGTCTTTCTTGCAGCTCGGTTTTGAAACGGTCCAGTAACGATGAATAATATGCACCTGTAATGGTTTCACCCTTTTCCTGATAGTCGATGAGGATTATCCCTTGCGAATTCCAAAAGACAGTCGCCATAACCTTTCTGGCCGAAAGAAAGGTCTTCTCCTTTTTTGGTGCAGATTCTCCCTTGGTAACCCATTGTTTAGGTTGTTGTTTGGTCTCAGGAGTATAGTAATGTATCCATGTTTCATCCACAGTGACGAAACGAAGTTTAAGGTCCTGCGGATTCTTCCTGAGCAGCTGCAAACAATCCTTGCAACACTTCACACGATTCCGTTTTTGGTCAAGCCTGAGCAATCGCGGAACTCATCTTGCGGATAGCTTTCTCACATCCAAATGTTTATGCAAAATATTATGTACCCATTCATCCGAGATCCCCACAGCACTAGCAATCTCACGCACCTTAACTCTTTTATCATCCATCACCATATCATGGATTTTATCAACAATTTCTGGAGTTGTAACCTCCACAGGCCGCCCAGAAAGTTCAGCATCACTTGTGCCCATATGGCCACTCCGAAAATTTTGAAACCACTTATAAACTGTTCTAATAAAAGGTGCAGAGTCACCCTAATATTTATCAAGCTTCTCTTTAGTCTCCTGAGGCGTTTTGCCTTTTATAAAGTAATGTTCAATCAACACACGAAGTTCTTCTTCGTCCATTTTTTGATAATCACTCGACTTCCTTGATTCGCACGAATTCCATACACAAAGAAATAGGCTAATATGGCTGAAACTTGGTGTGCGTCCTTTCCAAAGGTGCTACTAACTAAACATGACCTCGATACGCGCCGGTGGTGCTATCTCTAGGGCTTTGCGCGGACTTTTCAAACGCCCCTCGTAAACATGGTTGTTGTTGTTGTGGTCTTCAGTCCTGAGACTGGTTTGATGCAGCTCTCGTAAAGCTGCATGTCCTCGGGAAAAATTACGGCTGTAGTTTCCCCTTGCTTTCAGCCGTTCGCAGTCCCAGCACAGCAAGGCCGTTTTGGTTAATGTTACAAGGCCAGATCAGTCAATCATCCAGACTGTTGCCCCTGCAACTACTGAAAAGGCTGCTGCCCCTCTTCAGGAACCACATGTTTGTCTGGCCTCTCAACAGATACCCCTCCGTTGTGGTTGCACCTACGGTACGGCCATCTGTATCGCTGAGGCACGCAAGCCTCCCCACCAACGGGAAGGTCCATGGTTCATGGGGGGGGGGGGAAACATGGTTAACACAAGGAACAATGTGCATTGTTGCACTTCGTAGTGAGTTTTTCTTAAATACGGCAGAATATGAGAATAAGAGAGCGTAATTAAATAAATAAATAGTTTCTAGAGTGAGGTAATATTTAAGCGGTTCTTGTGTCAGTCAGGTTAGACACTGTTTCTGATGACGGATATTTCAAACCTTGGAATTTAGGTCACAGCCGGAGGCATACCTAAAATTCAGACCGAGCACAGCGACGCAGTGGTTGAGGGAGTTCAAGTCACCGAAGGCCAACCAAATTTAAGTTTACCGTTTTTTCCATAAGTCGAATTATGGAAATGCCGAAATACGGCTGATTTCGTTTCCCTTTCTGAGTTCATTCGCCTTCTCTAATAATCTCACTCTCGACGACCTGTTGAACTCCCAACTTCCTTCCTTCTTCAAACACGGGAAGGATCTTGAAAACATGCAATCTGAAGAGAGTGTGTTTCATTCTCCTGTCAGTATAAGTCATAACTGGCGCTGTTGAAGATGATCTATGGTTAAGGTAGTCTGGAATACTTGCAATTCCGGGTCGGTGGCATAAGTGATTTTTACCTTCTTCCAAAACGAGCGTTTGAAACGTATTATTGTCGGGTTAGCTGCTGGATAAACAAACAGTACTTCAAAATATTTCAGCACTCTGGTGTACAATGGACCTGTTGCCTTTCTACCTTGTGCTGAGAGAGCATCCTCAAAAAGCGGGAGACCTAAAAAATATATCATTTCAAGAGTCTGTTCCGTCCACCTGCTTTCTTGAAGATGATGCAGAACAATAGTCATCAATCTGTGGCTAGCTGGAGACATGCTGCCCAAATCGGCTATCCGCGCGGCCAGCCGTTCTCAGTAGTATTTCACAGTAATAAGTATCTAGTAACTAACAGCCGAATCCAAAAACTTCAGCTAACGTTAACAGTTTGTTAAGAGTGTAGTTTTCCTGCTCGGTAATAAACAAAAATTCACAAAGCGTAATATTTTAACATGTGCTGAATTTTATTTGACGTTGGTTAATTCAGCCGTGACCTGAATAAACTTAGCCGCTTGCTGCAGGATCAGATGCCCAAATTGCACAGCCCCTGCAAGGTTTCACGATGTCAGAGAGGGTGATGTTTTCTTGTTTGTCTTCCAGTACTAACAAGTCACGCATCGATAACCTGCTGTGCTATAAATTCCAAACGGAAGCAAGATGCATTTATGGATGTCCGGTAGAAAGACGATCTTCTTCAAATCCGGTACATATTTGTAGCAAAGGCATTTGGCTGTAAATCAACTGTGTTCTAATACAACACATTGAGTAGAAGAAGAAAAACCGGACATATGCGACTAAGATTCGCGCCCTATTGTCTCCGTACAAACTTAATTATGTATATAGATAGTTCATCTGTTGTTTTTGATGCGTGAATTTGCGAGTATCAAAATGTGTGACACGAAGAGCCCGTCAAGTGACCGTGGAACGTTAGTATCTGACAAAAAGTTCATATCTCTACCCATTCTAAGAAAAAGTGGTCTGAAGAGCTTGATGAACAACCATACGGACAATAAAGCGTTGGTATAGCGCGTCCGTTTATGCCGATTGTGTACGCCTCTGTAGATGAGTGGTCAGCGGAGCAGGCTGATAAGAGAAGGATCTCGCTTCGATTCCCGGCACTGTCAGGAATTTTTCCTTAGTATGAGGACTGGTATGGGGTTCACTTAGACTCGTTATGCCAGATGAGGAGCTACACTGGTTAGTAGCTGTTCTAAGGCCAAGAAAACCGACAGTGATCGGGGGAGGGATGTGCTGACCACTTGCCCGTCCATACTGCATCCAATGGCGCCATAGGCAGAGGATGACACGGCAGTCGGTCGGGTCCGTCTAGGGTCAGAAAGCGGAGCTTCTTACCGACTGAGGTACAGAACCCTGAAAATTCCATTCTAAACATATAGCGAACATGTGTTATCGGATTTCATAGTGCATAAAGTATTTAAATATCAGTTCGGTTGTTGTTATTCATGAATTAATCAACCGCTCACACAAACAGCTTGACAAAAATTTGTCAAGCAATTACAATGTCACAACTTTGGGCTCGCTAAGGATGGCAGCAATTTGAAACAGAGAATAATTGACCTGCAACGGACATTTAAGGGAAGCAGTGTTGAAAAGAGAGTGAGACAGAGCTGTAGCCTATTCCTGATGTTATTCAACACGTACACTGAATAAGCAGTAAAGGAAACCAAAGAAAAGTTTGGAATAGGAATTAAATTTCAGGGAGAAGAACTAAAAACTCTGAGGTTTGCCCATGACATTGTACTTCTGTCAGAGATAGCATTTGAACGGAATGGACAGGGTCTTGAAAGAATGATATAAGGTGAACATCAATAAAAGGAAAAAAAAAGGATAATGGAATGCAGTCAAATTAAATCAAGTGACACTGAGAGAATTAGATTAGGAAACGAGACGCTTAAAGTAGTAGGTGAGTTCTGCAGCTTGGGCATCAAAATAACTGATGATGAACGAAGAAGAGAGGATGTGAAGTGTAGACTGGAAATGGCAAGAAAAAAAATTTCTGAAGAAGAGAAATTTGTTAACATCGAATATAGATTTAAGTATTAGGAAGTCTTTTCCGGCGGTATTTATCTGGAGTGTAGCCATGTATGGAAGTGACACATGGAGAATAAACAGTTTAGATAAAAAGAGAATAGAAGTTTTCGAAATGTGGCGCTACAGAAGAATGCTGAAGATTAGGCGGGACGATCACGTAACTAATGAGGAGGTTCTGAATAAAGTACCGAGCGAGGTGGCTCAGTGGTTAGCATACTGGACTCGTATTCAGGAGGACGACCTTTCAAATCCGCGTCCTGCCATCCTGATTTAAGTTTTCCGTGATTTCCCTAACTCGCCTCAAGTAAATTCCGGGATGGTTCCTGTGAAAGGGCGTGGTCGAATTCTTTCATCATCCTTCCCTAATCCGATGGGACCAATGACTTCGCTGTTTGGTCTCCTCCCCCTAATCGACCAATCAACCAACCTGACTATAATTGGAGGTACAATGAATCGGTGGCAAAACTTGACCAAAATAAGGGGTCGATTGATAGGACAAATTCTGAGACATCAAGGGATCACCAATTTAGTACCGAAGGGAACTGTGTGTGGTAAAAATCGTAGTGAGTTGAATACAGCAAGCAGATTCAGAAAGATTGGGATTGCATTAGTTATTCGGTGATGAAGAAGGTCACACAAGATAGAGTATCAAGGAGGGCTGCATCAAACTAGTCTTCGGACTGAAGACCTCAACAACAATAGACTTCTTGGGCGATGGTCAACTTATCGCGCCTCTATTGTAACTAGTGCATTGGGGGCTCAAAAATACTAATTTAAGTTAATTGATAATAAGATCGATATACACAATGTCAGTGTTGGTTTTTGTAAAAGAAAGTTTGGTGAGCACCGATCTAGAACTAAGACGATCGGGTGTGTAAAATAAACTCGAGTCACTGTGAGAAGGACGAAAGTCTGTATCTACCAGACTTCTCGCCCTGCCCAGGGCAAGTGTGTTGCACACAAGGATACACAGTGCTGCTGCAGCTCAGGTCTGTATGCTTCACCCGATGTCCATTACAGTTTTCATGGTTTCCCTGATATGTTTTACGGAGACAGACGTGTGACGTTCTCTGTGCAGTCTACTGCACGTTCATTTCCTGCACAATTTCCCTGTTTCCACCGATCTCGATGGTGATACAAGGTGTATATCGAGTGTCATAGAATTCATCAGACAAGTTATAATCATACTTAACGGAAAAGCCTAAGAAGCCTGGTTCATCTGTTAATTGGAATCGCATCGTTCCGCCGACAATTACGTTCGTTACAGACAGAGTGCTTTTTATAATATCATCCTCGGCGGCCGACGTTGTTAAACCACACACAAACTATGGAGTTGCTCTTCTAATGAATGATATGGTTCCAGTCCTAATGGGTAAAATAATTCCGGCTATAATTTGTAATGGGATAGCGCACTAGCGCACCAACAGTAGTGTGGGTAAATACCAACTTCCCCAATAGCACAGCCAGTATACGCACATCAGCAAACTCAAATACGTATCATGAGATTTTAACAGAGGTAACTGCGTGTTTATACCCACAGAGAGGAACTGCCCAATTCCGTAGACTGTCAAGCGATGGTGCCGTATGTAGATAAATATCTTTATCTTATGGAAGTCATTGTACAAGCGGAATCTTAAGTTACGATTTAATAGCAGGATAAATTAGTTTATTTGTACCATTCTTGGCCTTTGTCTCAATAATCTGCTAGTATTAATTTATCTGAAACCATGTGCTCTGGCCGGCCGGTGTGGCCGTGCGGTTAAAGGCGCTTCAGTCTGGAACCGCGTGACCGCTACGGTCGCAGGTTCGAATCCTGCCTCGGGCATGGATGTGTGTGATGTCCTTAGGTTAGTTAGGTTTAATTAGTTTTAAGTTCTAGGCGACTGATGACCTCAGAAGTTAAGTCGCATAGTGCTCAGAGCCATTTGAACCATGTGCTCTGTATGTGCAAACACAAATTTTTAGTCATCACATGATCTACCTGTGTAGTAAGCTGCTCGCTGCATGGTAATAACACAAAACACTATAAATAAGAGTTAAAGAAAAGCACCATCCTTTCTCCAGGAGTCTTACAGTCTTTCGTACTACAAGCATGACACAGAGCCACTGTAAATTAAGAGTCGTAAGTCTTACGGAGAAGCCAATCTCGGTGGCTGCGACCGAGTAACGTTTCCACTTTTTTAACTTTCATTTCGAATCACAGGAGTGCGTACTTGTAAGAGAGATGTATCAGGGTTTGTTGATAAGTGTGGTATATTTCTACCTAAAAGAGACATAATCTGTCGAACGGTGAAAGTATAGGTAAGCGTGATTCGTTTAATGGATTTGTTCAAATTTCCAACAAAACAAAACGCCCAGGTGTTTGTTGGGAACCGTCTTAAGTGATCATGTCACAGATTTCGCAGAAATGGATAAAGGCAAGTGTCGCGCAGTGATGAGATGTTTATTTTAAAAAGTGCCTTTTATCTAAAAAACAAACGAAATGAGTTCGTCTTTATCATCATCATCATCATCATCATCAACAACAACAACGACACAATCATTATTATTATACTCATCTGTTTGTTGGGTGAAGGACTCCTCTACACATTTATATGAAACATGGTCGTCAGCTGTAAGCATTCAGGTAACGTCTGCTTGTTCTATATTATCTATCCACTCTCCACTAGGTTGTTTCTTACGTCTTCAGGAAACGAACGCTCTTGACCTTTCTACATTGAGACTTCAGAAAGTAACACATGTCGTCGCGTTTCCTGCATGAAAGGGTCTGCTGCGGCACGGATAACAGATTGATCACAGTGTGCGAGTGAAATAGCGCAGCTACTGGAAACTTACTCCAGTGTTGATGTGGGTGGAACAGCATGGTTCTTGTGGGCAAAAAGTCTAAATTTCACACAGATTCACCATAGAATTCTGGCGGTATGTGGACCAAACGCAATGTTGCGTCTATCTGTAGAGAAATCGTGCCAACAATTTGACCGGGACCGCTCAGAAACGTGTGATACTGTTTGAGAAGGAAGTCCATCGACATCGACCGCGTCCAGTAATCAAGGAACTAATTCGCAACAATCGCAGAATGAATATTTCGCATATTGCTCAACAGATAAGCATTTCTGTACACAGTGATCTTTCCATGTCTGAGATCGCCTGCGGTATCGCAATTTGTGCTCACGCTCGGTTCCGCTATTGGTGTTATCTGCATACTTAAAAGGAAGATTTATTGCGTCTCTGAAGTTCCTTGAGCGCCACTGCGTGGGAGACGATGATTTCGTAAGCCGCATCATTACAGGCTAGAAGACAAGGATCCATCATTTCACACTTACAACGAAGAGGGTGTCTACGGAATGGAGACTCACTTCCTAGCCTCTGCGGAAGAAATCCAAAGGGAAGGTCGTGGACAACGTTTTCTCCGACTACAGAGGTTACATAGCACTCGTTTCTAGTGTGGAGCAGGTATCTCGTTCTATAGAGTCAGTGACAGTCACTGCTTCTGAGGTTATCTAGAATAAAGTAATGTGACAAACGTGATCGCAGTGTCCACATATATAAAATGTTTGATTCTGTCAGTGTGCATTGCATATGACGACCTAGTAGCTTGCGATGGTTTACACATTGTCCAGGATTGTGCACATATCAAAAACAGTTTTGCATCACCTCGGCTCCGAGCGTTCCGGAAGCTGTACAGAAAATTGGAATAGAGATCAACATAAACATCATTTCCGCCCTTTTTATTGCTCATGAAAACCACACATTGCATGTTGTACCACCATACAGCGAGACATTCAGAGGTGGTGGTCCAGATTGCTGTACACCGGTACCTCTATTACCCAGTAGCACGTTCTCTTGCATTGATGTATGCCGGTATTCGTCGTGGTATATTATACACAAGTTCATCAAGGGACTATTGGCCCAGATTGTCCCATTCCTCAACGGCGATTCAGTGTAGATCCCTGAGTGGTTGGTGCGTCATGTCGTCTATAAACAGCCCTTTTCAATCTGTCCCAGGCATGTTCGATAGGGTTCATGTCTGGAGAACATGCTGGCCACTCTAGTCGAGTGATGTCGCTATCCTGAAGGAAGTCATTCACAAGATGTGCACGATGGGGACGCGAATTGTCGTCCACGAAGCCGAATGCCTCGCCAATGTGCTGCCGATATGTTTGCACTATCAGTCGGAGGATGGCATTCACGTATCGCACGGCCGTTACTGCACCTTCCATGACCACCAGCTGCGTACGTCGGCCCCACATAATGCCACCCCAGAACAGCGGAAACCTCCACCTTGCTGAACTCGCTGGACAGCGTGTCGAAGGCGTTCACAGCCTGGCCGGGTTGCCTCAAACCCATTTCCGACGATTGTCTGGTTGAAGGCATATGCGAAACTCATCGGTGAAGAGCACGTGATGCCAATCCCGAGCGGTCCATTCGGCATGTTGTTGGGCCCATCTGTACCGCGCTGCATGGTGTCATGGTTGCAAAGATGGGCCGTCGGGAATGAAGTTTCGCATCATGCAGACTACTGCGCACAGTTTAGGTCGTAACACGCCGTCCTGTGGCTGCACAAAAAGAATTACTCAACATGGTGGCGTTGCTGTCAGGGTTCCTCCGAGCTATAATCCGTAGGTAGCGATCATCTACTGCAGTACTCGTAGTAGCCCTTGGGCGGCCAGAGCGAGTCTTGTCATCGACAGTTCCTGTCTCTCTGTACCTCCTCCATGTCCGAACAACATCACTTTGGTTCACTCCGAGACGCGTGGACACTTCCCTTGTTGAGAGCCCTTCCTGGCGATCGAACCGCGGTATTGACCGTCTAGGTATTGTTGAACTACTGACAACAACAGCCGTGTATCTCCTTCCTCGTGGAATGACTGAAACCGATCGGCTGTCGGACCCCTCCGTGTAATAGGCGCTGCTCATGCATGGTTGTTTACATCTTTAGGCAGGTTTAGTGACATCTCTGAACAGTCAAAGGGACTGTGCTGTGATACAATATCCACAGTCAACGTCTATCTTCAGGGGTTCGGGGAAACGGGGTGATGCAAAACTTTTTTTGATGTGTGTATTTTGTATGACCTTAAGATGAATTGTAGATAAGCCGAAATTAGTAATCAAATAAAAATATATTTGCGACCTTGGCTATTAAGAGGTTTTCTGCATCCGCAGCTTAGACTGTGAAGGAGTTGTATGCACAGAGTTCACGGCAAAGCGTTCAAACATTAATGCCGATTCATATTGTTCAACATGACATTGCTAAGCCACGCGATAAAGAGCAAGAGCCGTGGAAAATTAGCCAAAGGTATTGTTCTCTCGCACGACAATGCAACACTCCACGCGCCAGCTACAACACACGTTGTGCTTCAACGTTTTCGATACAGGGCTGCGAGACATTTGCCATACAGTCCAGATTTGCATCACGTCATTTCCTTCTTTTCGGTAAGATGAAATAACATCTGGAGGAAAACAGATTTTTCCGACGGTAAGGGTGCTCACACAGCAGCTCTCGAATGGCTGCGTGATGAGGGAGTGGACTTTAATCTGGTAGAACGTTCGGACGTAGTTTACAGAGATTTGGTGACTACGTTGAAAATAGTATTGATTTCGTTCATCGTAATCGATGATTTTGGAACGCGTACATCTACGTCATTCATGATTTAAGTAATGGAACACTGCACCGGTTACATATTTTTTTCCTGCGTAGCACAACGCATTTCTAGAACATTTACGTGGCTGTTATGGGTGAGGTTTGCATGTATGTTTTTCCGCCTCTCTTTCGCTGTAGTCGTCTTGGGGCGTTATCCTAACATTAGCATGCAGAAAACACTCTAGGACGATTACAGTCCAAGAGAGGCAGGAAAACAGACATGGGAACATCACACACATTATAATCACGTTTATATCTGCACTTGAGAACGAGAACAAATTCTCGAAACAAGTTTTACTAAGCATGAGAAAATACGTAACTTTTACAGTATTTCATGATTTAAATCATGAAAAATAGTGTGCATATGTCATTTTGAAGTGTAGTGCAGCATTCAATAGAACTTATTTCGCCTGCCACAATAATGTGTATTTTACTTTTCGAAATTCTGTCGAACAACCCATTCATGTGTCTACGTATCTCGTCCGCCTCAACTTTATTTCCAGTACATCACGAGTTACCCCCCCCCCCCCCCCTTACTTTACCCTGGTCCTTCTTCTTTAAATTATTGTGTCACCTAGTAAATCCCAACATGCATCTCTCCGTTCATAACCCTCAGTTTTTGAATGTTTTCGCCTTGGAAGTCCACATTTCACTGCCACAAGCGTAGTAACACAATCAGAGTGTCAACTTAAATTTTCAGACACATCGGAAGCATAATTTTGAGAACCTATCACTTTACCGAAAACCATTTTTACTGTTCTGCTCATTTTCTCTCATGCTTATTCAGTAAATATCTCAACTGCTCTGATTACACAGACTTATCAATTAGTTAGTCGGATAAGTCGAACGCGTCTATCCGAGTATTGTACATAAGGCACATTCCGGACGCTCGTCTTTCTTTTCTTGCCAAGAAACGCTAAAATTCAAAGTATTTTGATGGTAGACCATTGACATTAATTTCAGGGGATTACTGAGGTGTTAGATATCTCACACGATCTGGTGAACGCCATTGCGAACGGAGTTGTGTGAATGAATAGAGAGCTCGGTGGCTGCCGCGTTTGTAGACTCCAAACGAAGAACGCTTGGGTAAATACATTTCGTAATCATATTTAGAGAAATTGAATATTCCAAAGGACTCCTGCCGCTGTTACGCCTGTGGGATGCACACGAAACACTAATTATATAACAGTGGCAGGACACTGTGTAAGTAGGCTGTTAAGGTTTTAATCTTGGTAACGCCGCGTAGCGCTCTGTATGAAAATCACTGACTGTGCTGTGTGCAGTAGAGTTGTGGCGATTCGTGAATGAGTCGTTCATTTGAACGACTCTAAATTAAGAATCGTAAGAATCGAATCGTGATACGGACGAATCGTCGTTCAAAAGAATTGTACGAACGATTGCGTGTTTCCGAGTCGTGACGATTCCAAGTTCCAACGATTCATCGATTCTTAGTACGCTATGCTTCGAAGGCAACTTCCGAATCATGCCGAGTCGTGCCAAATGACTACGACCGCCAGATGGCAGCCAAGTGGAGGATGCGTGTGAACAAAGGAAGCTCGGAACGAACAAACGAAGTTAGTGGGCCGTAATATTACTCGTGAAAACCAAACTCAAAGCTGACATTTGGCGGTGGCTGACGGGAACGAGCGTAAAGGCATTTCCCATTTACTATCCCTATATAGTGCACATGCGCGGATTCGTATCATCCTACGTTTTTCTGTGCTCTTTCCAATTCCACAGCACCTTATGTTTCACAATAAAGCAACTGTCAGCCCTCACACACTGCAAATTTAGCTTAACTTTTGTTTCGTCGAAATACAAAGCATAGGTATTTTGCTTTTAATTTGTCTGAGAACTTGCTTCTGCCACTACTATTTATGTGAGAAGACGACATACTTCTAAAGTGTAGGAAACAATCGTATACAGCGACATTACTTCATTGCTAATTTGCTAATTCTGTTAGTTCCACCAGTGCCGCCACTAAATGGCGGTCGCACTAGACCAATATTACAGAGCCTATATAGAGAGAATGTAGGCTCTCTAACCAATACCTTTCTTGGCGGATCGCCGTGTAATACCGTCTTTAAACAAAAGCTTTTTAATTAATAATTTCAAGTTCGAGTTTTCGAATGTTATCGTGTTCAGATTCATATTAAATTTTAGTGAAGTAATGTCGCTGTATACGATTAAATCCTATTGTTAGAAGTATGTCGTCTTCTCACGTAAATAGTAGTGACAGCGGCAAGTTCTCAGACAAATTAAAAGCAAAATACCTATGCTTTGTATTTAGAAGAAGTGAAAGTTAAGCTAAATTTGCTGTGTGGGAGGGCTGTTAGCTGCGTTATGAATTACAATGGTGATGTGGACTTGGAAAGACATCTTAGCACAGAAAAACGAAGGATGATATGAGCCAAATCACGTCTGCCTCACTGCTAGATTTTGTTACTATAAAACAGACGTCTGTAGTTAGATACGTTCAAGCCACACAACCAAACTGGCAAACCACGTAATTTTGCACCACCTTCCGCACAAATCGACTCCTCTTTCTTGGCGTACTGAAATAAAACAATAGATGCAATCAAATCAAATGTGACCTTACAACAATTAAGGCATTACACGTATAAATCGAGAATCACACTTGTAACGTCATATGCATGTTTACTCATAAATAAACTATTTCTGGCATATCTTATCATGACACAGTTCGATTCTAACCCCATTGACAATTTTAGACATGTCCTGCCATCTGTGAGTAAGATGTAGTAGAACTTTTTGCATTCTGTAAGAATCGTGCCATCGCAGACTAGAATGAATCGTGAAAGAATCGTGAACGAATCGTAGGAATCGATTCGCAACGTGAGATTGAATCGTAGGAATCGAATCGGGAAAAAGAATCATGTTGCCCAACTCTAGTGTGCAGTCCGTGGATGTTTGGACTCATTGTTGGAATATTCGCTTGTGTACTGTTAGGCTGTTGGATGTGAACAGCACGTAGCGTTGTGTAGTTGAAGGTAAGCCGACAGCAATGGAGCAGTGGTGGATGTGTGGAAAGAGATGCCACAGTTTTGAGAGCGGACGATCTGGAAGTGTGTCCGTCAGAAAAAGGAAATTTTTAAGACTGGATGTCATGAACTTATATATATTATGAATTCTGAACACTATTAAGGTAAATACATTGTTTGTTTTCCACCAAAATCTTTCATTTGCTAACTATGCCTATCAGTAGTTAGTGCCTTCAGTAGTTAGAAACTTTTATTTAGCTGGCAGTATTGGCGCTCGCTGTATTGCAGTAGTTGGAGTAACGAAGATTTTCGTGAGGTGAGTGAGTCATGAAAGGTATAGGTTATTGTTAGTCAGGTCCGTTCTTTTGCAGGGATTACTGAAAGTCAGACTGCGTTTCGCTAAAAATATTGTGTGTCAGTTTAGTGATGATCAGAATAAGTAAAGAGAGAAATGTCTGAGTACGTTCAGTTTTGCTCAGCTGTTTGAAAATCATAACGTAAGAGGTTTACCAGCACAGTCATTCATAATTTTTCGAAGGGGACGTTACAACTGGTTCAACTAAGGAACAAATTCAAAAAATTGGGCGGCGATGTTTTCATGACTGCTTTTTAGTTGACCATCTGGGAAAAAATAAAAAAATCGACACTCCATTACCACGCAACGGTACAGAAATGAAATGATCGTATGGCATTTATTGGCCGGGATATTCCCGTCGGGGTTCGGCCGCCATATTGCAAGTCTTTTTAGTTGACTCCACTTCGGCAACCTGAGTGTCAATGATGATGAGAATGAAGATGAAGGACAGCCAACACCCAGTCCCCTGCCGGGAATCGAACCCGGGCGTGGTGGGTGGTAACGCTAAACGGTACTGAATAGCATGAATAATTAACCGAAGCAGGAAAAAGAGAAAAACTGACAAAAATACTGTAAGGTGACGAAGTCATGGGATAGCGATACGAACATACACAGATGGGGGTAGTATCGCGTACACAAGGTATAAAATGGCAGTGGATTTGTAGAACTGTCATTTGTACTCAGGTGATTCATGTGGAAAGGTTTACGACTTGATTATGCTCTCATGACGGGGATTAACAGAGTTTGAACGCGGAATGTTAGTTTCGGAAATCGTTGGGGAATTCTATATTCCGAGATCCACAGTGTCAAGATTGTGCCGAGAATAATAATAATAATAATAAAAAATCAGGCATTATCTCTCGCCCCGCTCAATGCAACGGCCGTTATCTTCACTTAACGACCGAGAACAGCGGCGTTTCCGTTAACTTGTCATTGATAACAGACAAGCGATACTGTGAAATAATCACAGAAATCAATGTGAGACGTACGACGAAAACGGCGACATTTAACGTTATCCTAGGCTCATGGACATAGCCGGCCGCAGTGACCGAGAGGATCTAAGAGCTACAGTCTGGAACCGCGCGACCGCTACGGTCGCAGGTGAAATTAAAAAATTGATGAAATTAAAAAATTACGCGCACTGGATGCTGATATGTTTCTGTTCTCATCCCGTACTCCAAATTTCCCTTTTCGTGATTTGTAAACGTGTTTCTTAATATATACTGATGGGAGAAATTTTCTTTGAGAAAAGATACTAGCTATGCTGTTTACGATATGCAATTTTGTAACAAATTTATTGTTTGAGAAAATTAAAATATGTATGTTGTATGTTTACCGGGGACCCAGAAACGACGGAGAGGCTCCATCGCCGCCGCAGCCGCAGTGGTCCACAACCCCACGACAACTGCTGCAGTCCACTTCACCCCTCCCCCGCCCCACACCAAAACCAGGGTTATTATGCGGTTTGGCTCCCGGTAGACCCTACCCTCCCCCAGAAAACGTCTCACACCAGACGAGTGTAACCCCTATGTTTGCGTGGTACAGTAATGGTGGTGTACGCGTACGCAGAGAACTTCTTTGCGCAACAATCGTCGACATAGTGTAGCTGAGGCGGAATAAGGGGAACCAGCCCGCATTCGCCAAGGCAGATGGAAAACCGCCTAAAAACCATCCACAGACTGACCAGCTCACCGGACCTCGACACAATTCCGCCGGGTGGATTCGTGCCGGGACCAGGCGCTCCTTCCCGCTCCGGAAAGCCGTGCGTTAGACCGCTCGGGTAACCGGGCGGGCAAATAAAAATATTATAATCTCATTAACCGAACGACACACCTGCCATCATTGGCCTGAATAGTAGCCCATGGCCACTGGCCATTTAAAAGGATTATGATAAGACTGAGTCGTCATGTCCAGGTGGAACAAAACCTCGTTTCCCTGGACGCCAGAAACCAGCACTGACATTCACAATAGCCAAGAGCTGCCAGAACAGGTGCTTCACAAGTTTATCACGGAAGACGTCCAAGTATGATAAATAATTTGTGTAGCTCTGTGGTGTATGTTTAGATGTCACTGAAGAAATATTTGTTAGTTGAAAGACACGGTGACGTTTGATTAAAATGATTATGATTTCTTATTTCAGTATTTTAAACATAGCTGCGCTACAGCAACGGTTCCACGTCAAAAGATTAAAAAAAAAAAACAGCCGACCAGTTGCAAAGGATAAAGTAATCTTTACCTAGGTTTCAATAGATATAAATCTATCTTCTTCAGAAGACGGCAGTATTACATTAACATGGAGTGAAGTATCCTAGTCGATTTTGCAACTGAGTTATGTAAATGTTTGCAAAAACGACTAGGATACTTCACTCCATGTTAATGTAATACTGCCGTCTTCTGATGAAGATAGATTTATATCTATTGAAACCTAGGTAAAGATTACTTTATCCTTTGCAACTGGTCGGCTGTTTTTTTTTTAATCTTTTTAATCTTTTGATTTCTTATTTGTTTCTGGGTGCTTCGACTGGACATCATTTACAGAAAACACTTGCATGACATGCTAGAAAGCGGGCACCTTGGCGGCGTTGGAGGAGTAGGGTTCGTCGAAGAGGGACCATATCTTGGGCTTGATGTGTTGCCACCTGGAGAGCGTTCCGTTGAAGTAGTCCTCCTCGAAGCCGAACTTGCGGGCGATCTCCTCGTCGCTGGGCTTCTCCGTGTCCAGGTCCAGCCTGTCCAGCACGGCCAGCGTCTCCTGCGTGTCCCGGTGCTGCCAACACAACAAAACAAAAGTCACTCACCATAGCCACCAATATCCTACAACAATACGTACTATCACAAATACTACAAGGTTGTTCAAAATAATTGGGACAAAAAGTATTCCTGTGACTACAGCAACGAATTTGTTTCAGAAATACACAAATAGACTTTAATGTTAATTCTCATATTTTAGGTTGGTTACAATGAAAAAATGAAAAATCGCTGTAATTTTTCATCGCTATCGTCAGCGTTTAAAATAATGGCATTAGCGATGGGAAAGGCGTATTGTCTTGTAGAATACGCAAAAAAAAAAAAAAAAAATCACCAATAATCGTTGTTCGAAGACATTTTCGGAGCAAGTTTGGAAAAGGGGATATTCGTACAATCCACGAAGGAAGCATCAGACAAAGAAATGTTAGCAAACAACAAGCTGGCTTGTATTGCGCAAGTGTCTGCTTACAGAAATCAGATGCTGTGGGCGTAAAACCAGCCGATAAACCAAAGGGGAGAAAAGCATTGATGTTCAAGCACGGATGGAAGTGGATGGTTTTGCAGAGAGACTTGTGTTCTATGACGAAGCCACACCCCACTTAAGTGACAATGAGAACAGACAAAATTTGAGAATATGGGGTAAATAGAACCCATATGTCTTTCTGGAACATGCACGTGATTTTCTGAGACTTAAAAATTTCTGCATGATCACAAATCGCAGAGTCGTGGTCCTTTCTTTATTGCAGACTCTACTGTTACAGGCATAACCTATTTCGATATGCTTTCTCTTTGGTTATTGCCTTAGTTGACAGAAAAGATACCTCATTTCATTTTGCAGCAGGACGGAGCCTTGCTACATTGGTATGACCTCGTACGTGGTCACTTCAACGAACATCTTCCACAGTGGTAGATTGGTCGTGCTACAACAATCGACTGTGAAGGACGAAAGACACGGTTTACGTGCTCCCATTTCCGCAGGACTTAAAACAGCTAAGGCACCAGATAGTGAGGAAAGTTCGAACGGCTCTGTCAGGAAATGCAGTACCGGATACACAACTTCAGTGTCACAAATGGAGCCACATCGAAATTGTGTGAATACCCATAGGAACTATGAGGATTAACCTTACAGACTGTTAATGCACTTCTGAAATAAATTCATTACTGTAGTCACAGGGATACTTTCTTTTGGTTCCATTCATTGTGGTTCAAATATTTCAAATGGCTCTGAGCACCATGGGACTTAACATCTGAGGTCATCAGTTCCCTAGAACGTAGAACTACTTAAACCTAACTAACCTAAGGATATCACACACATCCATGTCCGAGGCAGGGTTCGAACCAACGATCGTAGCAGTCGCGTGGTTCCAGACTGAAGCGCCTAGAACCGCTCGGCCACCACGGCTGGCCATTCGTTGTGAATCACCCTGCTGTCATAAGGGTGCAGTCATATGGCTGCTTGCTGCTCACGTCGAACAGTGGTCACTCAGAAAGTGCGAATGCAATTGTTGCAAGTAGAAGTTAGTATTAAAGAGTGGTGAGTGTAGTGACGAAACAGTAGTCGAACGTCCTAATGGCTTGCACTTCGTGAACTCATGTTTAAAGGTATTCTGTTGAGACGTCGGATACATATGCTCCGTCTGGAATAAGTGGATGAAAAGTTACAAAAATAGTATCTTCATTATAGTACAAGAGTCGCGTCGTGGAGCTTGACAGTCATCCGAGACTGGACGGCTTTCGGCAGAGGTGGAGACCTGCAGTCTCGACGCTTTCGTTTGAAATATCAACACAAGAGAAAGGGTACGGCGAATGATAATATTTTATGAGTGTCTGAAAATTTTATTCGCTGGCGAATCGTCGGGACTACATACGTGAGTAGAAACTGTGTCTCAAACAAGCAGCTGTGTCTATAAGGACGAAATATTTGTATAGAATGAAAAATGTATCTGTAAGCAAGATGCCAGTAGACAGGATATGGTAAATAATTACAGTTCACAGAAGAAATCTATTGCTACAGAAGATTGTTGAGGATTAGGTGGGTAGATCGAACAGATAATGAGGAGATACTGAATCGATTTGGGGGAAATAAAGAAATTTATGTGACATAGATCCTGAAAGGTATAAAGCAATCGTTAGTTTGGTAAAGGAAGTGTGAGTGATAAAATAATTATAGAGGGTGATCAAGACTCGAATAGTGCAAGTGGATGCAGACTGCGGTAATTAAGCATTATAAGGGCACTTGCACAGGATAAACTAGCGCGAAAAGTTTCGTGAAACGAGTCTTCAAACTGAGGGTTACAACAGCGATAGCAAAAACAGAAGCTATTACGTACGAATGACTATAAAATGTGAACAGTGCAGCTCACATTTACGTTTTTTCCCCTTGTCTCAATAATGATCAATTTACTACTGGCTTATGTCAGTTATTCAAAGCGAACCTTTTCTGCAAACTCTGTGGAAATTAGTTAGTTACAGACATGGATGTCGTTAGCGGAACACCAGTTCGGGGTTGAACGTGACGCGCATAACAAGTAGGTGGACAATGCAAGTGCCGTTCAACAGAACTCATTATAGTATGTGAGTGTGTGTGAGTGCGAGTATACACATATTTTCTGCTGGTCTCGTCACATACTCTATATCGTAATTAAAGTGTACACTGTACCACAAACGGAATCCAGCTCTAGTTAAATCCTGGTGAAGCTCACTTCATTATTCAGATCCTGTTGCGTCGTTTAGGAACCACACTTCGTTGTGATTTCAACAGTATAGCTCCATGTTTGTTTATGAGTCTTGTATTCTGCATTTTGGAAGGAAATCAAGACACAGAAGGACCTTGAAACTGTGATACACAGTGAGGCGTTATGGGATGTGTCAGTGAACTATGCGCTGGTGACTGAACCTAGAAGGCCAGTTGATTGTGTCAACAATATTTCTAATTTCGTTGTAGAGTTCATTTCGGCACACTTTGGTTCACTAAGGCTTCGCAGGATCGTAGAGAGAGAGAGAGAGAGAGGTAGCATACGTTTAAAAATACAATGTTTCTGTACTAAAAGCCACCAACCGCATTTACTTTTCTTTTTTGTGACTTATGGCGCAGTCACTTCAAAAAAGGCTGTTCCTGAGGAACGTACTATGGTTCCCAGTGTAAACGGAAAACGTAGTTCCGTCTATTATTACAAACGTAATGTTGTAAGAAGTTTAATTCTGCGAGACCAATCGGTAGAGAAGATTCCGAAGAGACAGGTGCTATGTTCGGTACATTGATATTTATTGTCTAGTACGACAGAACAGTGAGGCGAGGCAAATGATGCAGAAGGTAGTGAATATTCTTCGTATTTTTCTCTATAGAGGACATCCCAATTGACCACAACAAATAACTTTCTGTTCATAAAGAAAAAGCAGCTTTTTTTCAAATGTGTGGTGCACCACAGTAGTGGGATATCGCTTAGCCAATCCTCCATAGTAAAAGAGTTAGCGAATTTGAAATACATAGTCCAGCAATCGGTGATAAGCTGTATAAAGAATAAACATCAGTAGCTGAGTACAGAAGTCCCCTCGTCTTGCTGTTTTCGAGATCCTCAAAAATGTTCAAATGTGTGTGAAATCTTATGGGACTTAACTGCTAAGGCCATCAGTTCCTACGCTTACACACTACTTAACCTAAATTATCCTAAGGACAAATACACACACCCATGCCCGAGGGAGGACTTGAACCTCCGCCGGGACCAGCCCCACCTTAGACCTCTCGGCTAATCCCGCGCGGCTTTCGAGATCCTAATTTGTGAAGATTCCATTTATGGAGAATCTCTCTTATGATTTGTCCAAGCTTTTTAAATACCAGGATTTGCTTGTCGTTGTCACTGCTGGTCATAAGTTTCACCATAATTACATTCGCAATGAACGCCCCCATAGGGTAAAGTATGTGGGTCGGGCGTATACACTGATGATACCAAACATTATCACTACCTGCTTAATGGCGTGTTTCTTAGTCTCTGAACGAAATATATCACTGATTCTGCGTATCAGGTATCCGACATATCGACCTGCAGTCTCGACGCTTTCGTTTGAAATATCAACACAAGAGAAAGGGTACGGCGAATGATAATATTTTATGAGTGTCTGAAAATTTTATTCGCTGGTGAATCGTCGGGACTACATACGTGAGTAGAAACTGTGTCTCAAACAAGCAGCTGTGTCTATAAGGACGAAATATTTGTATAGAATGAAAAATGTATCTGTAAGCAAGATGCCAGTAGACAGGATATGGTAAATAATTACAGTTCACAGAAGAAATCTATTGCTACAGAAGATTGTTGAGGATTAGGTGGGTAGATCGAACAGATAATGAGGAGATACTGAATCGATTTGGGGGAAATAAAGAAATTTATGTGACATTCTGCGTATCAGGTATCCGACATATCGACACACAGAACACTTAATTCCCGCCGGCCGGGGGTGGCCGAGCGGTTCTAGGCGCTACAGTCTGGAAGCGCGGGACCGCTACGGTCGCAGGTTCGAATCCTGCCTCGGGCACGGATGTGTGCGATGTCCTTAGGTTAGCTAGGTTTAAGTAGTTCTAAGTTCTAGGGGACTGATGACCTCAGAAGTTAAGTCCCATAGTGATCAGAGCCATTTGAACCATTTTTGAACTTAATTCCCGTAAATATCGGGGTACTAATTTTCGCACGCAGTGATGGCGCCCGACAGCGAGCCAGATGGTTTCCCTAGTTAAATCAGGCGAGTTTCGTCGCTGAAACATCAACGTGCTATGCTCCACACTGTAGCAAAGCTGAAACATGACACAGCCGTCGCGGAATACATCAAACATGAAGGGATGAAAGTAGTTCGCAACTGTCAGCGTGTCCTCGATTACTAACACAGGTCCCACGCTAGCGCAGGAGGATTTCACCCATAGCATAATACATTTCCCACCAATTTGCATCCGCAGTGCGCTGCACGTTTCGAGCCGTCGTTCATCTCGATGACGGCGTTTGTGTAATAAAGATGCAATTCACCCGAAGAGCCTACACGTTTCCGTTGATCGACAGTCGGATCCCTATGGTCCCGAGCCCACTGCAATCGTATTTGATGATGTCATTGGGTCAACATGTGAACACGTAGGGATTGTCTGCTGCGGAGCTCCACGTTCAACAAAGTACGATGAACGGTGTGCTGCGAAACACTTACGCGTGCACCAGCAGTGTGCTCTTTCGGCAGAGATGCCACAGATCACCATCTATCCTACTTTACAGAGCTGACAAGCCCCCTGTGGTATGCGTACTGTAAGACCTTCGGTACACACACCATCAGATTATTTGACTTGTCGCTCTAACGAAGTAGGCGAGTGTCAGCAATATGTCTCGTGGTCTTATCGTGGCGTGTTTATCTTCTGCCGTTAGGTCTGACGATAGAAATGCCACTTGCACGCTTAGAGTGGCAGATTTATGGTGACCAACTTTAAACAGAACTTGATTAATTTTCACACACATTTATTAAAATAATAAACAGCATAGACTACATAACTTGATTCTGGATGCTGTTTACAATTGACAATCTGAAGTTTCTTTGGTCTTGGTACGTTAATCTTACTCTCACATATCTCTGATACTTGACAAAGTGTCTATTCATTTATCTTCATGGCTAAGTACAGGAATATGATAATGTTATTAAGCGCAGACTGAAACTTGACTACAGACTAATGCAGACTGATGCAGACTGACTAATCGGAGGTCTGTACACTCGTTATAATACCTCGCGCGTTCAGGTATCACTGCGCGAGTTTGATCCGCGAGGAGAAAAGGTTCTACGTTAGCAGCAACCTCATTGGCTGCGTTACATATTAATACGTGGATCGGCGGAAGCAGAATTTGGTCCGTGTCTAAGGCAGTGCCATCTCGTAGTGCGGAGACGGACGAGCGCTGCGCGCCTGCGCTGTTGTGCTTAGCGGGACGCGCAGAAGTGGGAAAGTTGGGTACGCGCTGACTACGCGGAACTATGTACACAACACCCCCGAACCCAATATTCTGCAAAGAGCCGTGGATGTCCAACCAGCTCCTAGTGGTCCTTCTACCTCTTTCCGTAGATGCTTGCGACAGTTGCAGGTTAATATTCGACCAGATTCGCCGTTTTAGAGATACTCATTCAAAGCTCTGCGTAGTAATACACTCCTGGAAATTGAAATAAGAACACCGTGAATTCATTGTCCCAGGAAGGGGAAACTTTATTGACACATTCCTGGGGTCAGATACATCACATGATCACACTGACAGAACCACAGGCACATAGACACAGGCAACAGAGCATGCACAATGTCGGCACTAGTACAGTGTATATCCACCTTTCGCAGCAATGCAGGCTGCTATTCTCCCATGGAGACGATCGTAGAGATGCTGGATGTAGTCCTGTGGAACGGCTTGCCATGCCATTTCCACCTGGCGCCTCAGTTGGACCAGCGTTCGTGCTGGACGTGCAGACCGCGTGAGACGACGCTTCATCCAGTCCCAAACATGCTCAATGGGGGACAGATCCGGAGATCTTGCTGGCCAGGGTAGTTGACTTACACCTTCTAGAGCACGTTGGGTGGCACGGGATACATGCGGACGTGCATTGTCCTGTTGGAACAGCAAGTTCCCTTGCCGGTCTAGGAATGGTAGAACGATGGGTTCGATGACGGTTTGGATGCACCGTGCACTATTCAGTGTCCCCTCGACGATCACCAGTGGTGTACGGCCAGTGTAGGAGATCGCTCCCCACACCATGATGCCGGGTGTTGACCCTGTGTGCCTCGGTCGTATGCAGTCCTGATTGTGGCGCTCACCTGCACGGCGCCAAACTCGCATACGACCTTCATTGGCACCAAGGCAGAAGCGACTCTCATCGCTGAAGACGACACGTCTCCATTCGTCCCTCCATTCACGCCTGTCGCGACACCACTGGAGGCGAGCTGCACGATGTGGGGCGTGAGCGGAAGACGGCCTAATGGTGTGCGGGACCGTAGCCCAGCTTCATGGAGACGGTTGCGAATGGTCCTCGCCGATACCCCAGGAGCAACAGTGTCCCTAATTTGCTGGGAAGTGGCGGTGCGGTCCCCTACGGCACTGCGTAGGATGCTACGGTCTTGGCGTGCATCCGTGCGTCGCTGCGGTCCGGTCCCAGGTCGACGGGCACGTGCACCTTCCGCCGACCACTGGCGACAACATCGATGTACTGTGGAGACCTCACGCCCCACGTGTTGAGCAATTCGGCGGTACGTCCACCCGGACTCCCGCATGCCCACCATACGCCCTCGCTCAAATTCCGTCAACTGCATATACGGTTCACGTCCACGCTGTCGCGGCATGCTACCAGTGTTAAAGACTGCGATGGAGCTCCGTATGCCACGACAAACTGGCTGACACTGACGGCGGCGGTGCACAAATGCTGCGCAGCTAGCGCCATTCGACGGCCAACACCGCGGTTCCTGGTGTGTCCGCTGTGCCGTGCGTGTGATCATTGCTTGTACAGCCCTCTCGCAGTGTCCGGAGCAAGTATGGTGGGTCTGACACACCGGTGTCAATGTGTTCTTTTTTCCATTTCCAGGAGTGTAATTTGCCCTTTGCCAAAGGCTCTTATCTGAATGGAATTCCCCATATGCAGTCCATATCTTCGCTAGGGTGATCCAACGTCCGCGTCCGATCTACTTGTATGCTTTTGTTACTGCGTCTCGCGCTCGCAACTCCGCCAGGCGGCATCCAACGTCTACATCTACATATATACTCCGCTAGCCACCAAGCGGTGTGTGGCGGTGTGGCGGAGGGCACAATTCACGCCAAAGTCATATTCCTCTCCCCTCTGTTCCACTCGCGAATCGCACGAAGGAAAAACGACTGTCTGAACGCCTTAGTACGAGCTCTAATTTCCCTTACCTTTGAATGGTGATCATTGCGCTATTTGAAAGTTGGTGGTAAAAATATATGCTATACATCCTCAATGAAGATCGGATTTCGGAATTTAGTGAGCAGCCCCTTCCGCTTAGCTCGCCGTCTATCTGCAAGTGTATCCCACTTCAAACTTTCTATTAAATTTGTAACGCGCTCGCGATGGCTAAATGTACCAGTCACGAATCTTGCTGCTCTTCTTTGGACCTACTCAATCTCTTGAATCAGACCCAACTGGTAAGGGTCCCACACGGACGAACAATGCTCTAAGACTGGACGAACTAACGTATTGTAAGCTATTTCCCTCGTTGAAGGACTGCATCGCTTCAGGATTCTACCGACAAACCGCAATCTAGAGTTTGCCTTACCCGTTCCTTGTGTAATCCGATCATTCCATTTGAGATCATTTCGAATAGTCCCACCCAGATACTCGACGGATGTTACCGCTTTCAAAGACTGGGCGTTTATTTTGTACTCGAACATTAATGGAGATTTTCGCCTTGTTATACGCGGTAGGTTAAACTTACTGTACTAATATTGAGGGATAACTGCCAGTCATTACATCACGCATTTATTTTCTGCAAATCCTCATTGATTTGTTCACGGCCGCCCGGGATTAGCCGAGCGGTCTCAGGCGCTGCAGTCATGGACTGTGCGGCTGGTCCCGGCGGAGGTTCGAGTCCTCCCTCGGGCATGGGTGTGTGTGTTTGTCCTTAGGATAATTTAGGTTAAGTACTGTGTAAGCTTAGGGACTGATGACCTTAGCAGTTAAGTCCCATAAGATTTCACACACATTTGACTTTCCTGATTTGTTCACAACTTTCGTGTGATACTACTTTCCTGTAGACTACAGCATCATCGGCAAACAGTCTAATGCCGCTGTCGTGGTGGACAGTGATCACAATGATTTGGTTTGTCAGTGTACAAATCAGAGAGTAATGACTGGGAAATGCCATATACAGGGGGAAGAAAATTCGCGCATTCGGACTTCGCAACGCAATTCCTCACATACTAGCAACACAAAAATATCTATCCTGGTCATATTTCGGTCAGTAAATAGACGTTAAAGATTGGCAATCTGGCAACACTGTTAGCATTCGCCAGTAGTTCTGTGCAGTTGCTGCAGTGGATAGTGTTTCGCGTCAGCATGCAGAAGGTTGAGTGTTCGTTTCTGGGTTGGGGCTAAGTGTGCTCTGCATGGTATCTGGCGTCTTAATCATGATACAGCGATTACTGTGGATCTTCTACAAAAAATTTGCACTTGCGTACCACGAACACAGAAATTGAAGTACAATCGTTTCCGCTGGTCAGCTTTTAAAGAAGCCATTTGCATGTCGTTGACACGATTTGTTTCGCGCCCCTGCATCCACTAGATTCCAAACCCAATGGTCCCCTCGGTTAGTGCCAACTATTCCTACCACATTCAAGTCCGTTACATTTCGTTAGAGCCTTGCGTCACCAGTAAGGCTAGCAAAGTGCTTTGTAACTAACGTCCAAACTCGATTACCATTTGTATGTATTACCACCATGGAACTACTAGTTATGCCTTTAAACACTGAATCTGATCAGTATATGCTGTTTAGTATCTCCATGCTTTATTACTGTTATTATTATCGACTGAAGTTTGGAAACAAAATATCCGTTACCGTTAGGTAAACAGTGTAAATGTCGCATACGTGTGGCTTGTGAAACGGTATATATTACACTATTATATGGCATAATAAAACTGATAAATAAAATCAAATACGCCTCGACACAGAATCGAATCCCCGACTTCCTGCATGATAACCCAAAACGCTATCCACTGCACCAACAACACAGAGCTAATGATCTATCTTAACAGAGATAATTATCATACATTTGAATACAGTGTTGCCAGATTGCCAATCATTAACTTCTATTTACTACCCGAAATATGTGCAGGACGAAATTTTTTGACTGTGATTTTCGTACTCTTAGTATGTGAGGAATCGCGCTGCGAAGTCCGAGTTCCCGAATTTTTCTTCAGCCTGTACATACCAGACTGAAAGGATGTTTAAAACAAGGTTCAGCGAGGACATGCTAACTAAAAAAGTACAGGTTAAACAAAACAGAGTGTTTGCTGAGCGTATTAAATTAAGTGGCACCAATTTCAATCACTAAAACACTTGAGGTTCCTGTATCTTGCTTAAGAGGAGAAAATTCTGAATCTAATGGTGGAGCTGGATATTGTTAAATATCTCTATGTTGATAAAGACAGCCGGCCGCGGTGGTCTAGCGGTTCTAGGTGCTCAGTCCGGAACCGCGAGACTGCTACGGTCGCAGGTTCGAATCCAGCCTCGGGCATGGATGTGTGTGATGTTCTTAGGTTAGTTAGGTTTAAGTAGTTCTAAGTTCTAGGGGACTGATGACCACAGATGTTAAGTCCCACAGTGTTCAGAGCCATTTGAGCCATTTTGATAAAGACAAGTTGCTAAACAATCAACTGATTAGCAGAAGTCAAGTATATTATGATACAATACTATCAGTGTTTAAACAGTTGTTACAACGATATATTTTATTTTACGTCGAAATCATTATTTTTAACTTCTTCATTTTGCTGTGAAGGATGTTGAGAGAGTTATATTTCAAGAGAGGGGCTTGTTATTGGCCTTATTTTATCGAAGGTGGCTTTACCTTCTATATTCCGTCAATTATATTTTTGTAATGACTAAAAATAGGTCTTTGTCAGCAGTTCGCGGTGTTTATGACTGTCCCTGATCCTGATGCCTTGCTGTTTGGATTGTTGATTTCTTACGCAAACAATACGCATGCACTTGAAAATTTAGCTATTTTACGCCGTACGGCAGTTTGAATGACATAGTTTGACGTGCTTTTTTCATGTCGTTATTTTATCTTATTTTTTCTGCTTTATATGGGGTTCCCTAATGCGTTTGCAATGGCCTGCATATATGCACCTTAATTTTTTAAGTTTTACGTAGCTTCTGTATTTCGTAGACGTAGCTGTACACCTATTGCCACACTATCCGCGGTGTTTGCGTCTTGATCTGTCACGGTAATATTTGTGTGCTGCCAAACGGACACTGTGCTTTATGTATCTCTGACCGCTCGTATTTTGTAAATATGGCCGTATTTTGTACTGCTGTGGCTCAGTCTGCTGGGCCGGACGAAGTGGCCGTGCGGTTAAAGGCGCTGCAGTCTGGAACCGCAAGACCGCTACGGTCACAGGTTCGAATCCTGCCTAGGGCATGGATGTTTCTGATGCCCTTAGGTTAGTTAGGTTTAACTAGTTCTAAGTTCTAGGGGACTAATGACCTCAGCAGTTGAGTCCCATAGTGCTAAGAGCCATTTGAACAATTTTTTTGAGTCTGCTGGTGTGCTCAAGGTAATATAAGATAGCTGAAGTACTTATTGGACTATATTTTTTTCTTTGACATTTGCATTTTGTAAATTCTTTTCTCCTCAATTACGTAAAAACAAATTATATAGAAGCACTTTAACAATTGGAAGCATTCAGTAACCTGAGAAATTTTTTTATATATTATGTTCTTTATATTATTTAAAAAAGCATTAACAACTGAACACCAGTAAGATTATAATAATATGAAGTCTTTGCTGTTAGATTTAGAAGCATCCGACTCACCTTACATTTCAAGGTGATGGGTTTCTCTCTACTGTCAATGAAAAAAAATGAAAGAATAAAAAGTAGAAGTTTTCCACGACCTTTCTGATGATGTACTGAAGGTTTTTCTATTCCTTTAACTAGGATCATATCACATTTTATACTTTTTGTGACAGATAACGTATCAAATTACTGTTGCGTCCGTTTCCCATTTTATATGGCTTTATGACGGATGAGTTACATACAAAGATACTTACATAAGTTGAAATTACTTCATTTTACCCGCATAGTAAAACAAGATAGGATCATGCTCCTTTCTCCCGTTCTCTATTTGTTTGTAATTGATTGGTATTTTTGTTTTTATAGAAAGCCTGATGATGCACCAAAATGGTGAAACGCGTCATTGATTTAAATAGCTTCGCAACCAAGACTGGTTCTATTCTGAAAAAAAAAGGGAACTGTGTCAAGGAGTTGGTATTTATCAACCAGGGGATACTAACTAGCATGGTTTTCTTTCTTGTAACGTTGTTAGTTAAGAAGATATGAGCAGCAGAACTTCTTTTCCAAATTGCACCCTATATCGTTCACTTGGTCAACCATATGCTCTCCTGAAGGCCTTTTCAAAAACGTATCATGCCGTACCATTCACGTAAACATGACATTATTAAAAACCTATCACGAAACTGTCATTGACTCTCCTGTACCAGAACACAGCGTAGGTACCATTGGTAACATATCTAATGCAGTAGCTGGCGTAGCCTACCTAGACTGTGGTTTTTCTATCCGCAATATTGCTGCTCGCGTTGGTCGGGGTCTCACGACAGTCATGCTTATATGGAACTGATGGATTCAGAGCTTCATACTCAAAAAAGTGCAAAATCTCACTTGCCCCATGCTATTAGTGCCCAAGAGGATAGAAATTATTGCCGGCCGGAGTGGCCGAGCGGTTCTAGGCGCTACAGTCTGGAAACCCGCGACCGTTACGGTCGCAGGTTCGAATCCTGCCTCGGGCATGGATGTGCGTGATGTACTTAGGTTAGTCAGGTTTAAGTAGTTCTAAGTTCTAGGGGACTGATGACCACAGCAGTTAAGTACCATAGTGCTCAGAGCCATTTGATAGAAATTATTCACTCGGCCTCAGCATCGTACAACCACGTCACAAGTCTTGAGTGAGGAAACGGGCTTCTTTGCAGCACGACAAGAACCCACACGGAAAGTACGACAAATTTTTGACAGATAGCCAGCATGGCAATCATTGCCGCGGTTTCCCTTGGGGCAGAAGGCGTAACGACAAGTGCTGGCACGATGACGGAGAACGGAAGAGCACAGAGGACTGTGAGACGTCAGCCAATAGTAGGCTGACTAGGACGACACCAAGGCAGGAGGGGCACGCATACGAAGAGAATATAAGCGCCGCGCCGCATAGCTGCGGCCGGACGGACGTGGGGTCTGCATCCTTCCACCGTCCTTCACACCTACAAATCCCTGATCCGCCCCATCCTTTGTTATGCCAGCATCGCTTGGATTTCCGCTCCTCCCCGGTTCTATGAAGCCCTCCAAATCCTCGAACGCTATGCACTCCGCCTCGCCTTCCGCATCCGCCTTCCGTCCCCCACGCGCATCCTCTACGACCTCATCCCCTTCCCCTTCCCCCACCTTCTCCTTTTCCTTGAACACATCCGCACACTATATATTGTCCGCCTCCTTGATCCCCCTCACCCCCTGGTGTCTCCCTTCCTCTCCACTCCCAACCAGTTGCCGCGCCTTTACCGTTGTGTCCCTCCCTCTCTCCATCTCCACACCCTCCATCTCCTTTCCCAACACAACTTCCACCATCTACCCCTCCCGGATGATGAGCTTCGCTCTGGCATCTACTCTTCCTACCAACTCTAACCCCCTCTTCCTGCCTCCTCCTCAGGGCTCCCTCTCCTCCCCCTCCCTCCTCCTGAGCGGCTTTCCCCTCCTACTCCCCCTCCATCTCTTGTGCCTCCTTTCAGTGTCTCTGCACTCCCTCCTGCCCTGTCTTCCCTTTTCCTCTCCCGCCCCATGCGTCTCCTGCCTCTTCGTAAACCCACGGTTGCCCCTCCTCTCTTCATCCCGCCGCTTCCTCAGCTGCCCCATGCTCTCCCCTCCTTTTCCATCCTGTCTGACCTTTCCCTCGGCAGGTCCCACCTGGTAGTTTTACTCTTCGTCGTGTGTGCTCGAAGTGGGTTTTAAGTGTGTTGTTTCGGAGTGTTTTTCATACTGTGGCCAACTTTTAACCTGTGCATTCGCATTCAGTGTCTTCTCTGTGTTTCAAGAATCGCCAACTGTGTTTTTTAACTTTCTGGTGACTTTTTTTTTAACTGTCCCCCATGAACGTCTACATGTCCATGTCTCTTTACCTCCATTTTCTCCCCTTACTCTGTTTTATGTTCCCCTTTTCTATCTCCTTATGTATGTATCATTTTATTCTTGGTTTAGTTGTCGTGTCTCTCGGCTGAAGAGCGGCGGATTGTGCCGCTGACAGCCCTCCTCTGCCCATATGCGGCAGGGGAATGAAATCACAATAAACAAAACAAAAAAAAATAGCTGCGGCCGGAGTGGACGGTGGGCCGTCATACAAAAGCTACAGTAGTGACTTATGAACTGCATTGTTTTGCTTGCACTGAAATTGTATATAACGAAGGACATTGATTATTTGCATATCGCCATTTGCTTGTGACACACCTTTGCGAATATGCAAAGTTAAGTATTATCAATTTAACTTACGGTAGCAAACACCATTAATAGGATTTGTTTGAATTGTTGTCTAGCGATCTGAGAAAACATCTTCCTAGGCACCCTATAGTAGACGAGTGCGCAGAACACAGTGTTGACAACGAGGATTCAAGAAACAGAAAAAGCTGCTCCTCCTGGGCACGGAATTTTCTTTTGTGCTTTGCTGGCGCCTCAGTTCTCTCTTGTCTTTTCTTTAAGTCTCTTATCATGATTTTGCTAATCAGTGTTTTCAGGTGGGTATCGTAGAATTTTTTTTTGCTTTTTCTTGCCTGCCTTATCTCTTTCTTGCATTTGTCTCTTCCAACATGACCACCGCACCTATCCCACCCCCTGCTTCAGCGCCACAGCTGCCAGCATTAAATGAAATGCAGCTAATGCAAATGTTTAAATTTCAGAGCCAGCAAATATCCTCGCTGCTAAACACGGTACAGCAGCTCCTGGTGAACAAAACTGCTTATACAGCACAAGCAACACCTTCCTCAGCTCCAAGTGTTATACCGTCTTTTCACCAGTTTCATGAACAAGAAGACGAAAGGCTAGAGTGGTTGCAAGAGTCTGAAGCCCATGTAATTGATCCAGACGTACTAGGTACTGTGAACCTTCCCTACGTATTGTCCCCAATAGGCAGTGCAGTGTTTAGACTCATCCAAAAGCTGTTCCCTAACGCCACTACGAATTAATCAAGTTGTAGATTCGCTAACTAACTATTATGATCAACAAGTGAATGTGGTAGCAGCTAGGTAGCAATCGTTTAATTGTAAAAAAACGGCCAGGACAAACTTATCGCTAGTGGGCCACAGAATTGCAGGCTATGACGAGGAAATGAAAATTCAAACGTGCTTGTGGTGCTTTATATTCAGATGTTACGTTGCGTGATGCGATCATGTACAACATAACTGATGTCTAACTCAGACAACAGATTTTGAAACAGTCCGATCCATCATTTCAGCAAGTAGTGCAAATACTAGATCAATAAGATTCAGGTGCCCTGTTGGCCAACAAATTTGAGCAGCCAGCAATTTATCAGGTTCATTATCTTGTTTCCGATCGACCCATTCAGCAGTGGCAGCTTGCGCTCTCCAAGCCTCGTAAGCAACCCTTCACGCCGCTAAAGCAGCTCGCTAAGCTGGGGGCTACACAGGTGTTGTTGTTGTTGTGGTTTCCAGTCCTGAGACTGGTTTGATGCAGCTCTCCAAGCTACTCTATCCTGTGCAAGCTTCTTCATCTCCCAGCACCTATTGCAACCTACATCCTTCTGAATCTGCTTGGTGCATTCATCTCTTGGTCTCCCTCTATGATTTTTACCCTCCACGCTGCCCTCCAATACCAAATTGGTGATCCCTTGATGCCTCAGAACATGTCATACCAACCGATCCCTTCTTCTAGTCAAGTTGTGCCACAAACTTCTCTTCTCCCCAATCCTATTCAACACCTCCTCATTAGTTATGTGATCTACCCATCTAATCTTCAGCATTCTTCTGTAGCACCACATTTCGAAAGCTTCTATTCTCTTCTTATCTAAACTATTTATCGTCCATGTTTCACTTCCATACATGGCTACACTCCATACAAATACTTTCAGAAACGACTTCCTGACACTTAAATCTATACTCGATGTTAACAAATTTATCTTCTTCAGAAACGCTTTCCTAGCCATTGCCAGTCTACATTTTATATCCTCTCTACTTCGACCATCATCAGTTATTTTGCTCCCCAAATAGCAAAACTCCTTTACTACTTTAAGTGTCTCATTTCCTAATCTAATACCCTCAACATCACCCGACTTAATTCGACTACATTCCATTATCCTCGTTTTGCTTTTGTTGATTTTCATCTCATATCCTCCCTTCAAGACACTATCCATTCCGTTCAACTGCTCTTCCAAGTCCTTTGCTGTCTCTGACAGAATTACAATGTCATCGGCGAACCTCGAAGTTTTTACTTCTTCTCCATGGATCTTAATACCTACTCCGAACTTTTCTTTTGTTTCCTTCACTGCTTGCTCTATATACAGATTGAATAACATCGGGGAGAGGCTACAACCCTGTCTCACTCCCTCCCCAACCACTGCTTACCTTTCATGCCCCTCAACTCTTATAACTGCTATTTGGTTTCTATACAAATTGTAAATAGCCTTTCGCTCCCTATATTTTACCCCTGCCACCTTCAGAATTCGAAAGAGAGTATTCCAGTCAACATTGTCAAAAGCTTTCTCTAAGTCTACAAATGCTAGAAACGTAGGTTTGCCTTTTCTTAATCTTTCTTCTAAGATAAGTCGTAAGGTTAGTATTGCCTCACGTGTCCCAATATTTCTACGGAATCCAAACTAATCTTCCCCAAAGTCGGCTTCTACTAGTTTTTCCATTCGTCTGTAAAGAATTCGCGTTAGTATTTTGCAGCCGTGACTTATTAAACTGATAGTTCGGCAATTTTCATATCTGTCAACACCTGCTTTCTTTGGGATTGGAATGTATTCTTCTTGAAATCTAAGGGTATTTCGCCTGTCTCATACATCTTGCTCACCAGAAGGCAGAGTTTTGTCAGGACTGGCTCTCCCAAGGAATTCAGTAGTTCTAATGGAAAGTTGTCAACTCCCGGGGCCTTGTTTCGACTCAGGTCTTTCAGTGCTCTGTCAAACTCTTCACGCAGTATCGTATCTCCTATTTCATCTTCATCTACAACCTCTTCCATTTCCATAATATTGTCCTCAAGTACATCGCCCTTGTATAGACCCTCTATATATTCCTTCCACCTTTCTGCTTTCTCTTCTTTGCTTAGAACTGGGTTTCCACCTGAGCTCTTGACATTCATACAAGTGGCTCTCATTTCTCCAAAGGTCTCTTTAATTTTCCTGTAGGCAGTATCTATCTTACCCGTAGTGAGATAAGCCTCTACATCCTTACATTTGTTCTCCAACCATCCCTGCTTAGCCATTTTGCACTTCCTGTCGATCTTATTTTTGAGACGTTTGTATTCCTTTTTGCCTGCATTTTTATATTTTCTCCTTTCATCAATTAAATTCAATATCTCTTCTGTTACCCAAGGATTTCTATTAGCTCTCGTCTTTTTGCCTACTTGATCCTCTGCTACTTTCACTATTTCACCTCTCAAAGCTACCCATTCTTATTCTACTGTATTTCTTTCCCCCATTCCTGCCATTTGTTCCCTTGCAATTTCCCTGAAACTCTGTACAACCTCTGGTTCTTTCAGTTTATCCAGGTCCCATATCCTTAAATTCCCACCTTTTTTGCAGTTTCCTCAGTTTTAATCTACAGTTCATAATCAATAGATTGTGGTCAGAGTCCACATCTGCACCTGGAAATGTCTTACAATTTAAAACCTGGTTCCTAAATCTCTGTCTCACCATTATACACTCCTGGAAATGGAAAAAAGAACACATTGACACCGGTGTGTCAGACCCACCATACTTGCTCCGGACACTGCGAGAGGGCTGTACAAGCAATGATCACACGCACGGCACAGCGGACACACCAGGAACCGCGGTGTTGGCCGTCGAATGGCGCTAGCTGCGCAGCATTTGTGCACCGCCGCCGTCAGTGTCAGCCAGTTTGCCGTGGCATACGGAGCTCCATCGCAGTCTTTAACACTGGTAGCATGCCGCGACAGCGTGGACGTGAACCGTATGTGCAGTTGACGGACTTTGAGCGAGGGCGTATAGTGGGCATGCGGGAGGCCGGGTGGACGTACCGCCGAATTGCTCAACACGTGGGGCGTGAGGTCTCCACAGTACATCGATGTTGTCGCCAGTGGTCGGCGGAAGGTGCACGTGCCCGTCGACCTGGGACCGGACCGCAGCGACGCACGGATGCACGCCAAGACCGTAGGATCCTACGCAGTGCCGTAGGGGACCGCACCGCCACTTCCCAGCAAATTAGGGACACTGTTGCTCCCGGGGTATCGGCGAGGACCATTCGCAACCGTCTTCATGAAGCTGGGCTACGGTCCCGCACACCGTTAGGCCGTCTTCGGCTCACGCCCCAACATCGTGCAGCCCGCCTCCAGTGGTGTCGCGACAGGCGTGAATGGAGGGACGAATGGAGACGTGTTGTCTTCAGCGATGAGAGTCGCTTCTGCCTTGGTGCCAATGATGGTCGTATGCGTGTTTGGCGCCGTGCAGGTGAGCGCCACAATCAGGACTGCATACGACCGAGGCACACAGGGCCAACACCCGGCATCATGGTGTGGGGAGCGATCTCCTACACTGGCCGTACACCACTGGTGATCGTCGAGGGGACACTGAATAGTGCACGGTACATCCAAACCGTCATCGAACCCATCGTTCTACCATTCCTAGACCGGCAAGGGAACTTGCTGTTCCAACAGGACAATGCACGTCCGCATGTATCCCGTGCCACCCAACGTGCTCTAGAAGGTGTAAGTCAACTACCCTGGCCAGCAAGATCTCCGGATCTGTCCCCCATTGAGCATGTTTGGGACTGGATGAAGCGTCGTCTCACGCGGTCTGCACGTCCAGCACGAACGCTGGTCCAACTGAGGCGCCAGGTGGAAATGGCATGGCAAGCCGTTCCACAGGACTACATCCAGCATCTCTACGATCGTCTCCATGGGAGAATAGCAGCCTGCATTGCTGCGAAAGGTGGATATACGCTGTACTAGTGCCAACATTGTGCATGCTCTGTTGCCTGTGTCTATGTGCCTGTGGTTCTGTCAGTGTGATCATGTGATGTATCTGACCCCAGGAATGTGTCAATAAAGTTTCCCCTTCCTGGGACAATGAATTCACGGTGTTCTTATTTCAATTTATAGGAGTGTATAATCTATCTGATACCTTTTAGTATCTCCAGGCTTCTTCCATGTATACAGCCTTCTATTATGATTCTTGAACCAAATGTTAGTTATGATTAAGTTGTGCTCTGTGCAAAATTCTACCAGGCGGCTTCCTCTTCAATTCTTACCCCCAATCCATATTCACCTACTACGTTTCCTTCTCTCTCTTTTCCTACTACCCAATCCCAGTCACCCATGACTATTAAATTTTCGTCTCCCTTCACTATTTGAATAATTTCTTTTATTTCATCATACATTTCTTCAATTTCTTCATCATCTGCAGAGTTAGTTGGCATATAAACTTATACTACTGTAGTAGGCGTGGGCTTCGTGTCTATCTTGGCCACAGTAATGCGTTCACTATGCTGTTTGTAGTAGCTTACCCGCATTCCTAATTTTTTATTCATTATTAAACATACTCCTGCATTACCCCTATTTCACTTTGTATTTATAACCCTGTATTCGTCTGATAAAAAGTCTTGTTCCTCCTGCCACCGAACTTCACTAATTCCCACTATATCTAACTTTAACCTATCCATTTCCGTTTTTAAATGTTCTAACCTACCTGCCCGATTAAGGGATCTGACATTCCACGCTCCGATCCGTAGAATGCCAGTTTTCTTTCTCCTGATAACGACGTCCTCTTGAGTAGTCCCCGCCCGGAGATCCGAATGGGGGACTATTTTGCCTCCGGAATATTTTACCCAAGAAGACGACTTCATCATTAACCATACAGTAAAGCTGCATGCCCTCGGGAAAAATTACGGCTGTAGTTTCCCCTTGCTTTCAACCTGTCGCAGTACCAGCACAGCAAGGCCGTTTTGGTTAGTGTTACAAGGCCAGATCAGTCAATCATCCAGACTGTTGCCCCTGCAACTACTGAAAAGGCTGCTGCCCCTCTTCAGGAACCACACGTTTGTCTGGCCTCTCAACAGATACCCCTTCGTTGTGGTTGCACCTACGGTACGGCCATCTGTATCGCTGAGGCACGAAAGCCGCCCCACCAACGGCAAGGTCCATGGTTCATCGGGGGGCTACACAGGTGGACGGAATTAAATCATGCCCTCGGCGTTCTTCATGGCTCAAACGCCAAGACTGCCCCTCCCTACAAGCACCGTGTTACGCTTGTGGCAAGAAAGGAACATATACAATCAGTATGTTTGCAACGGAACCAACATAAGAATTCGGCCCACTCGCAAAAATTTAGTCACAAGGCACATCTCATTACTGCAATATATTCAAAGTCTTCAAACAGGCATTCGAAAAACTAGCAAGTCAGCAGTTTCTTCAATGATACGCCAGTCCAAAATAACTTTGGGTTCATTTTCTTTTTTGTGGGAAACATGTGAAATTTCAGTTGGACACAGGTGCCTCTGTTGCATTGCTAAATCATTATACATATGAAATGTTAGGCTCCCCATGCCTGTCTGAAACTAGCACCCCCTGACGGCTTATAATGGACTAGACTATCCCTTTCTCATAAAAGGTACTTTGCCTGCCATGTATCGCTCACATCCGCGAACAGTGAGTTTTACGGTGCTACAATCACGCGATTGTGAGAACATATTTGGTCTTGATTCATTTGATTTGTTTGGCTTTAACATTCAGGACAATGTGTTGTCGGTTCATGCATTCCATGCAAAAGAATTCTTGGAATTCTTTTCTGAAGGTTTAGGCCAGGCCAACAATTTTGTTGCACATATTACTCTGCCGAAATTTTGCTGGGCCACAACTGTTCCCATTGCAGTTTGGGTCAAAGTCGCTGCTGAATTTAAACAATTGCAAGATAGCGGAGCTGTCGCGCCCATACAAGTTAGTCAGTGGGCAAGTCCACTGGTTTTGCTCCCAAAACCTTCTGATCACATTCGCCTGTACGTTGGCTTTAAGTCTACAGTCAACCCACAAACTGCGATTGATACTTACCCATTGTCACGCCCAAAAAATCTCATGGACAGATTAGATGCTGGTTGATACTTTTCAAAAACCGATTTGCACGATGCGTATCTTCAAATACTGGTCGATGAAGAATCTCAAAAAGTATGTCTAGTGAATACTCATATGGGCTTGTTTAAATATTTGCACTTGCCTTTTGGCAGTGCTTCTGCACCCATCATTTTCCAACGGTATTTGGAACAGGTGACTGTACAAGTGCCAAACAGTTCGAATTATTTGGATGACATCGTCATAGCAGGTCGTACACCTGAAGAACATATTGCAAATTTGCATGCTTTGTTTCACGTTTTATCTGATGCAGGACTAAAGTGTAGACCGGCAATTGTGACTTTTTTAAACCTGAGTTGCAGGATCTTGGTCACGTCATAAACAGTCAAGGTGTACAACCTCTTCAGTTGCATTTGTTAGCCATAAGAGATTTGCCAGTTCCTTGCAGTGTCACAGAACTGCAGTCAGTCTTAGGGAAAATGAACTTTTACGTTCGGTTGATACCAAAGTTAGCTTAAGGAAAGGCAAACCTACGTTTCTAGCATTTGTAGGCTTAGGGAAAGCTTTTGACAGTGTTGACTGGAAAACACTCTTTCAAATTCTGAAGGTGACAGGGGTAAAAAACAGGGAGCGAAAGGCTATTTACAATTTGCACAGAAACCAGATGGCAGTTATAAGAGTCGAGGGGCATTAAAGGGAAGCAGTGGTTGGGAAGGGAGTGAGACAAGGTTGTAGCCTATCCCCAATGTTATCAATCTATATATTGAGCAAGCAGTAACGGAAACAAAAGAAAAATTTTGAGTACGAATTAAAATCCATGGATAAGAAATAAAAGCTTTGAGTTTTGCCGATGGCGTTGTAATTCTATCTGAGACCAAAAAGGACCTGGAAGAGCAGTTGAACGGAACGGACAGTGTCTTGAAAGGAGGATATAAGATGAACATCAACAAAAGCAAAACGAGGATAATGGAATGTAGTCGAATTAAATAAGCTGATGCGGAGCGAATTAGGTTAGGAAATGAGACACTTAATGCAGTAGATGAGTTTTGCTGTTTGGGGAGCAAAAGAACTGATGACGGTCGAAGTAGAGAGGATATAAACTGTAGAGTGGCAATGGCAAGAAAAGCGTATCCGAAAACGTCGATATAGAATTGTTAGGAAGTCTTTTTCTAAAAGTATTTGTATGGAGTGTAGCCACGTATGGATGTGAAACATGGACGATAAATAGTTTAGACAAGTAGAGAATAGAAGCCTTCGAAATGTGGTGCTACAGGTAGGTCACATAACTAATGAGAAGATACCGAATAGAATTACGGAGAAGAGGAATTTGTGGCACAACTTGACTAGAAGAAGGGATCGGTTGGTACGACATGTTCTAAGGCATCAAGAGATCACCTATTTAGTATTTAATGGTAGCGTGGAGGTTAAAAATCATAGAGGGAGACCAAGAGATGAATACACTAAGCAGATTCAGAAGAATGTAGGTTGCAGTAGCTACTTGGAGATGAAGAAACTTGCACAGGATAGAGTAGCATGGTGAGCTGCATCGAACCAGTCTGTGGACTGAAGACCACAACAACAACAACACCGAATGCTGCACAAATCGCAGCTCCATTGCATCGCTTGAGTCGCAAGAACATACCCTTTGTTTGGACAGATGATTGCCAAGTAGCTTCTCAAAAACTTAAAGATGCATTGGTCAGTGATCGATGCTTAGTTCGCTTTGATCCTGACAAACCAGTTTTATTGCAAGTTGACGCTTCCTCTTACGGAATCGGTGCAGTGATTTCGCACAGAATCGGTCGTAAAGACAGGCCTATCGCTTTCGCATAAAAGTGTGATCCAAAGTTCACTGTAATTATTCACAATCTGAGAAAGGGGCATTGGCTATTGTGTATGATGTCACCACATTCCACCAATATTTGTATGGCAGATAATTCCCCTTAGTAATGGATCACAAGCCTTTGAAGTCCTTGTTTCATCCGAAGAAACCGGATCCTGTACGGACTGCCCAAAAACTGCAAAAATGCGCTTTGTTGTTGTCTCAATATTAGTAGGAGACTGTTTACGTCCGACAGCTCAACATGGTAATGCGAACGCTCTTTCACGTCTTCCAGTTGGCCCTGATGCAAACTTTGTCGCTTCTGCTTCATCTTGTCACGCCGATGCCCGGGATTCTGAATTGCTTCAATCTTTTCCGCTGAACTATAGGAAAATTGCACAGACCACGAAATCTGCTAACATCCATTCGCACATCTTGGCCTCGTTCCTTGCATGCCACGAAGAACTCTGTAGTGCGCCGATACTTTGTACGTTGGCATAGCCTTGCTATACAGAAAGGTGAGATTCTTGTTCAAAATGACAGTGGACAGTCACATTTTTTGATCCCTAAAGCCTTGTAAAAGGAAGTGTTGCAGTTACTTCACCAAGGACACTGGGGGAGTGTTCGTACGAAACAGTTAGCGCGTCGGCACTGTAATTGGCAGGGTATGGACAACCAAAGAGAACAAATGAAGTCAGAGTGTCACGCATGTGTGGAAAATGTGTCCGTCCGGTCACAAAAATTCTCTGCTTGCTCTGAATCGCAATCACCATGGCAACATGTGCACATAGCCTTTGTGGGATCTTTTTGTAACACTCGTTGGTTGATTGTGGGTTGAGGTTTACTCGTATAGCAAGTTTCCTTTTGCTGTGCCAATGAACTCGACTACGCCACGTAGCACAATTCACATGTTGTCATCTATTGTTTGTCTCGAAGGTTTAACTGAAGTCATTGCGTCGGACAACGACCCTCAGTTCACGTCAAATGAATTTGAAATGTTCTGTGAACGCAATGGCATACAACATATAACTAGTGCACCGTTCCATCCACAGCCAAATGGCGAAGTGAAACGTTTGTCAGAACCTTCAAGTAGCAGATGGCCAGACTCCGATCCGCACGCACCAGGGATCAAGCATTGCAACTGTTTCTCGCCTCCTATCGTTCGCACCCACGAGATGGAACATCGCCGGCGGAATTGCTTCACGGCCACCGACATCGGACACTGTTCCACCCTCCTCAGTAACCGGCCGGCGCCGTATCATGTCTGTGGCACTATCTCCTCTACATCGCGATAATACAAAACGAGTTGCCCTTCTTTGTACCTTTTCGATGTCATCCGTCAATCCTACCTCATGCGGATCTCACACCGCACAGCAATACTCCAGAATTGAGCGGACAAGAGTGGTGTAAGCAGTCTCTTTAGTAGACCAGTTGAACCTCCTACGTGTTCTGCCAATGAATCGCAGTCTTTGGTTTGCTCTACCCACAACATTATCTATGTGATCATTCCAATTTATGTTATTTGTAAATGAAATGCCTAAGTATTTAGTTGAATTTACAGCCTTCAGATTTGTGTGACTTATCGCGTAATCGAAATTTAGTGGATTTCTTTTAGTACTCATGTGAATAACTTCACACTTTTCTTTATTCAGGGTCAATTGCCACTTTTCGCAATAACTTATCTAAATCATTTTGAATTCGTTTTGGTCATCTGATGACTTTAAAAGACGGTAAATGACAGCATCATCTCCAAACGATCTAAGATGGCTACTAAGATTGTCCCCTATATCGTTAATGTAGATCAGGGACAATAGAGGGCCTATAACACTTCCTTGGGAAACGCTGGATATTACTTCTGTTTTACTCGATGAGTTTCCGTCTATTACTACGAACTGTGACCTTTCTGACATGAAATCACGACGTTAGTAATATGGGCCTGTAATTAAACTGATTACTCCTACTTCCCTTTCTTGGTACTGGTGTGACTTGAGCAATTTTCCAGGTACGGATGTTTCTGTGAGCGAGCTGTTGTATATAACTGCTAAATATGAAGCCATTGTATCAGCATACTCTGAGAGGAACCTGACTGGTATACAATCTGGACAAGAAGCCTTGCCTATATTAAGTGATTTAAGCTGCTTTGCGACACTGCGTATATATAGCACAATTCCTATGCGGGTAAATAAGCACTGACATGTAGGGAAGGGAATGTATTAAACCGGGAACCTAGAAACGACGGAGAGGCTTGGTCCTTTTGTAGCCCTCAGGGGTTCACAACCCCACAACAGGCCACAGCAGTCCACCCACCCCACCGTCGCCCCACAGCGAACTCACGGTTATTTTGGGGTTCGGTCCCTAGTGGACCCCCCCTCCTCCCCCCACAACCCCCTCCCCCCCCACAACCCCCTCCCCCCCACAACCCCCTCCCCCCCGGGAACGTCTCATACCAGACGAGTGTATTCCCAAATGTTTGCGTGGTGGAATAATTATGGTGTATGCATACGTGGAGACAGTGTTTGCGCAGCAATCGCCGACATAGTGTAACTGAGGCGGAATAAGGGAAACCAGCCAGCATTCGCCGAGGTACATGGAAAATCGCGTTAAAAACCATTCACAGGCTGGCCGGCACACCGGACCTCGACAGTAATCCGCCGGACGGATTCTTGCCAGAGACCGGCACGCCTTCCCGCTCGGGAAGCAGCGCAATAGACCGCGCGGCTAGCCGGGCGGGAATAGGGAAGGGAGTATAGTGGGATTCGTTTCCTTTTGACTTGATTACGATGAATGCGGAGACGTGAACTACGGCGATGTTTATACCAAATACGTACAAATGGTAGCAATGTGCTATTATTCTCTTGGCTGCCATAGGACAAACACGTACAAACCCCTCAGAAAATGGAGAATGTATGTGGGGCAGCAAGCCCGTCAGAAACCGCCGTTGTGGAATGGTGCGTGACAAGGGATGCTGCTGCTTCATGCTAACGCACGTCCCCGTATCGAAAATGTCATGACACAGAAGTTACGCCAAATCATGCGTAAGACACTCGAGTACCCGCCCTATGGTCTCTCCCAACGTGATTATCACGCTTTCGGTCCCTTAAAAAAGCGGTTGAAGGGTGGAAGATTCCTGTTGGACGAGGATGTGCAGCAGGCAGTTACGGACTTCTTCACGCAGCAGGACGCTGTGTTTTACGAAACAGGTTTCTTCAACCTGGGGCGTCGGTGGGATGATTTCCTCAATGTTCAAAACAGTTTTGCCTGATTATCATACCGACTTTAGATTGTACAGCCTTCGAACAGAAACTTTTTGATCGCTCCTTATATAATCTAATTGTTCACTGGAGACAACCTGTCCCCAATCCTTGCAGACCAGTTTACTGCTTGACTACATTCCTGGCCTCTCTACAGTGTATCAAACCACTTCAATTGTTCCTATGGGCACGTGATTTCTTGCTTTCAACAAATGTATACTGTATTTTCTTCATTATATTTGATAATCAGTAGGTTCAGAGGCAATTATTCCATAGAGGTTTTAGAATTAAATTTTCTGCGATTTTTAAGTGTAATCTGAGTTTCCTAGATTCGTGAATTAGATTTCATGATTTGCATCTGTATACATAAATTAGCTTTAATATACATTGGTTTGCATAACATCTACATAGATTTCCATTAATTTACATAAATGAATATAAATCTGTTTGTACATGAGTAACAGAATCTTTCCGTGCCTTGTTTTTTGTGACGAAACGGAACGGGTACGCGAGCCTAAACCTCATTTGGCTTGGTACCTTATTTATATTTCATGATGATCTCTAGAAATTTATTTTCTGAATGATATTCGGTATGTAAGATATATTAAATGTCGAAGTGTAATATTTATTACTTTCTCGTAATTTATGTACTCTTTTATGTGAGGCATATAGAAAGAAAATGTCGTCACATAATAATAGAAGTCCTATCTTGCGTACATATAGTCATATACCTTACAGTGTTTGTCGATATAATTGCCTCCTGTGTTAAAGCAGTTGGCTATATGGAAGAGTTGTTTGCATATATCGCAGACATTTGTCACCTGTAAGATAACTAGTCACCTGTATTTTCCTTTCCTTCGCCTGGTCGTGTACGATATTTGTTTATTTGCAATTACTACTGACTTATACCTACAGCGAACTGTAACAATAGCTTCTCATACAACCAATAACCCGTTAATTTCGTTAATTTGCAGTACGTGAACTGGAAGTGTGCCATAACACAGTAGCATATGCCTTTGCCGGACAAAAGGCGGCCTCTTCCGAAAGTTTAGAGAAGCAGCAATGTGTAAGCGTTGCAAGTAATTACGTAATACTACTATTGACAATACCCCTCATATGCTCCACGCCCGCAAACCACCGGCCCGTAATGTACCTGAACTGCCTGACCTGTGCGTAGACGTCTGGTGCGACATACCTGCGGAAGCCTACCAAGGACTTGACGAATCCATGTCACGCAGAATCACTATTGCGTTTTTTTTCTTCGTCTTCTGTGCCACTCTTTCCACCTCAGGGTAGCATTTGCAACCTACGTCCTCAATTATTTGCTGCATGTATTCCAGTCTCTTTTTCCTCTACAGTTTTTACCCTCTACAGCTCTGTCTAGAAGCACACAAGTGATTCCCTGATGTCTTAACACTCCTACCATCCGGTCCCTTCTTCTTGTCAGTGTTTGCCACATATTCCTATCGTCTCCGATTCTGCACAGAACCTCTACATTCCTTATCTTACCAGTCCTCCTAATTTTCAACATTGTTCTGTAACACCACATCTCAGACGCTTCGATTCTTTTCTGTTCTGATTTTCCCACAGTCCATGTTTCACTACCATACAATGCTGTGCTCTAAACGTACATTCTCAGAAATTTTTCCTCGGCTTAAGATGTGTGTGCTTGATACTGGCAGACTTCTCTTGGTCCGGAATGCTCTTTATGTCAGTGATAGCCGCATTTTTATGTCCTCCTTGCTCCCTCCATCATGGATTATTTTGCTACTTATGTAGGAGAATTCCTTAACCTCGTCTACTTTGTTATCTCCAGTCTGATGTTAAGTTTCTCGCTGTTCTCATTTCTACTACTTCTTATTACAATTGTTTTTCTACGATTTACTCTCACTCCATATTCTGTACTCTTTACACTGATCATTCCATTCAGCACATCCATCAATTCATCTTCACTTTCACTGAAGACAGAAAGTCATCAGCGAATCTGATCATTGATATCCTTTCAGCCTTGATTTCAGTCACACTCTTGAACCTTTCTTTTACTTTCCTCACTGGTCCTTCGACGTATAGATCGAACAGCAGGGGCGAAAGACTGTACCCTTATCTTACACGTTTTTTAATCCGAGCACTTCGTTCATGATATTCCACTCTTATTATTCCCTTTTGGTTCGTGTACCTGTCGTATACTACCCGTCTTTCAGTATAGCTTATCGCTATTTTTGTCAAATTCCGAACATCTTGCACAATGTTACATTGTCGAACGCTTCCTCCAGGTCGTCAAATCCAGTGAATATGTCTTGATTTGTGTTCAGTCTTTTTTCCGTTATCACCACAACGTTGGTACTGCCTCTCTGGTGCCTTTCCCTTTCCTAAAGCCCAACTGATAGTCATCTAACACTTCGTCAATATTCCATGCTACTGTCTGCTATTCTAGTCAGCAACAGCATAAGCTATTAAGCTGATTGTGCGATATCTTCTTATTCATCGGCACTTGCTATCTTCGGAACTTTGTGGATGAAGTTTCTCCGAAAGTCTGATGGTTTGTCAGCAGAATCGTACACTCTACATGTTGTTGTTGTTGTGGTCCTGAGACTGGTTTGATGCAGCTCTCCATGCTACTCTATCCCGCGCAAGCTTCTTCATCTCCCAGTACCTACTGCAACCTACATCCTTCTGAATCTGCTTAGTGTATTCATTTCTTGCTCTCCCTCTACGAATTTTACCCTTCACGCTGCCCTCCAATGTTAAATTTGTGATCCCTTGATGCCTCAGAACATGTCCTACCAACCGGTCCCTTCTTCTTGTGAAGTTGTGCCACAAACTCCTCTTGTCCCCCAATTCTATTCACTACCTCCACATTAGTTATGTGATCTACCTATCTAATCTTCAGCATTCTTCTGTAGCACCACATTTCGAAAGCTTCTACTCTCTTCTTGTCCAAACTATTTGTCGTCCATATTTCACTTCCATACATGGCTACACTCCATACAAATTCTTTCAGAAACGACTTCCTGACACTTAAATCTATACTCGATGTTAACAAATTTATCTTCTTCAGAAACGCTTCCCTTGCCATTGCCATTCTACATTTTATATCCTCTATACTTCGACCATCATCAGTTATTTTGCTCCCCAAATAGCAAAACTCCTTTACTACTTTAAGTGTCTCATTTCCTACACTAATTCCCTCAGCATCACACGACTTAATTCGACTACATTCCATGATCCTCGTTTTGCTTTTGTTGATGTTCATCTTATATCCTCCTTTCAAGACATTGTCCATTCCGTTCAACTGCTCTTCCAAGTCCTTTGCTGTCTCTGACAGAATTACAATGTTATCGGCGAACCTAAAAGCTTTTATTTCTTCTCCATTGATTTTAATACCTTCTCCGAATTTTTCGTATGCTTCCTTTACAGCTTGCTCAATATGGAGATTGAATAACGTCGGGGGGAGGCTACAACCCTGTCTCACTCCCTTCCCAACCACTGCTTCCCTTTCATGCCCCTCAACTCTTGTAACTGCCATCTGGTTTCTGTACAAATTGTAAATAGCCTTTCGCTCCCTGCATTTTACCCATTCCACCTTTGGAATTTGAAAGAGAGTATTCCATTCAATGTTGTCTAAGGCTTTCTCTAAATCTACAAATGCTACAAACGTAGGTTTGCCTTTCCTTAATCTCTCTTCTAAGATAAGTCGTAAGGTCAGCATTGCCTCACGTGTTCCAATATTTCTACGGAATCCAAACTGATCTTCCCCGAGGTCGGCTTCTACCAGTTTTTCCATTCGTCTGTAAACAATTGGCGTTAGTATTTCGCAGCTGTGACTTATTAAACTGATAATTCGGCAATTTTCACATCTGTCAACACCTGCTTTCTTTGGGATTGGAATGTATTCTTCTTGAAATCTAAGGGTATTTCGCCTGTCTCATACATCTTGCTCACCAGAAGGCAGAGTTTTGTCAGGACTGGCTCTCCCAAGGAATTCAGTAGTTCTAATGGAAAGTTGTCAACTCCCGGGGCCTAGTTTCGACTCAGGTCTTTCGGTGCTCTGTCAAACTCTTCACGCAGTATCGTATCTCCTATTTCATCTTCATCTACAACCTCTTCCATTTCCATAATATTGTCCTCAAGTACATCGCCCTTGTATAGACCCTCTATGTATTCCTTCCACCTTTCTGCTTTCCCTTCTTTGCTTAGAACTGGGTTTCCACCTGAGCTCTTGACATTCATACAAGTGGCTCTCATTTCTCCAAAGGTCTCTTTAATTTTCCTGTAGGCAGTATCTATCTTACCCGTAGTGAGATAAGCCTCTACATCCTTACATTTGTTCTGCAGCCATCCCTGCTTAGCCATTTTGCACTTCCTGTCGATCTTATTTTTGAGACGTTTGTATTCCTTTTTGCCTGCTTTATTTACTGCATTTTTATATTTTCTCCTTTCATCAATTAAATTCAATATCTCTTCTGTTACCCAAGGATTTCTATTAGCTTTCGTCTTTTTGCCTACTTGATCCTCTGCTACCTTCACTATTTCATCTCTAAAAGCTACCCATTCTTCTTCTACTGTATTTCTTTACCCCATTCTTGTCAGTCGTTCGCTAATGCTCTCCCTGAAGCTCTCTATAACTTCTGGTTCTTTCAGTTTATCCAGGTCCCATCTCCTTAAATTCCCACTTTTTTGCAGTTTCTTCAGTTTTAATCTACAGTTCATAACCAATAGATTGTGATCAGAGTCCACTTCTGCACCTGGAAATGTCTTACAATTTAAAACCTGGTTCCTAAATCTCTGTCTTACCATTATATAATCTATCTGATACCTTTTAGTATCTCCAGGGTTCTTCCATGTATACAACCTTCTTTCACGCAGTATCGTATCTCCTATTTCATCTTCATCTACAACCTCTTCCATTTCCATAATATTGTCCTAAGTACATCGCCCTTGTATAGACCCTCTATGTATTCCTTCCATCTTTCTGCTTTCCCTTCTTTGCTTAGAACTGGGTTTCCACCTGAGCTCTTGACATTCATACAAGTGGCTCTCATTTCTCCTGTGATTAACTTATGCTCTGCACAAAATTCTACCAGGCGGCTTCCTCTTTCATTTTTAGCCCCAATCCATATTCACCTACTATGTTTCCTTCTCTCCCTTTTCCCACTCTCGAATCCCAGTCACCCATGACTATTAAACTTTCGTCTCCCTTCAGTACCTGAATAATTTCTTTTATCTCATCATACATTTCATTAATTTCTTCATCATCTCCAGAGCTTGTTGGCATATAAACTTGTACTACTGTAGTAGGCGTGGGCTTCGTGTCTATCTTGGCCACAGTAATGCGTTCACTATGCTGTTTGTAGTAGCTTACCCGCATTCCTATTTTTTTATTCATTATTAAACCTACTTCTGCATTACCCCTATTTCACTTTGTATTTATAACCCTGTATTCACCTGACCAAAAGTCTTGTTCCTCCTGCCACCGAACTTCACTAAATCCCACTATATCTAACTTTAACCTATCCATTTCCCCTTTTTAAATTCTACATACTATCGTGAATAGCCATTTTGTTTCCACTTGCCCCAGTGATTTTAGAAATTCGAATGGCATGTTACCTATCCTTCTACCTTACTTGATCTTAAGTAATTTAAGGATCTGTTAGTTTCTGTTTCTACTAGTGGATCCTTTATCTCTTTCCTATCGTCTCTTGTTTCTTCTTGTGTCACGTCATCAGAAAAGGAGTCGTAGAGTCCTTCAATGTACTCTTTTCATTTCTCCGCTCTCTAGTGTGCATTTAATCACGGAATTCCCATTGCACTCTTAATGTTACCGATCTTGCTTTGAGTTTCACCGGAGTTTTTTTGATCTTTGTATATGCTGCGTACCCGACAGTAATTTCTTTTTCGATTTCTTCACATGTTTCCTGCAGCCATTTCGCATTTGCTTCCCTGCACTTCCTGTTTACTTCATTTCTAAGTGGTTCGTATTACTGTATTCCTGAATTTCCTTGAACATTTTTGTACATTCTTTTTCCTGTGTTATCCATGGTTTCTCCGCTGCTACCTTCCTTGAAGCTACGGCTTTATTTCCAGCTTCTGTGATTGCTCTTTTTGGAGATGCGCGTGCGTCGTCAATCGAACTTCCTACAGTGCTATTCCATATCGCAGTATCTTCAGTCTCAGTGAACTTCAAGCGTGTTTCTTCATTTCTTGCGCCTCCGTATTTCACTCGTTTGCGTACTGATTCTTCCTGACTAGTCTTTTAAACTTTAGCCTACTCTTCATCACTGTTAAATTGTGATCAGAGTCTATACTTGCTCTTGTGTAAGCCTTATAATCCAACATCTGGTTTCGCAATCTCTACCTGACCGTGATGTAATCTAACTGAAATCTTGACGTATCTTTTGGCCTTTTCCAAGTACACCTCCTCCTCTTACTGCTGTATTGCGTGGCGAAGGAGAACGAACACGCTATTAAATATCATAACGTTTTGGTCCATCAGTGTCTGTTTATTCAGTCGACAAAATCACAATTAACGCGCTGTATCAGAGATTTTGGTTGTCACAGCAACAGTTTTCAGATAATTTTACTGCCGTAGTAGCATGTTAATAAATTATTATACATCGAGAGAAAGAGCAGCCGTTAGAAGTTTTATAAATGATTATTTATTCTTGAAAAACAGACCACAAACAGCTGTTGTATGACCCTTTAATAGTACTACCGGTTTCACAGTGTGAGACGTGCATCTTCAGGTACATGTTTGCTGATTACTTATTACCGTCCTAGCTGTGAATATCGGTGAGCCACCATATTCAGATCTTGTCTCATCGCGTGTTGTACTAACACCAAGCTGTGAATACGGGAAGAGGGCATTACATCGCCACCGTGATTGCAGTAAACAAACAAATATAAATCACTACATTTTCAAATACATTCAGTGGCAAAAATGAACTACAAACGACTATCCTCTGTTAGAGCATGTAGTACATCTATCTTCGCCGACATCATCCCGCACTCATTATGTTCTTTCAACAGTACATCTCTTTACCAGTTATGAACTGTATCAGAATGGTTTGAGGTACACTCATAGATCAAGAGAGTGAGTGTACTGCCTGCCCGGTTACCTTAAACTGACTGCGCGTCCTCTGCACGCCAAGGTGGGTAATGTAAATGCTATGAACCCAGTTGCGACCAGTTGCCAGAATTGTAGACGACTGTCTGTTGCAAAAGAGCATACTTTAATATACCCAAATTCCAAACAGGTCCATCTGCTTTCATGTTCAACCATTCTAGCTAGATGCCATGTCTCTGGCACGCAGTCTGGACCAGCTAGGCCGTCAGCAAGGCGGGCTGGCAGTGGAGAAACCCTGGCACAAACCCCGGCCTCACGTTTTGCTAGAAGCGTCTGGCGTCAGCGAACATTGTATCAGCAGCTGCGGGAACCTCAGTTCGGAGCTGTGCCTAGATCCCCAGGCAGATGGTCCCGTAACATGGCGGAAGGTGTTAGATGCTGCAGCACATGGTAAGCGCATAACAATGTCCACACGGCGGTAAAACGTTCCACGTGATTTGTCATACACTTGCCAGCTGGGCGGTCAGTATTTGTACACGCCAGGAAGGACTTGTCGGTGGGCAGGTGCACCATGAGCTACATATTTCACTTGAAATCATGCCGCCAAAGGATACTCGGTCTCTATAAAACTGTTGGACACACACACCAAGCAGTTGTATCAGTGTACCGGGATGGAGTACGCTAGGTGATTACAGCAAGCAGTACGATTATGGCCCCGAGGGCTTGCACAGGCCCGTGTCACAACATGACAATGAAGCAAGCAGGAAAATTTAAGATACTTTCATAGAGCTTTAGACCTAGACAATGCGTTAAACAACGAAAACTAACGTAAGATGTCCTAAATTGTCTGAAAAGTAAATACAAGATATAAAAAAAAGGCGGGCACAAGAACCAAAATGGAACTATAAGAATGGAACAGCAAGAGAAATGTGTTCTGACTAAGGGAAGAGCGTACTGTACATCTACAGTACATCGAAAAAGCAGTAACTGATATAAATAAAGGACCCGTAAGCTGAATTAAAATTCAGAATATGGACTGAGAGCAAGCCAAAGACAGACGAATGAGGAACAGCAGAAATTAGAGAAGTGATGAAGCTTGTGGACCATGCAGTGGACGAAATGTAGGAATTCTCCTACCTTGGAATCAAAATAATTGATGTTGGATGAAGCAAGGAGGACATTAGAAGCACTCTAGCACGGAGGAGGAGATAATTCCTCTATGAAAGGAGCTTAGTAGTATCAAACATAACACGTCATTTGTGGAAGAAATTTGCGAGACTATAAGCATGGACGAGAATATTGCTGAAAATTGAGTGGAACAGTAAGGCAAGAAATGAGATTCCCAGCAGATTTGACGAGTAAAGGAATATACGGAAAACAATGAATAGAAGACGGTACAGAAAGAAAATGTGTTAATACTTCAAAGAATTAGTTCCATGGTACTAGTGGGAACTGTGGACGGCAATGTTTGTAGGAAAAGGAGACTGCAATATATCAAACAAGTAATCGAATAAGTTCGGTATACGGAGGTTGCTTCATCTTTTATTTTCCAACTGACCGATAAGACAGAATTTCCTGTTACACTACTGCAGATGTTGTGCATCTATAGTATGCATATCTGAATCAGAAACATCCTTGAAGCATACATTTTTTGGTGAAGGTGTGTGTGTGTGTGTGTATGTGTGTGTATGTGTGTGTGTGTGTGTGTGTGTGTGCCAGGGTGGCTGAGGATTACTTTTTATACTGTACCATCTGTACCATCTGCTGCATACTTTTCACAAAACAAAACCACATCGCCTCCCATCAGCTGAGTAGGGACGCCTATGATCTCATCGTTGAGCGCCCTGTTCATACTGTACCACAATCACTACCAAGTTGGGTGTGAGTGCTACTCTCAGATGAAAAGGTTACCTGAGAGCAGGAAGTCGTTGCGGCTTAAAAAAAACCGGTTAAATACTGATGATGCAAAACAATATGTGATGTTATACCGTAGTTCGCAGTCAAAGATGGGGGAATGGTTTTGTCTAGATGGCTGAGCAGTGTACCAAACCGGCGATCGTTAATCGAGCAAGTATATACGATCCACCGAGGGCTAAACAGTGCGAGTAATACACCATGTTAGATGTGTGCTCGTATTACTTATCAAATACTTGTAGTGACTCTTTTCCGCCTGAAGATATACGATGTGTTCTAGTGTCTGCTGATTTTCTGCACAATATTTCGACGACCGATACAGCCGTCTTCTACAGGTGCTGCGAGTTTTGCTGTTACGCGTACCCCCTGCCTGGACTTCAACCAGACCGTGAACTGTTATTTGTTTCGCGAAACTGTTTGTAGCCGATTTCCATTTCCGACACCACTACGCCCTTTGATGCTCCTTTGCGTCTCAGAGCATGCGCAGACAGTCTGTGAAATGCAAAATCTGTGATGGCTGGCACGATTTTAATAAACTGAGTGCCGGACCCCAAGCGTTCCTGATTGTGAGGTTCTCTGACATCTTTATTTGGATAGACTCCTCAATTATGATGACTCAGAAACGTGGAGTTTGCATTACAATACTGGTCTCATTGTATTTCATTTCAAGACTATATCTGAGTCAGTTCTCGACAACTGATTTGCTTGGTTGTTTTTGTCGGATGTGTCTCTGACGTTCCTTGCTTCTCTGTTCGGCTGTTCTGACAGATTTCTCCACTAAGACATGCCAGATTTTAGGAGACCAAAATCGTCTTAACATATCAGATAAAAACTATTATCTTAGCTGAAAGGTGCGAAATGCATTGGATGGCATATTCCTGTAGGAGTCTACTGTTATTTTAGGATATTGGGCCAACATATGGCAGATTACAGATTTTTGGAGTCTCTTCCTCGGTCTCAATCCGAGCCTCTTTCTCAGGTGTTCTTGCTTTTGACTGCATCCCCCTTTCGGTCAGATGACCTGAATGCCCATTTTTTTCGGAGAATAGTACGAGATGAAATATGATGAGGCATCGTAGTGCAGATGCCAAGTTCGGGGGAAAGTATAACTACAAAGGTTGCCGAAATCAAGATAACAGAAAACCTAACAATGAGGGACGGCGGTTTCATTTTGAATAACGATTGGGGCGCTCAGTTTATTACAAATTCGCGAGCCATTACATCCATCGGAGTTAGAGAACACCGACGTTTCACGGAGTTATCAGTGAAAACTCGGAAAAAACAAAGAGCGTCAAAGGACGTATCGGTCATCGGGACTCGATCTCGGCTGTAAATAGGGGCGCGAGACCAACAGTAGTACAGAGTATGGTTGGAGTCCTGGCAGCGAATACACCTAAAGACAAATCTAGCAGCACCTGAAGGAGACGGGTGAGTCAGTCGTCGAAGTATTGCGCATAAGCTTAAGTGGATTGGAAATAACAGCCAACCAGTTGCAAAATGCAGGTTTATTAAACCTTGACCGTGGTTTAAACGGTTTGTCTTTTTCAGAAGGTAGAATCAAATGTTATCTATACCCGATGTGGAAGTCATTGACTCTGTCTAGAGCATGTACTTATCATCCACTTAATCGCCATTTAATATACACGATTTTAAAGTAGTAACTTCGTACTGTAGGGCTTTATCTTAAGACATTTTAAAATGTTACACATTTGACAACGGATCCAACAATGTGTACCGTGACACTTAACAGATTTGTATATATATGACGTCCATCCGTAAAATGGAAACAACAATTAGGCAGAAAACTCGGTAGGTCATTATCAGTCAACTGCGCCTGGAAAACTTGAGAGGCAGAAAGGTTTAGCCTTTAGATGAAATAGTAATAAGTCACAGTTTGGTATGTGACCACTTGTGCACGTCTGAATGCAAAAAAATGGTTCAAATGGCTCTGAGCACTATGGGACTTAACTTCTGAGGTCATCAGTCCCCTAGAACTTAGAACTACTTAAACCGAACTAACCTAAGGACATCACACACATCCATGCCCGAGGCAGGATTCGAACCTGCGACCGTAGCGGTCGTGCGGTTCCAGACTGTAGCGCCAAGCACCGCTCGGCCACTCTGGCCGGCGTCTGAATGCAATTGTAAAAACAACTATTTGTTTATTTGGAATATTGCCGCTTAAAATATCTCTGCATGCTGAACGCATGAGGGATACACAGTCTGAAGTTTCCAGAAGTTGCATTGTTTAGAAAAGCTAGTAGGTTATAGTCGGGTCGAGACGCAGGCTTGCGCGTTGCAGTTGTGGAGAGAAGCTATTAGATCAAGCCGGAATGTGCAACTTAGATAGCGGAGGTGCTGCATGGATATTTACGTTTTTTCGTGATGCGGAACCTGAGGATGAAGGATGATTTTATTTTGAGTTTGTCACCTGCGACCGCGAGTTCAGTAATTATTCCAACGATTTCATTGTGTCCAATAATATCTGTGCGCTAGTATTCAGGGAGAACTATCAATAATGTCTTCGTTATTCTAATTAGCCGTCTCCCATTTAGATTAATTAATTAGTATTGCATTAAAAATTCAAGAAAACAATTTTTTTGTAATAGAAATAAAGAAACAGACATTTTCAGGTACGGCAATGCAGAGAGAGAGAGAGAGAGAGAGAGAGAGAGAGAGAGAGAGAATACTGATTATTTATATTCGTTGGAATTTACTTTTGTGTCATTATGAGGATTGAATTTCAAAGCATTTCCTTTTGTCATTCATAAATATTTCACGAAGCGTATCTCAAACGTTCAAAGAAACATGTTCAGCAAAATTTGCATTCTCACGCCTTGCACTTTTGTGTGAACAATAAGTAATAATTTTGAAAAGATAATCAGAAAATTAATTAGTTAAAAGATCAGCTTAAAAGAGAGAAGAATGAGAAGGCAAACTGCCGAGCAGCGATTTATTTCAGATCATCATTCTGTCCGTGCAGCCAGAGCAGAGTTAAGCTACCCAGTGCTAGGTAAGAAATTATTGTAGCGTCTGAATGAACATTTTTTGACGAAATATTAGGAATCGCTTTCAACTAGTGAAATTTCAAATAAATTCAACAGACGACCTTTTGTAATAGGGGTTATTTCACTTATGTAAGAGTTAGTCATTTTGACTGTTCTTGTGAATCATTCTTTTATGCAGTCTAATTTACAGACTTTCAGCTGCATTTCAGATCAGTTAAAGTCACATTCATTAAAAGTAATCTGCATAACAAAGTTCATGTTCACAAATAGTGTAGGTACGTCAATTACAGATCTGAGTTTGCAATCGGAGTTTAGAAAGCCGACATTTTTCAAATTGTTTGCGAGAAAATTCAATTACACATAGTTTCAGCTTACAACACACAGCTGTACAGTTAATTTTGAAGGTCTCATTAGCTCAGACATCTTTCCATTTAGTTTAGTTTCGCTCCTCCACTGGAGACAGACTGTTATTTATCAGGAAGATGGTAGTATTGATATCGTTAGGTTGCTATTTAAGGGGGGTAGGACGTCAAACGGGACGACTTGGAGCAGGAGACACACCACAGGACATTTTAATTTCCACTGTCTATACTTTTAAAAATAAATTCATAAAACTATGTTAGAATGACCAGAAAGGATTCAGGATTTACACTTATAGTGGTGGAAGTTCAAAAATATAAGAAAATTATTTTTTTACATTTGTATTTCACCTTTTTTTCACTTACCATTGGCTGCATTTGTTGCTATAGGTACACTTTTCTTCATAAGGAAGGGAGATCCTTCGATGAATTTTGCACAGCATACAAACCATACTTACAGGTGTATGAAACTCTAGAATTTTCCAAATCTGTTAAAAACTGTGGTAAAAATTGAGATAACTATAAAATTTGAGTTTTTTCTAAACATGAAGTTTAAAATGTAACAGCACATTCATTTTTTCATAAATTAAATAATTTCTAGAGTTTCATACACCTGTAAGTATGGTTTTATGCTGTGCAAAATTCATCGAAGAATCTCTCTTACTTATGAAGAAATGTGTACGTACAGCAACAAACGCAGCCAATAGAAGTGAAAAAATGATGAACTTTCACACGTAAAAAAATATTTTGTTATGTTTTTCAACTTCCACTGCTATGATTGTGAAACCTGAATCCTTCCTGGTCATGCTGACAAAGTTTTATGAATTTATTCATAAAAGTATAGACAGTGGAAATTAAAATGTCCTGTGGTGTCTCTCCTGCTCCAAGTCGGCCCGTTTGACGTCCTACCCCCCTTAAATAAAGCTGGAGGTCTTCGGCGTAGAAATGATATTTACAGAGGGACAGAATCCACGAAATGTCATTTAATTACAAGAAGTACAGAAATGAGCCGAAGATTGAGTCCTACGGCACTTGTTAGAGAACACGCTTGCAGGCTGACTTTTGATTACCGCTGACAATACACTCCTATCTGTTTCTGAAGTATTTTTCAAGGCGGTTAATGATACAGGTCTAAACACGCGCCACTCTAGCGTTCTTTCGGCACTGTCTGGCGTGGAAAAGCGCGCAGTGTCTGAGAATGTTGCGAATGGTGATTCGGTCATAAAGTACAAGGCAGACTCTTTGTTTTATGTTGAACACTCGCCACGGCGGAAGCCGCATTGTTGAGGGCGAGTGTGAGGCAGAAAATCGTTGGCCCTTTGTAGCCGCACGTTACGGCCCATTCGCGTTTGATGGCTGGCGAGGTGGTGGCTGAGGTAACGGGCAGGCGTTTGCATGGCGCCGGCTGCGTGTTGTAACGCCGAGGCGCCCAGTAGCAGTGCGCTGCCGTTTATTCTCGCACAGCACTGCCAACAAAAGATCCCCAAACTTTAAACGACCGCTAGACGTCCTACAAAAAAGTAACTTGTATCTTTGTCAGAGGTCTGGCGTATACCTATACGGACACAGAGGAGTAACATGTGCTCCCCCACCAACATTATCACAGTCCATACAGTGGCGTTACTCCTCCTCATTAGGGTATCATACCCCAGTTGGTAGAAACGGAGCCTTTGTAGGATCACTTTGTTACCCTTCTGTCTGGTTTTCCGTCTGATGAGGTACCTTTTTCTCACTCAGGAGAAAACACAACACCAAAAAATTATTGTTGTACAGTAATTCCCACGCCCGGGTTCCCAGATTCGATTCCCGGCGGGGTCAGGGATTTTCTCTGCCTCGTGATGACAGGGTGTTGTGTGATGTCCTTAGGTTAGTTAGGTTGAAGTAGTTCTAAGTTCTAGGGGACTGATGACCATAGATGTTAAGTCCCATAGTGCTCAGAGCCATTTGTACAGTAATGAAATTTCGAGAACACCTTTGTCTAGGCAACATATTTAAGTGATTAATATTGTGAAACACCCTGATAATCCCGCAGGACAGGACAAATAGTATAATTGTGGAAAGGGGCCAAAATAAGGGCTTTCAGTTACACTCGAACATACAACTTTATTATTTGATCAAACATTACAAGAACGCAATTTTTTTTGAAAAAAGAAAGGAAAAATACACAGCTTTATTCCTTGGGACTTAATTACCGGCTGAAAGCCTCTTTAATTTAAAAACAGTTGAAGGCCAATAACTTAAATCGCAAGCATTATCAGAAATCTAACAGGCAAGCCTTATCTTAAAACAGTTCTTTATTTAGGCTGAAGTAAACAAGTTAAATTCAAGTCGGCTGAAGGCCTAACACTTAAAACTCCATAACATTAATTTTTTTTTATACCAAAGGCCTTACGTGGAACAGTTCTTTAATTTAGGCTGAAGGCCTTAAGAGCAAAAGAACTCAAAATTGGCTGAAGTCACAAGACTTAAAAAGATCTAATAACATTAAAATTTTTAAAATGCCAAAGGGCTTACATTAAACAATACTTTAAACTAGGCTGAAGGCCTTAAGAGCAAAGCAACTCAAATTTTAAAAAAAATCGGCTAGAAGCCATACAAGTACAAACAACAAGAAAAAAATAAAAAAAATAGGGCAGTACACTCAGATGTTCGAGAGTCGGCCTGTAATTCAAATACTAACGCTCGCTTAGGTGAGAGAGGCAGTCGGGACAACCATTTACGATCCGACAACAACCCAACCGACTGACAGTCAACGGACCCACCGACAACATAACTTCCACTTCACCCAAGCAGGGCACAACAGGGACTTCAACGGAACAACATAGAAGATATTGGCGCCCACAACCAGTCATACATAGAGCTGTCAAACTACACACCGCGCTGGACAGCAACAACACAATGAGGCAACTATACTGCCTTAAATTTACGTCAACGGCCAGGGCAGGTAACCGGCACGTTAACGGCCACAAGGCAGAAGATTGTGCTGGTGCACTTCAATTCAAATAACCAAATACAGTGAAACTCCACTGGAGGGTGGCTAGAATTTTCCAACTTGAAAACCACGTTGTTGCTTGCGGGAATATCCCAACAGCAGCCGACAACGAACTCCAAACGACACAATGTGAACAGTCTTGACTTGCTGGTAGGTCAAATCAAAACTCAACTTTCGTGTCCAGGGTCGGTGAGCCACGGACCTCGTAGCAATGGGAACGGCGCCCCACACTCCGACACCGTGTAGAGACCGCCAGCGGGCACGGCCAAACTATGCCCCGCCGATAATTCCTCGCTGCTCCACGCCAACCGACCGACTCGTCGCACACCGCCCAGCCGGAAACTATAAGCGCCAGGTCAAAGATAGCCCAAGATGCGAATATCGATACATACAACTGCTGCCACCCATGAAAGGAGAGGATAACAGCATAATCGTGATAACCGTTGGAGACTAAACACAGAATCGGAAAGAAGGTATAATCCAGCGCATAGCATGAGCCAGCCACGGCTCACATTACAAGGTCACAGGTTAATGTAAGTGCGAGATAAGCCATTGCAAATGTGAAATTATGGTACAGTGAAATGAAATGTCATGTGGTGAGGGCCTCCCGTCCGGTACACTGATCGCCTCGTGCAAGTCTTTTTAGTTGATCCTTTTAGTTGACGCCACTTCTGCGACTTGCGCGTCGATAGGGATGACGTGATGATGATGAAGACAACACAACACCCAATCCTTGAGCGGAGAAAATCTCCACCCCAGCCGGGAATCGAAGCCGGGCCCCCTCGCACACCATTCCACCGCACTGACCACTGAGCTATCGAGGTACATTATTAACCGGTGTAACAGCCAGAATGTTGAATGCAAGCAGGCAAATGTGCATGAAACATGTTGTACAGGTAACAGATGTCAGTTTGTGGGATAGAGTTCCAACCCGGTTGCACTTGTCCGGTCAGTACAGCGATGGTTAATACCGTTTGTGGATGAGGCTGGAGGTGTCCGATGTTGTCCCATTGGGATCGACCGGAGACAGATCTGGTGATCGAGCAGACAAAGGCAACATGTCAATGCTCTGTAGAGCATCGTGTGTTACAACAGCGGTATTCTCTTGACCAGAGCTTCCAGCTGATATATTTCTGTCAGATTTTTCTGCAAGCCGGCCGGTGTGGCCAAGCGGTTAAAGGCGCTACAGTCTTGAACCGCGTGGCCGCTACGGTCGCAGGTTCGAATCCTGCCTCGGGCATGGATGTGTGTGATGTCCTTAGGTTAGTTGGGTTTAAGTAGTTCTAAGTTCTAGGGGACTGATGACCTTAGAAGTTAAGTCCCATAGTGCTCAGAGCCATTTGAACCATTTTTCTGCAATAACGCAGAAGAAACGTCCACCTTCTCGTAGCCCTATCACACGACCTTGTTCAAACTCACTGCGAAGTTGATAATGCCGTCTTTGTTGTATTAAAGGCATTCTTGACGAAAAGCAAATCACCATGTCCAATCTCAAAGGTAGCTAACACTCATCGACCGTTACAGCGTTTATTTAAAGAACACTTGATCTGCATCCTCATAGTTGCGCTACTAGCCCCACTCTTATACGACTGCCGCGGAATTTGAAAAGACATCATCTTTTAGATGTAAAAACATGCCTATCAACTTTCGTTTATGTCGGACAACTCTTTCTTGGTATCGCGATTCTTTCCTCGTCAGTGCATCGAGGACTACGGTTCGTTTGCAGTGTAAAATGGAACCTTCTAAGTCACTGCAGCCAAGAGATACGACCATTTATGTCACATATTTCCATACTCGCAAAATCACTCACCAAAATATATAGGATACTTCCTGCTGACTAGAATCATGAAATTTACCAAGAAGCTAGATTTAACAGTGCGCGTAAAGGAAAATTTTTCTAGAGTTCTTAGTTTGTAATAATGTCAATAAAAGTATGATTTTGCCATTTGTGGGTCCGTCTGTCTGTCTGTCCATCTGTTAAGTCCCATTTTTTACAGGAACGAGTAGAGGTATCAAGGTGAAATTTGTGCCAAATACTAAGTAATTACATAACGTATACACAGCCACTTCGGTTGCACAAAATTTTGTCAGTTGACCACGTTTTCGATTGCACTAGGGCAATCTTCATCAGAATAAAAAGTTACATGGAATACATGTAATCATGTCATAGTTTAAAACGACTAAGCAAACAGAAATGTCAGAGAACGAGAGCCCGTTTTAAACCATTGTGTGATTACTTGTATTCCATGTAACTTTTTTTTCTGATGCAATCGAAACCATAGTCAATTGACAAAATTTTGTGCAACCCAAGAGGCTATATGTACACTATCTGATCCAATCTATCAGACACCTCCAAAATCGAAGTGGTTGTGTATATATTTCTGTAATTACATTTCATATTAGGTTCATTGCGCTGGCATCTGCTGCCAGGTACTCCATACCAGCGAACTCAGTAGTCATTAGACATCGCAAGAGAGCAGAATTGGGCTCTTCCCGGAACTCACGGACTTTGAACGTGGTCAGGTGATTGGGTATCACTTGTGTCATACGTCTGTACACGAGAATTTCACGCTCCTAAACATTTCTAGGTCCACTGTTTCCGATGTGATAGTGAAATAGAAACGCGAAGGAACACGTACAGCACTAAAGCGTGCAAGCCGACCTCGTCTGTTGACAGTCAGAGACCGCTGACGGTGGACATCTATCCAGACCATCACACAGGAATTCCATACTGCACCGGGATACATTCAAGTACTATGACACGCAGGAGGTGAGAAAACTTGGATTTCACGGTCGAGCGGCTGCTCGTAAGCCACACATCACGCCTGTAAATGCCTAACGACGCCTCGATTGCTGTAAGGAGCGTAAACATTAGACGATTGAACAGTGGAGAAACGTTGTATGGAGTGACGAATCACTGTACACAATGCGGTGTTCCGATGGCTGGGTGTGGGTATGGCGAATGCCCAGTGAACGTCATCTGCCAGCGTGTGTAGTGCCAACAGTGAAATTCGGAACCGGTGGTGTTATGGTGTGGTCGTGTTTTCCATGGAAGGACTGGTACTCCTTGTTTTGCGTGGCACTATCACAGCACAGGCCTAAATTGATGATTTAAGCACCTTCTTGCTTCCCACTGTTGAGGAGCAATTCGGGGATGGGGACTGCATCTTTCAACACGATTGAGCACCTGTTGATAATGCACGGCCTGTGAATCATACAGAATAGCTTTGGGATGTTTTGGAACGCCGACTTCCTAACAGGCCTCACCGACCGACATCGATGCTGACTGAACATATGCCTGTGAAGGTGGAAGCTGTCATTAAGGCTAAGTGTGGACCAACACCATACTGAATTTCAGCATTACCGACGGAAGGCGTCACGAACTAGTAGGCCATTTTCAGTCAGGTGTCCGGATACTTTTGATCATATAGTGTACGTTCTGTAATTAAATAGCGTACGGTTTCTGGATCACAGCCAATAAAAAGTTTAAAATATCAAATACTAAGGTTTACAGCCTCTTGGCAGTACAAAAAATTTAGGCTTCAAAGTCGCTGCAATCAAAAGAAACGGCCGCCTGTTAAGACCTACTTGTCTTAGGAACGGACAGAGGTGCCATGTTAAAATTTATGTGAAATAATAGGGTCTGCGGTCCCTTAGTGGTGTAAAAATTTTAAACTTCAGTGTCGATGCAGTCAAAAGATCCTGTCATTTTAATGGCATATTTTGATACTCTGAAACTTTCTCAAAAAAGTTACAGATGAATTATTTGCATACTAAGACATGATGAAAAGGAATGGCTCCAAATTTTTGTATGTGAAAATTATTGTAGCATTAAAAAGCATTATTAACATTTTACATCTTTCTTCTTCATGTTTGTGTATTTGCAGTCCTCTGCCGCAAGAGGGGTCCGAACTGCATGGTGTGACATGGCGATATGTAACTTAACTATGTCGGGGCATGAGAAACAGCAAGCTGTATTCGAAATTCGAATTGGAAGAGTTCGTCTACACATGGAGCACTCTCTCCTTCAGCATGATAATGCCAGAACAGACACGAAGGGTGAGACATGTACAGCAATCCGACGCCTTCGTTTCACTGGCATCAATCGTCCTCCACAGAGTCCCGATTTGGTACCGTCATATTTTCATCTTCGAGGCCTTCACATTGATAGTAATGGAGCGGTGCAAGCAGAGGTAGGGTTGTGGATCAGTCAACAGAGTCAAACATTCTACAGTGATTTTATCAACAAACTGGTGTCTCGTTGGGAGAAATATCTTTACCGACAGGGTGACTGTGTTGAGAAATAAATGCACCGACATGAAGAATACAGATGTAGAATACTAATAATGTTTTTTTCTTTTCTTTTTTTTAATACTCTTGGCAGCGGACCTAGAGATCAAAGTAAGGTACATTGTTCCGCTCACCCGCTAAGCCGTTCGGTCTAACGCAGGGCTTTCTGGATTGGGAAGAGGCGGCTGGTCCCGGCATGAATCCACGCGGAGGACTTGTGTCGAGGTCCGGTGAGCCGGCCAGTCTGTGGGTGGTTTTTAGGAGCTTTTCCATCTGGTTCTGAGCACTATGGGACTTAACATCTTAGGTCATCAGTCCCCTAGAACTTAGAACTACTTAAACCTAACTAACCTAAGGACGTCACACACATTCACGCCCGAGGCAGGATTCGAACCTGCGACCGTAGCAGTCCCGCGGTTCCGGACTGCAGCGCCTAGAACCGCACGGCCACCACGGCCGGCTTTTCCATCTGTCTCGGCGAATGCGGGGTGGTTCCCCTTATTCCGCCTCAGCTACATTATGTCGGCGATTGCTGCGCAAACGAGTTCTCCATGTACGCGTACACCACCATTGCTCTACCACGCAAACATGGGGTTACACTCGTCTGGTGTGAGACGTTCTCTGGGGGTGGGGGCGGGGGGGGGGGTCCACCGGGGGCCGAACCGCACAATAACCCTGGGTTCGGTGTGGGGCGGCGGAGGGGTGAAGTGGACTGCGGTAGTCGTCGTAGGGTTGTGGACCACTGTGTCTGTGGCGGGGACGTAGCCTCTCCATCGTTTATAGGCCCCCGGTTAAAATAAAATACAATACAATACAAGGTACATTTTTGAATACAGCACTGGACGAATGTGAATGGTATAACCTGCCTAATTTTTAACATAGTTCTCACCAAAGTGCTGTAAATTGCAGCAATAACAAAAAGAAGACACTACGTTCGCCATTTTTTAGTTTTCCTAAGGAATCCGAGAGCCACGAAACCCTTAAAAGTTTACTTACGATTGTAACCTACAGACCTTCAGTTAAGTTCGACGTTTCTTTTAGCAGGAAAAAATGCCCTCTATATACCATAGTACAAGTCATGACGTATTGCAGAAAGACAGCTTTGTTCGGTACACTTACTCGCCTCCCATCACTCAATGGAATGTTTGCGTCACTGGTGAAGAGACCTTGTGAATATCTTTACTTTCACTGCCATGCGCAACGGCAAGAGAAGAGCTTACTGACCTCCAAAAATCTTGAGATGACACAACTCCTAAGCAATTACATCATCGCAGTTTCACACTGCAGCTGGCAGCGCTTAATAGTATGTGGAAGAATATTCATCCAGCACCTCATCTCCGGCAGTGCGAGACAAAGGCAAGCGCCGTAAAAATATGTAGTTCTCGCAGTGCAGTGCAGCGCAGCACGTGTCTCGAGAAGGATTGCCTAAATCCGCGTGACAAAGTGTGGCCCCGGCCGCCGCCAGCTGCACACACTCCTGGGAATGGCTCGCTTACGGCCGCATCCTTCCTTTTGCATCACAACATGCGGGTCTCCCAACATCCCTTCTGCAAAAACGCGGCACCCTCCATTTATCGTCATGTGAGGAAGAAGGCAAACAGAGCGATGAGGGACGCAGGTAAAAATGTGGCTCCCAAGTGCAAACTTGTTCTTCTGCAACACAGTTGCAAAGTGTGTAGCGCTGATAAACGAAATTGTATTTGGTGTAATGTTAATTGTCTAGTTTTTTTGGTTCTGTGGGTATCATAGTCTCTAAATGCTTAATAAAAGAAAAAATGGTCCGTAGCGGGCTGTAATTTAGACGATTTTTATTTAAATCGCGTGATTAGCTAATTTCGATGATTTCCATATTCAAGCAGTCCGCTCCCCGGTAGCTGAGTGGTGGCCGGCGCGGTAGCTCAGCGTGTTCGGTCAGAGGGCTGCTTGCCCTCTGTAATAAAAAAACTGGGTGAAGGAATCAACGATCAACTTGAACGGATGTCTTCTGACGTCCGCCTAGACCAAACGCAACCAACTATATCGAACAAAATGGGAAAAGAAAGTGGTCAGCGCGACAGAATGTCACTCCTAAGGGCCCGGATTCGATTCACGGCTGGGTCGGAAATTTTCTCTGCTCAGGGACTGGGTGTTGTGTAGTCGTAATCATCATCATTTCATCCCCATCGATGCGCAAGTCGTCGAAGTGGCGTCAAATTGAAAGACTTGCGCCCAGCGAACGGTCTACCCGACGGGAGGCCCCAGCCACACGACATTTATTTTTATTTTCAAGCACATGTGTAATATTACGTATTACATATAGTAATTGTCAAATTATTTTACACTACACGTAACAAGTAAGCGCTATATTCGATCCTTACACTTTGGATGTAAGAAGGTAGCGCATTGGTACTATGCGTCTTTTTGGTCCACGCAGATAAGGATGTAATAGCTGTATTTATCGGGGGTACGAACACAGGTAAAAGTTCACATATTGAAAAAATTCTTACCAGAAGGCTTGGTACATTTATACCTTGTTGTTCTGATTTTGGGTTTGATGGGTTTACTGCTAATTGCGTAATGTTACGTCACTCGAAGAGTTTGAATGGACAGACGGAGAAAGTATTCGTCTACGCCCAAACGAATCGTTGAAGGTAGGCCTGTGCGTGTTAATGTTAAGAATATGCATCGTGTCTCAGTGATATTTGTTTCAAAAGAGTTGTCTATAGCTGATGAGGCTTTATTATCTAGATAATCAACTATACATGCCGATTTTCACAATGGCCATTATTCTTATATTAAGTAGGAGATGGATACGTCAGAGGACGGGTGTGAAGACGATGTACGGCTGACGAAGAGGCGAATGTTGGTGCGTCGTCGGAAGAGGCTATGGAGGCGGGACAGTGTAGCTCGTCCCACTTATCCAGTTCTTGGTCAGACGTGCAAATGGAAGACGCAGCTTGTTAATACATTTAACTCACAGTTTTATTGTGGGAAAGATGTTCCTGACCTTTTGACACGTATTCTAAGAATTTTCCTCTCACATTATGGTAAAGTGATCAAATTAAGTTTTTTGCTAATAAATACAGTAATGTAATAACTAACAAAGTTGTTACATCTATCAAGGGTTCATGTTCATATTGAGAGAATTACTAACGATGGCGGTGCGTCAAAAATGCTTTTTGAGGAACAGGGTTGTATGGAGAAGGTTCGTATAGTGTGCAGCAATAAATTGGGTCATTTTAGTACGCAAGGCTTTGATTCAGTTGGTGTACCGTGGAGTACATATAATGGTAATAACGTATGGAAATACCTATAATAAACCCAAACAATCAGCTGAACTGGATATGATGGAAGACTATCCCACATTGGAACCCGTATACAGTACTTCTTACTACAAAAAATACTTACTTTTACTCTGACCCTTAGATTCTGTCTTAGCATCTAGGCCTGACACCATTAATCCAATATAACTTATTTTCTGTCTTGCATACAGTTTCCAATGTGGGTCAGTCTTTCACCTTATCCAACTCAGCTGACTGTTTGGGTTTACTACACGTAACAAATGTCCATCTGTTATTACTATTACACGTACGCCATAGTACACCAACTGAATCAAAACATATGTACCAAACTGACCCAGTCAGGCAGCAGGTCTCAGTTGATTCACATCTACAGAGCGGCAAGTTAAGTGTTTATCTTTGTCTGTGTTTTCCTCATAGTACGTTTACTAAATTTCATGTGGGTTTTTACTGTTTAAGAGCTTCAATCTCGCCGTTTTGTCAGGATAAATTCACTTAGTCTGTAGCGCGACAATTGCTTACTAAACAGCCAGCTAAATGTCTGATTAACGCATCAGCGTCCATTGGTGACACATCAGGAAGGTTGCAAGTTGCATATCTAGGATTCTGTCTGCTTCCTGAGTTAATCTTGCTACGATGGTTAGTATGTGTGCATTCTGTGTGCTGAGGCAAGAGGAGCTGGGCGCAGTTCAAGAACAGCGCAATGAGCTTTTGGCTACGGTCAGTCACCTTTAGGCTGCTGCTTCTGGGTGTGGCGGCTGCTGAGAATCTGGCTCGTCGCGTGGGACACCTGAAGCGTCGCTTGTTTTTCACAAGAGTTCTACTTCAAGGCGTCTCCTAGTGTATCCAGTGCGGCAGATTCACCCTCACAGCAGGGTGAGTGGCGGGTGGTAACGCATTTTTGTTGCTCGAGGCGCCCGGCCTCACCCGTTCACATTGTGAGTGGACAAGTGGCCGCTCCTTCAGCAGAGTCCTAGCAGGCACACAGTGGGAGGGGTTACTAGTTATCGGGAGCTCCAACGTTATGGAGCCTCTTAGACAGGTCCAGGGCTGGAAAGAAGCCGTGTGCGCTCGGTATATCTCCCGGTGGGCTTCATCAGTAGTGTGGAGGAGGCCATGCCTGTGACTATCGAGCGTGCAGGGTACAGTCGTCTGCACGCTGTTGCTCACGTTGGCATCAACGACGCCTGTCGTGTGGGTTATGAGGCGATCCTCAGTTCGTATAGGCGGATGGCGGATGTGGTGAAGACTGTTGGCCTCCCGCGTAGGATGCAACCACAGCTCGCAATCTGCAGCGTTGTTCTCAGAGTTGATCAAGGTCCTTTGTCTTGATCCCGAGTGATCTCAACCAAAAACTTCCAAGTCTCTGTGATGGTCTTGGCTGCAGATTTCTAGACCTGCGTTATCGCGATGGGATTTGTAGGATTCTGCTTGATAGGTCATGGGTGCGCTACACACAGGAATCAGCTATTCGCGTAGCAGAGTATTTATGGAGTGCACATGAGGGTTTTTTAGGATAGACGGTAGTTTGAGGTGCTCTGGTGAACATTAGCCAGTGGATACGCAGCAAAGGAAGTCAGACTGTGTTCAGAGTAAAGACACTTCGACTGTTAAAATTTTATCACTAAATTGTCGAAGTAATAGCCGGCCGGTGTGACCGAGCGGTTCTAGGCGCTTCAGTCTGGAACCGCGCGACCGCTACGGTCTTAGGTTCGAATCCTGCCTCGGGCATGGATATGTGTGATGTCCTTAGGTTAGTTAGGTTTAAGTAGTTCTAAGTTCTGGGCGATTGATGATCTCAGATGTTAAGTACCATAGTGCTCAAAGACATTTAAACCTGTAAGTAGGCTGTTTATGTTTTTATATTGGTAACGCCACGTAGCGCTCTGTATGAAAATCACTGGCTGTGCTGTGTGCAGTCTGTGGATGATTTGCATTTTTGTAATACTCGCCATTGTAGCGTTGGGCAGTTGGCTGTTAACAGCGCGTAGCGTTGCGCAGTTGGAGGTGAGCCGCCAGCAGTGGTGGATGTGGGGAGAGAAATGGCGGAGTTTTGAAATTTGTAAGACTGGATGTCATGAACTGCTATGTATATTATGATTTTTAAACACTATTAAGGTAAATACATTGTTTGTTCTCTATTAAAATCTTTCATTTGCTAACTATGCCTATCAGTAGTTAGTGCCTTCCATAGTTTGAATCTTTTATTTAGCTGGCAGTAGTGGCGCTCGCTGTATTGCAGTAGTTCGAGTAACGAAGATTTTTGGTGAGGTAAGTTATTTGTGAAAGGTATAGGTTAATGTTAGTCAGGACCATTCTTTTGTAAGGATTTTTGAAAGTCAGATTGCGTTGCGCTAAAAATACTGTGTATCAGTTTAAGCACAGTTTTGTATAATTGTTCAAAGGGGACGTTTCAAACCATTTCTTACTCGTAATTAAGTTCCCGAATTTACTGACCTCCAGGAAAGTTCTCGCACTCAAATCATTCTTGGGACCAAGAGCAGGATGAAACACGAAGTGGAAAGCTCTGAGATATTTAACGAGACGTGGAATGTGTATCGAAAAGACAGATTAAAACCATAGGAGGGGGTGTTTTCACTGGAGTTGACAATCAAATTTTCTCTATTGAGATCGAAGTCGAGTGTGACAGTGAAGTCATTTGGTCTCGTATAAGAGGAGTAGGTGAACCGAAGTTATTTGTTGGATGTTTTTTACCGGCCGCCCGGTCCCGCTGTGACAGTTCTGGAGTCGTTCAAAGAAAGTCTACGGTCGGTAGCGTGTAAATACCAAGACCATGCAATACTAGATGGAGGCGACTTAAACTTACCGAGTATGTACTGGGATGTTAATGGATTTATTTTGCGGGGAAGGGGGAGGGGGGTGCAGACAGTCGTGCGAAATACTGTTGAATAGGTTTTCTGAAAACTGCACTACTGGCCATTAAAATTGCTACACCAAGAAGAAATGCAGATGATAAACCGGTATTCATTGGACAAATATATTATACTAGAACTGACATCTGATTACATTTTCACGCACTTTGGGTGCATGGATCCTGAGTAATCAGTACCCAGAACAACCACCTCTGGTCGCAATAACGGCCTTGATACGCCTGGGCATTGAGTCAAACAGAGCTTGGATGGCATGTACAGGTACAGCTGCCCATGCAGCTTCAACACCATACCACAGTTCATCAAGAGTAGTGACTGGCGTAGTGTGACGAGCCAGTTGCTCGGCCACCATTGACCAGACGTTTTCAGTTGGTGAGAGATCTGGAGAATGTGCTGGCCAGGGCAGCAGTCGGACATTTTCTGTATCCAGAAAGGCCCGTACAGGACCAACATGCGGTCGTGCATTATCCTGCTGAAATGTAGGGTTTCGCAGGAATCGAACGAAGGGTAGAGCCACAGGTCGTAACACATCTGAAATGCAACGTCCACTGTTCAAAGTGCCGTCAATGCGAACAAGAGGTGACCGAGACGTGTAGCCAATGGCACCCCATACCATCAAGCCGGCTGATACGCCAGTATGGCGATGAGGAATACACGCTTCCAATGTGCGTTCACTGCGATGTCGCCAAACACGGATGCGACCAACATGATGCTGTAAACATAACCTGGATTCATCCGAAAAAATGACGTTTTGCCATTCGTGCACCCAGGTTCGTCGTTGAGTACACAATTGCAGGCGCTCCTGTCTGTGATGCAGCTTGAAGGGTAACCGCAGCTATGGTCTCCGAGCTCTGATAGTCGATGCTGCTGCAAACATCGTCGAACTGTTCGTGCAGATGTTTGTTGTCTTGCAAACGTCCCCATCTGTTGACTCAGGGATCGAGACGTGGCTGCACGATCCCTTACAGCCATGCGGATAAGATGCCTGTCATCTCGACTGCTAGTGATACGAGGTCGTTGGGATCCAGCACGACGTTCCGTATTACCCTCCTGAACCCACTGATTCCATATTCTGCTAACAGTCATTGAATCTCGGCCAACGCGAGCAGCAATGTCGCGATACGATAAACCGCAATCGCCATAGGCTACAATCCGACCTTTATCAAAGTCGGAAACGTGATGTTACGCATTTCTCATCCTTACACGAGGCATCAAAACAAAGTTTCACCAGGCAACGCCGGTCAACTGGTGTTTGTGTATGAGAAATCGGTTGGAAACTTCCCTCATGTCAGCACGTTGTAGGGGTCGCCACCGGTGCCAACCTTGTGTGAATGCTCTGAAAAGCTAATCATTTGCATATCACATCATATTCTTCCTGTCGGTTAAATTTCGCGTCTGTAGCGCGTCATCTTCGTGGTGTAGCATTTAAATGGCCAGTAGTGTATCTTGACCAACTAGCTCGGCGACACAACGCAGTGGAAATCTCTTACACCTTGTAGCTACAAACAGGCCGGACCTTGTCGACAGTGTCAGTATAGAAACGGGGATTAGGGATCATGGTTTACTCTAGCAACAACGTTTACGAAAATTAATAAATCAGCCAAGGAGGCGAGGAGAGTGTTTCTGCTAGACAGAGCAGGTAAGCAGTTATTAGGCCTCACGGAGACAATGAGTTGACATCACTTGGTTCCAGTAAGATGGGTTGTTACACTCACGGTTAAAAAGAGAACGCACAAATAACGACAAGCAAAGGGCTTCGTGCGTCTTGAAAAGATCTGTGCGCGAAACATACAACTATCACTGCTATACCTTAGGAGAATATCTGACGGAGAACCCGAGAAAATTGTGGTCGTATATAAAATCGCTAAGTGAGTCTAAGGCTTACATTCAGTCCCTTGTTGACCAGTCTGGTGTGGCAGTTGAAACTGCAAAACGAAAGCCGAAGTTCACGTTCAAGAAATCGTTCACGCAGGAGGCTCATACAAACATACCGTCATTTGACCATCAGACGGACTCCCGTATGGACGACATAGTAGTAAGCATCCGTGGCGTTGAGAAACATCTGAAAGATTTGAAAGCAAATAATTAACCTCTTTTTCAAAGAAGACTCTACGGTATTGACCCTTTGCCTTTCTTACGTTTATCACGAACCTTTCGGCCAGCACAAAGTTCCAAGCGACTGGAAAAAAGCGCAGGTCACTCCTGTATATAAGAAGGATAAAAGAACGGACGAGCAAAATTATATACCAATATACCTATAGTCAGTTTGCTGCAGAATCCTTCAATATAATCTCAGTTCGAATATAATAAACTTTCTTGAGGATGAGAACCTTGTGTACATGAATTAGCACGGGGTCGTCCTTACTCGTCTTCGCATCGGCCACAGCCCTATGAAGCATGGATTTTTACTCCGACGAGAGGGCCCTCCGATGTGTAGTGCTTGTGGCGTTCAGATCATGGTGCACCACATTTTATTGGACTGCATTTTATATGCTGACCAGCTGACTGCAGCGGATTTTATGCCATTATCAAACGAATGTGGTTCGCGTTTTAAGGTTTTGCGAATTGTCCCACGTTTTTAACAAGATTTTGGGGAGATGTTTTAAAGTGTCAGTAGGGTGGCTGGCTCAGCCAAGTTTTTTGTAAGTGGCAAGCCAGTCACATTTCCTTGTTCTGTTCTTTTAGCTCTTCTGTGTTTTGTTTTCCCTCTGTTTTAATTTCTTGATTACCTCTCTTGCCTCCTCATTGGTTTTAGAGCATGTACGAGTGCCTGTGGAACAGAGTGATTGTGTGGTCATTTCGTGTGCATCCCTGTACGGCATTTTTCGTTCTTATCCACATTCGTTTATTTTAATCATTGGTAGGGTGCCTATAACCTCGCCGTTGGCGCCCATAAGATCCCAAACCACACATACACAGCACGGTTTTAGAAAGCATCGCTCGTGCGAAACTCAGCTAACCCTTTTGTCAAATTATATACTACGAACTATGGTAAAGGGCAACAGGGTGATTCCATATTTCTAGATTTCCAGAAAGCATTTGAAACGGTGACCCACTGCAAGCTGTTAACGGACGTACGAGCATATGGAGTAAGTTCACAGGTATGTGAGTGTTTGTTGATGATGTTGTGGTGTATGGTAAGGTCTCGAAGTTGAGTGACTGTAGAAGATAAAAGATGAATTACAAGGGGAGGCCGCCAATTGTGAAATTCAGATTCGATTCATACTGCGCATAATAAAAGCTCATGGCCAGAGGTGTAATGTGGCAAAGCACCAAGATGCACTTCTCAGCCGTTGTCGAGAAAATCGACAGTTAATAGAAACCGTTGCGGTGAAATACTCTCTACGATGTATAACTTCCTATAGCGTCGTGGCGCAGCGGTAAGTGCTTGGGTTTGTAAATCTAAGGTCGCCGGATCGAATCTCGCGCCATGCAATTTTTTTTTTAGTATTTGTTTTTTGTAATTCAAATATATATATATATATATATATATATATATATATATATATATATATATATATATCATGGGGTCTCTAATTCGAACGTTTGACTTACACTATACGTATTCGTTTCGGAATATCGTTTCTACGTCTTCCGTTAACTACACGTGTAAACATTATGAAGACAATTAATAACATTTGTGAAATACAACTTTGTTTGCAGAAAACATAATCATGTTCGAAGTCGCTAGTTTTTCCACGACAAACGACTTTCAGCAACTTATTATATGCATAATTGTTGCAAGAAGTTGCAAATTGTAGAGAGTATTTCACCTCAACGGTTTCTTTTAACTGTCGATTTTCTCGACAACGGCTGAGAAGTGCATCTTGGTGCTTTGCCACATTACACCTCTGGCTATGAGCTTTTATTATGCGCAATATGAATCGAATCTGAATTTCACAATTGGCGGCCTCCCCTTGTTAGACAAAACTTCTAGTTGGCGTGATGAATGGTAACTGGCTCAGAATGTGTAAAAATGTAAGTTAACGTGGATGAATAGGAAGAATAAACCAGTAATGTTCCGATATAGTATTAGCAGTGTCCTGCTTAACACAATCAAGTCGTTCAAATAACTGGGAGTAACGTTGCAAAGCGATATGAGAACTGTGGTGGGGAGGACGACTGGTAGGCTTCGGTTTATTGTCAGAATATTAGGAAAGGAGTGGTTCACCTGTAAAGGAGACCGCATATACGGACGCTGTTGCAACCTACTTTTGAGTGCTGCTCGAGTATTTGTGAACCGTGCCATGTCGGACTGAAGGAAGACATCGAAGCAGTTCAGAGATGGGCTGCCAGATTTGTTGCCAGTAGTTTCGAACAACGCGTTAGTGTTACGGAGGTGCTTCGGTAACTGAAAAGTGAATCCCAGAAGGCTAGGTTCTTTTCGAAAAACATGCTGAGAAAATTTACAAAACTGGCATTTGAAGCTGACTTCCGAACAATTCTACTGACTCCAATACATTGTGCGTAAGGACCGAGAAGATAAGATATGAGAAATTAGGGCTCATACGGAGGCATGTAGACAGTCGTTTTTCCCTCGCTCTATTTGCAAGTGGAACAGGGGAGGGAATGCTTAATAGTGGTACCTGGTACCCTCCGCCACGTACCATACGGTGGCTCGCGGAGCATCGATGTAAATGTAGTTTGTTGCTGCACGCCTTGCGAACCTTCTCTCTCATCAGAAAGCATTTTAGACTTTCAGCTCGGATGGTAGATATACACACTTCAGTCACTGCAGCTACAACTATATGCCAAAGTATATAAGATCCTTCAACATCGCAGCGCGTCAGCAACAGTTGGTTAATATATTAAAAAACTAAAAACCCGCCTCGATTGCGAAAAAAGCACCTAGTGTTAGGTGTTAACCCAGGTTTCGGCGTAGATAACTACACCTTCTTCAGAACCACAATAAAACCGACAAGTGCCTAAGAAGACCTTTTCTCAAACCCGACTGGGAATCGAGTCAAACTGATCTTAGATGACAGATACTGGTACTTTTCTTCCATGTTCAACTGTGTGACAAACTGGCTGGCAAGTTGTAGCTCGTCAGTCTCCTGGCAACCCATGATCAAGTATTTCAGGGGGCGAGAGATCTGGAGAACGTGCTGGCCATGTCAGTACTGCATTCGAAATTCCTCTGTGCCGAGGTCGGTCAGAAGAGCATCGACAACATGCGGCCCTGCGTTATATTGTTGAAAGGTAACGTTGCAGAGACTTCGAAGATTGAGCACAGCTGTCAAGGGTAACATGGCTCCTGCTTTCCGTAACTACCGGTAAGGTAAGGCAATAAAATTATTTTTCTCGGCTCTGTTGAAAAATTTGTCGAATAGTATTTTCTCAAGGTCTCTGTAGTTAGATCAAATAGGTGCCTTTTTTGTTGAAGTGGAATACACACCCTCACCATTTCATTGTCTTCCAGAACATAATCTGCTCCTGTCGAAAAAACTGATTATATACGTCACGTACGCCAGGCGTTCGTAATCTACACGTTACCGCATCTAAAATTTTCTGATTGAAACTACAGATAATAAATATAGTCTAGTGGCTTTAATTTGAAGTTTCCAAGCTTCTCTGTTCTGTGTAAAATTTCGTTGGACATCCACCTCCAAAGACACACCTTTGTGACAAACGCTACTGAAAGTGCAAAATCAGGATCCATTGCAGGATAACCCGCAAAATGATAAGGAAGCTACTTTGCGACTTCGGTTTCGACAGCCCACTCGATGCTATATTTTCGTCGCGTTTCCAACACGTAGCGCTGTTTTATCCCGGTGGCGGCGCTGAAAGCCGTTCATTCGTTAACAGCCATGCTCCATTTCGTTTTTTCTGTCGGTGCTTGTCAACTACGTCTTTCACCACGTCATAAATAGGCACGTCTTGAAGTGTTCCACTACCAGTCAACATTATCTGCTGATGCTGACAAGTAGGTGCTCCGGCGAAGTATCACGATGTTTCACTCATAACATTCGAAACAACTCCCTCTATCCACCACAGGGCTTAATCGTGAGAGATTCCGCAGTCTGTGTTACTTGTTTAGTACAAGATTCTAACTTTTCAGTTAATCAATGTAAGTCAGATAATCATTATTGAGAAAATACTTTACAAGTGTCAAATTCCGACATGTTTTCTGGTTTTGTAAATAATTCACCTTTACTGTATTGGAACAAAGATCAGTAGTGAATAAGATCCGTGAGTCCATGTTTAGTTTTATCTGTAGTTGACTTGCTAATCTGTCCGTTGAGAAGCTCTGGGGCATTCTTATTTCAGTAGCAAGCAGTTGAGATTTTCATTGAATGAGATCTATTTCCTGTGAATCTGCGAGAGACTATCTTGACTACTTTATTATCGAGATGAAAGCTCATTTGTAATACTTTATCGTGCTTGATATTCATGGAAATGATTTTGGAGGACTTTCGAAGGTAACGAAGGCATGCGCAAGAAACAAATGTTTGTCAGAACTTTTACCTGAAGGAAATATTTGTCCCTCGGATTACTAGTGAAATTTGTGATTAGTGTTAATTTGATCTCTTTGTTTTTCATCATTTCAGAAAGAACTGAACTAGTTGAAGTGTTTGTAGTTTTTTTCTTTCTTTCTTTCTTTTTTTTTTTTTTTAAATGAGAGAATTTTATAATTGTTAGTCTTCTTATTCTATGTAGTCTTCTTAGCAATAATCACAGTTTGATTTCTCAAGAACGATATTCTTTACAGTAAAACCCACTTCCATAATTATACTAAACTTCAGAATAGTTTTGTCGTGTGTGCATGGCACCTTACGTCACACGATGTCACAGATTGTTTCTGACAAGTAAAATGAAAGAAATTAATAGTAAGTAGTTTATTTTCCTTTAGCTGCTGCATCTGCTGATTTGTATTTGCTTTCGTGAACGTCAGGACATGAGAGACAAAGCAGTATGCTGAGCAAGAGATAAGTTACTTTTATTTAAGGGCAGATCTCATCTTGCATTCTTGGACAACAGTGTGCATTCAGGATTGTCAGATATTATGCTAGCAAGGAGATTAATTTTCAGTGAACAGCAGTGGTAATTTCAAAACAGTTATTTTCTACCGAGTAGAGCAGTAATTTATCTTTGTGGACGTTGCAGGTCAAACATTGCACTTCATATCACGCAACGTTCATAATGTACTTAGGTTATGAGTTTTGCTTATATATTTTTAATTGAGCACACAATTAGTTTCTTTTGCAGTTAATTAAATTATTTTTCTTTATTTCAGACTTTGCGTTTCATGAAGTTTAAAGTTCTGTTTCACGACACTGTTCACATACGCAACACAGGGTCAACCAACAATCAGTATTGCTCAGCAATGGAACACGACGGATTCACTTTTCTCACACACGGACAATTTTTTTAGTGCAAAACTTACAGAAGCATTGAGGTATTTTGGCTAGAATATCACATTTATAACATGTTGGATTGTTTTGTTTCGTTATATAGGGTGGATAAAAACATGTGCCAGAAACTTCAGAGATTTATTCTTAACATCGAACGTAAGAAAAAGTTCATCTGCACATGGTTCCTTCGTTGTGGAGGTGTGAAAGCAACTCCATGTTGTGTAATTTACCTCAGGTGTGCATTTTGACTTTTTTTTACTCTTTGTCATGATTGTTGCATGTTCTATTTTATAATAACTTCCAATACAACACATGTATTCATTGTCTGAAATTAAGGATATGCACTGCAAGTATAGCAGATGGGAATACGGGCGAAGTGCGTAAACTGGACGGATGCTGAACGTTCCACTGGAAGCAGTTAATTTGTGGAAGAACATTTATACGACTCTACCAACGCTAATTTGAGAAGAGCGTCACAGACGGTAGGAGACCACGCGGTATACGAACGCCTAAGCTTCAAGAACGGGTTTTTCGTACTCTGAATGAAACTCCGTCAACTACAACAAGGGGAAAGCGTTAATCACATGACGATCTGGGACGTTCTGCATGAAAATCTCTATGGGTATCGCCTTCTAATGGTGCTAAGGTTAAATGAGGCAGACTTTCAGCCAATAACAACTTACTTACAATGCAGTATGGAGTGTTTCTACTGTCCTTAGTAGACACATTATTCAACGATGAGGCTGGCTTTTTACGTTACGGGATCTTTAGTTATCGTAACAATCACTTCTGTGGTTCCGGAAACTCTCATGAGTCCGACTAGACATATATTAACAGAGGTTCAGCCTCAACGTGTGGCTGAAATCATTCATGATCGTCTCATTGGCTCCTATGTCTTTCCGCAGTGTCTTGCTGGACCAACGTATCTTAAGTTTTTCCGAAATGCGTTGCTTCATCTACTTGATGATGTCATCCAACGAATGTGGTTCATGCACGATGGTTCTCCGCCTCACTCTACGTCGATGTTTCGCCAGTATCTCGACAGTTAGTTCCCAAACAAAATGGTTTGTTCGAGGAGAAACAACCGCAAGGCCTGTCCGATGGCTAGATTTGAACACAGTAGTTTTTTTTTCTTTGGGGTCATTTAAAATCATTGGCGTATTCAACTACCGTATCTAATGCCGATGATCTGAGGGAGCATGCCTGACAAGTGCGGAACACACCAGTAGTGTTTCGTACCAGCAAGTTACAGACAACAGGCAGTTCTCCGGAAATTCTATAGAAAAACAACAGTAATTCTCCACAAGTATGGAACGCAGGCTCAGGGGGGCATGGCTGCAGGAAATGTATTTCGAGAATTTTTTATAAAAGTAAGTACGACATGATTAATAAACCCTTTCGTACACGTATATGTGTTTACTAGAAGTATGATTTTTGCGACATGAATCAAATAAACCCTTCATACCTCCTGAACGAAGGGCTTTCGGGCCCATGTTTACACGAACTTTTTGTAATGTTCTGATGTCAGTAAATCCTTAAAATTTCTGACAAATGTTTTTAGCCACCATATATGATAATATGTTCCCATCGCTGAGCATCCAAATATGCGATAGTACAACTAAAAGTCGAAATTTACCATTTTTAGGTATTCAGAACGTAAGAAACAATCAGTTGCTAAATGAAACCCACAGTGAAAATACGATGAAGCTTTGCACAGAGCCAGCCGCTGTGGCCGAGCGGTTCTAGGCGCCTCTGTGCGGAACCTCGCTGCTGCTACGGTCACAGGTTCGAATACTGCCTCGGGCATGGATGTGTGTGATGTCCTTAGGTTAGTTAAGTTTAAGTAGTTCTAAGTATAGGGGACTGATGACCTCAGATGTTAAGTCCTATAGTGCTTAGCGACATTTGAACCATTTTCTTTGCCCAGATGTGTTGGGCAGAGTCTCGAGTACGCCATTAGATAGCGTGACCTCGCCCTTATCAGTACCGAGCGCACAGTGTGCGTGTAAAGATGCCTAGAAAATAGTGTCCTCACCCAAGTACGGCTCCCTGCCGTGAGGTTTCGCCTGATTTCATGCAACCCCACATAATGCAACTTTCATGCATTTCCTTCTTCCGGCTGGACACTGCAGGGAGAATGAGGGCGCTCATGCACGGTTTTCTATGGGAAATGTTTGCTTATCCACCATACAACCCTGACTTGACTCCCTCTGATCAATGGAACCGCTGGCTATGAAGACAACATTTTGGCAAAAAACAACGAAGCTGTAGCCCAGCGTAGAAAATTGTTGGAAGAAAGAGGAGGCTGTCTTCTATGAAGAGAGTTTTGGAAGATTGGTACTACACTACGACAGATGTCTAAGTGGGAGCGGTGACTGTGTAAAGAAGTAGGTGAAGTTGTAGCTACTGAAATAAAACGCTTTTGATTTTCACTGCGGTTTCCATTTCGCGACCGATCGTTTCTCAATAGCCTTCGTAGTATTTCTGAAATATAACACAGCTTAAAGGACGCAAAACGTTTGAAAAAGGTAATATTTAAATACCATCAACAGCTATTCTTGAAATAAACCTTTATTCACTACCGGCTTCTATCAACCGATTATATTCAGGTAACATTACTTACATCAGCCTTTATGTTATCATTCATATTGGGGCGTCAAAGAATATAATAGGTCCCTCTCCGTCACTGAAACTGCCATCGACAGAAAAGTGCATTTTAATTTTTGGCGCCACAGTAAGAACGATACCATACAGGCTGCTGTAAATAACTTTGTGTTACCTCATGAAGATATATGGATACTGTTAGCTAATACAGGGTTATTTCATCAATAACTCTCGGTAATTATTAAACGAAACTTTTTTTCAAATATTCACCTTCGGGAGAAAATCCGCTAACTTTTGTGCTAGTAACATTCCACGAGGAAGTGCCGTTACCTGCTATAGAGGCGTTGAAAAACATTTTTTTTTATTTTTTCTAGTAGTCACAGGCCTAGCAAATTAGAAGAAAAAAGCTGAAAAAAAGTGCCTACATAAGAAATTGTCAAACGGTCTTTTGGAAAAAATTCAGTGTGTGTGCATGAAGTCCAAAACCCATTCTACCCGAGTGCACCATAAAACTACACGAAGATTCATAGCAGCAGAGGTGGGTCAGATGATGCTGGAACATCGCTTTTGAGAATTCTTAAAAATATAGGACAAAGTTTAAGATTATTTCATTTAGTCATAAATACGCATCTCTAATAAAATGGAAGAATAATTTTTTTTCCAGAATGAGTTTCATTAATTTTTTTCCTGAAAGTACCATGAATTTGTAATTACACATCGCAGTTGAGGTCGTTCCAGCAGACGCTTCGATTGTATAAGAAATTCATAGAAATGTAATGTCTTCAGGTGTAGCTGAGAAAAGAAAGAGATGGACATATTGCGGCTAGTATAAGGGACTTATATGGAAACTGTGTCGCAAAGCAGTACCTCTTTAGAAAGAAACTATTCATGGTCGCTGTAATGCACCACTGAAATTAACGTCGCGACTGTGCAAGAAGAGTTTGACTTCCAAGTTGAGGAGAAATAAAACGAAGGACTAACCGGGATAACAAATTCGCCTTTAAGGGATAAAATGTATCGTATTTGAAGACCTTAAAGTTAGTAGGTGACAGTTATGTGAAAAAAATTTAATGAAGCCACCATACACCTAGTCAGAATTCCCTACCGGGAGCTTGTTAGCGAAAGACTTCACATAACGTGCCTAACTGGTTCTGTAATCCAGTTCCACTTTACGTCCGTGACGGACGAAGATAAAATCAATACCTTGGAAGACTTCTCGTTCTAAATGCTTAAATCTGAATACAAATGAGCCTGCAGGAACATTTCACCTCGCTTAACTTCGACGCCCAGGCATCTGCAAAAGAACAGAGGGTCCATTGTTCCCAAGTACTAATTGTTTAAACTTCAACAAAAATTTCGAACTTCTCGAAAGAAAGCAAAGAAAAAGTCTTTATGAGACAGTGCAATGACGTGAAGCTTTTAAGAAAAAACTTTAGACGTTCTTTAAAAGCATTGAATGGCGAACAAGAATGTATAGCACGTAGAAAATGTTTGCATGCAAATTATCCGAAAATTCCCAAGCGTCAAATTGAATGGTCTATGGATGTCATCAAATGCAGCAACGTGCCGTCTACTGCAAATTTTCTATGATTCAGTTTTGATGTCATGAGACAGTAGTAGGAAGCCTGTCGAGTAGGTCTCGTTCTCTGCACGGGCACGTGATCAGTTTACAGTTTTGCCTTAACTGTGACGAATTGCTGTCAGTCATATGTATGGAAGTTTAGTTGGAGAGAAAATGCTATGTTGTAGAATTCTGAGCGTTAGGGTTTCTCGGCAACAATTGTTCTTCGAAAATCCGGCGAACACGTTGGTACACGCAAATTCTTAGAAATTTGTCTTGTTCGAATGCCTCTTTAGAGCGTGACAGTGCCCTGAACGATGGTTTGTAAGAAACTGTGATGCAATATCTTACTCTTTAGTGGAATTCCATAGAACATTTGAGAGAAGGAAGTTGATATTATAATGTTTCGTCGACGACGAGGTCATTAGAGATTGAACAGCTGCTCATATGGGTGACGGGAATCGACCGTGTTCTTTTCAAAGGAAATATTCCAGAATTTTCCTATATTGCTTTAGGTAAGACCACACACAGTTTTTAGTGCATTCCAGATTAACTATTATCGTAAATCAGGGTGAGGAAACACAGGTACACAATATAGCGTCAGATTGACTAATGTTCGAGTGCTATAGACAAGTGCTAATATAATTTTCGACTGGGTTCTCAAAATATGATCTACGCAAATTTCGTGTTGCACTTGTCACCAGTAAATTCCTTTCTGTTTCATTACATGGGAAGCTGTCTGCATGCTCCAGTTACTACTTTTTCATGCAACTAAACTAACATGATACCGTAAACTACGACTCTTAAGTCAGGTATACTATCTGATAAAAAATTAACCACGAAATTGACTACAAGATGTCACTAGAGGCCGACCCGACCGTCTTAATCGAGGCGGGAAATATTGTGTCACAAAATTATATATTTATTACGAGTTTTGAACGCTATTAAGGTAAATAAATCGTTTGTTCTCTATCAAAATCTTTCATTTGCTAACTGTGCCTATCAGTAATTAGTGCCTTCAGTATTTCGAATCTTTCATTTAGCTGGCAGTATTGGCGCTCGCTGTATTGCAGTAGTTCGAGTAACGAAGATTTTTGTGAGGTAAGTGATTCATGAAAGGTATAGGTTATTGTCAGTCAGGGCCATTCTTTTGTAGGGATTATTGAAAGTCAGATTGCGTTGCGCTAAATTTACTGTGTGTCAGTTTAGTGATGATCAGAATAATTAAAGAGAAAACTGTCTGAGTACGTTGAGTTTTGCTCAGCTGTTTGAAAATCAAATAACGTAAGAGTTTTTAAACCACTATCATTCATTACACACAAAGGGGAAGTTTCAGTAGGGGAGGTCGGTTGTAAAAAATTACATGAAATCAGTGACACGACTTATTCTTAACTTCCAGAGTGCTACCAGCAGTCCAGCTAGAATAATTATTGTGTGTGTAAATAAAAAGAATGGGATTCAATGATCGAACGTAAGCCATACACATCTAGCGGATATAGGAAATACCATTTCTGCAGTCAAAGCTAAATGACGCTTGAGGTGATGTAAAGAGGCCACTGGACGGTAGTGGATGACTGGAAACGAGTGCTTTGGAGTGATGAATGACGCTGTATCCTATGCCAATCCGATGGAACTGTTTGGGTTTGGCGAATGCCTGGAGAATGTTACCTGCGATCATGTGTAGTAACAACAGGTACGCAGCAGCTTGTGAAAACGGTTGTTTAAACACACTTGGCCTCTTAGTAGTAGATAATGCATGAGGTAGTGAACACACGGTTGTCGTAGGGAGACTGAATACTGTAACTTCTAAATCCTCCAAAAATAAAGGAACAACGTACCTATCCAAAAAAGGAGATAAAAATTCCCTTGACGCCTTCTGAGAGACAATCTTGATTCCTTCCAAATTAAAAATGTAATTGTCGTTTAGAAGTCGCTCTAATTCAAAGAAATAGTATCGACAGTGTGCCGATGGTACCATCGCCACATGTCCGACGCCTCTGAATGCCGGGCGCAACCTTCCCGCGCCGGTACTACAGTGTGGCGCGACCAGCGCCACTCAGGTGTCGCCCTCTGCCGACTACCACGAGGGATGGCCGGAGCCAGCTACGTAGAGAACGGTTGCAACCAGGCAGCGAGACGGAAGAGGGAGCCACGGACAGCGTCAACCTGCTACACGACGTTTTCCGGACAGAAGATGCGTTTGGTAGGTATCGGTGACACCGTGGAAAGTACCGATCATTGACCTTTTTGAGTTATAGTGAGCTGTTGTGATTGGAACGGTCATCACTCAGGGGTCTGAATACCGGGCGTGTTCTATGTGGCTCAGCTGTGGCGTATATTTGACTAAGAGAACTCTGCGGGAGGGGGAGTCCGAAAACTTGTCATTCTACTCATATGTACTGTATTCAGATTGTTATTTTCGTGTCCCTTCCAGAGACAAATTCTGATAGTTGTTTCTTTTGTAACTGTTTGCATTGAGCAAAGATAGAAGAATGAGGAATTGCAGTAATTTTGATAGGATGAGCGCATGTGTCATAATCACTTCTAGTTGTGAAGTTTTTCTAAGCAAAGGTACCACATTAAATGAAATTAAACGTGTCATTGTGAAATTTTTTTGACATATTGTTTTAAATCAATTATTTCGTGTTTTTAAAAGTTTGGTTCTAAGAGTATCAGTGCATGTTACTAGATGGTTAGCTACAGTAAAATTAAGCTTAGAACTGGTGTATTACGCCTACCTTCTCACCCTCAGCTCTTCCACTTAATGCTCTGTTATAAGAGGAATTCAGAGATTTATATCAAATAAATTAAAAACAAGTCACAATACTGTTGGAGAAATGAGGAGAAAAGCATGCCAAATTTAAATGAACTCAAAATTGCCAAGGTAGTTGATCTTTTACAGAAACTCGAAATTTAGCGCGGACTTAATTGCGAGATACTTATAATAGTTTCCACATAGAAACTTTGTCTCGAAACCTGGCAGAAAATTCAGAGAGATTCTGGTCGCTAGTAAAGTATGCTAGTCGCAGGACACAATCAATGCCTTCTCTGCGCGATAGAAACGGAATTTCTATTGATGACAGTGCTGCTAAAGCAGTCTCTAAAAACCTGCCTTCCGAAATTCCTTCACCAAAGAAGACGAAGTACATATTCCAGTATTCGAATCAGAGACTGCTGCCAACAAGAGTAACTTAGAAAAAGATATTATCGGTGAAGCGAAGCAACTTAAATCACTTAATAAAAACGAGACTTCCGGTCCAGAACGTGTACCAACTACGTTCCTTTCAGAATATGCTGATGCAATAGCTCCATACTTAACAATCATATACAACCACTCGTTCGACGAAAGATCCGTACCCAAAGACTAGAAAGTTCCACAGGTTACAGCAGTATTGAAGAAAGGTAATAGAAATAATCTAGTAATTTACAGGTCCCTATCATTAAAGTCGATATGCAGCAGGATTTTGGAAAATATAGTGTTCGAACATTATGAATTACCTCGAAGAGAACGGTCTACTGAGACACAGTCAACACGGATGTAGAAAACATCGTTCACGTGAAACACAACTAGCTCTTCACTTACACGAAGTATTGACTGCTTTTGGCAAGGGATTTCAAATTGAATCCATAGTTCTAGACTTCCAGAAGGCTTATCACACTGTATCTCACAAGCGGCTTGTAATCAAATTGCATGTTTATGGAACATCGTCTCAGTTGCGAGACTGGATTCGTGGTGATTTCCTGTGGGAAAGGTCACAGTTCGTAGTATCTGATGGAAAGTCAGCGAGTAAAACAGAAGTGATTTCTGACGTTCCCCATGGTAGTGTTATATGCCCTGTGCTGTTCATTATCTACATTAACGATTTAGAAGACTATCTGAGCAGCCGGCTAAGGTTGTATGCAGATGATGCTGTCACTTGTAGTCTAGTAAAGTCATCAAAGGATCAGAGCAAATTGCAAAACGATTTAGAAAAGAGGTCTGTATGGTGCGAGAATTGACAATTGACCCTAAATAATGAAAAGTCTGAGGTCATCCACTAAAAAAGGGAATCCGTTAAACTTCGGTTACACGACAAATCAATCAAAGCTAAAGGTCGAAAATTCAAATACATACCTGGCAACTACAATTAAGAACAGCTTGATATGGAACGAACTCATAAAAAAAAGGTTACGGGGAAGGTGAATCAAAGATTGCATACTATTGGCAAAACACTTAAAAGATGCAACAGATCTACTAAAAAGAGAACCTACACTACGTTTGTCTGCTCTTTTTGGAGTACTGCTGCGTGGTGTGGGATCCTTACCAGATAGGATTAACGGAGCACATTGAGAATGTTCACAGAAGAAATGGGGGGGGGGGGGGGAGAGTGTCAATGACATGAAACAGGATTTGGGATGGACATCATTAAAACACAGGCGTTTCTCGCTGCGGCTTTATCTTCTCACGCAATTCCAATTACCAGCTTTCTCCTTCGAATGCAAAAATATTTTTTTGATGCCGACCTGTATAGGGAGAAATGGTCATCATAATAAAATAAGGGAAATGAGAGCTTACGCGGAAAGATATGTGTTCGTTTTTTCCACAAGCTGTTCGAGAGGAGAATTATAAAGAATTAGTGTGAAGGTGGTTCGATGAACACTCTGCCAGACCTTTAAGTGAGATTTGCAGAGAGTCCATGCAGACGTAGATGTAGGTACTGCCACTACGATGCGGAGGTATTTCTCGTGGTTCGCATGTGAAAGACTTCTTGCCTTTCAGAAAACGCTAAATAAAGAAGAATACGAACTCATTTTACAGCATTATGTACTGCGTTCAGTAGAGGAACAGTTTGGAGACGATGAATATATAAGCATGAAAATGCAGGCTGTCATAAAGCAGCATCTGTGAAACAATTTTTCGTGGATAATGACATTACTGAAATGGTCTGGCCTGGCTAGAGTCCCATCCTGAACCGAATGGAATGCCTTTGGGATGGTTTCATCTCTTGAGGAACAATGGTCTGCCATTGCTCCAAAGACTGAAAGTGTATCCAGCAGTGTGCAAAACATCATAAAGGTGAAAGGTCGACGCACCCCATATTAATGTCCACTAATAAGTTTCCGTATATTTGTGATCAGATACAGTATATACAATTGCCAACAGAACTTTTAATTTGTTTCTGATTTGTTATTATGTGTCACAGATTTCTGATAATGACTTAGGTCGAAGAGATTTAATTTCAATAGAATGCCATCGTATAGAATCTTATTGAAGATTTTTAACTACTGTCCCACCTCGTCAAGACTGACAAACTGGTCCTGACAAATAAAACGATCGTGCTGGGTCAAGTTTTTTCTGCGCGCGGTCATAGATGTTAGTGTGGTATTTACATCGTAGAACAGACCGAACAAATGTCTTTTTAACGAAAACGCTATTATAGCCAAGCCAGATTCTCTGCTATACACTTTACCAATGTGCATAGAGTATGGAAGGTATGGAGAGGAGTCGCCCAAGGGATGCGATGCGTTGTTTGACTTGGCTCCGCCCCCGATTCGAAGGTGTCTGCATTTTAGACGCGATGTGGTTACATATAGAGAGATGGAAAGGTCGAACTGTTGTTAAGGCACAGTGTGGAAAATGTATCACTGTTCAACATTCAATTTGTCAATTTATGTTTTAACGCTAAGGTGCCCTAGAGTGAGCTTGAGCTACAGAAATAATAATAAATTTTACACGTGAAAGCGACTCTGAAGTAAACAGCAGAAGTTGTTCCTCAAGGCTTATTACATCTTGCATGATACGTATTTTTTTCTGGTTCATCAACCTTTGATTGTTTTGATACGGCACTTTCATGTAGGTTGTGAGTTGAGGTTCCCCTCTTAGCTTGCTTCGTTCACGATACTCGGTTGGAACTAAAGCCCAGCGAGCAACCTGTTATTTCTGACAGCAGCAGGTACTTGCAATGAACGTGTATGTGGATTCACACACGAAGAAGTAAACGAAGGATGTATATTCCGCTGAGCTACTGCTAATAACCGGCCTAGAGGTTACAGAATACAGGGCGCAAACATTAAAATGGCTCGGAAATTATCAACTAGACACTGATGTCAGTGTTAAACAATGGATGTTCGACGTACACATGAGGATTCTGTGATGCTTAATTGTGCTTGAGTCTACAAAATCGGCCGGCCGTGGTGGCCGAGCGGTTCTAGGCGCTACAGCCTGGAACCGCGTGACCGCTAAGGTCGCAGGTTCGAATCCTGCCTCGGGCATGGATGTGTGTGATGTCCTTAGGTTAGTCAGGTTTAAGTAGTTCTAAGTTCTAGGGGACTGATGACCTCAGATGTTTAGTCCCACAGTGTCAGAGCCATCTACAAAATCAATTATGTGCGTCTCAAATGAAAAATGACAAATTAAATGGCCCAAACCGTTCCATTCAGAAACTACAGGCAGAAATAAATATGCGCAAGTTGGTATGAAAGCTTTGATACATTCTTGAACCGTTGCGCGATCGATAGCTGGCGCCACGTTCCTGGAACACGATCTTTGGCGTGAAGGGGGCGCAACACGTTTGCCGCGAGTGCTGTTGAGACAGTCTTCCGGATAGAGGCGGTGTGCGAAGCAGCATTTACAGCACAGGTCTGCGGGGCGACGGGATGGCTTTTTCCACAACCCGTATGACTTGCAACTTGGTCTGGCTGAACGTCTTCCTGAAGCGAGGAACTGCACCTGAAACGGGAATGGAAACGTTATTTCTTTGGCGACCAGGTGTGGAAGCGAGCGGTAGTAGTCGTCATCCACATCTTCTGCGTGCTCCAATTTTCCACGTCAGCGACATTGTGTACTCGGTGAGCTACTTTTAGTTTGCTGCTTCGGTGCCTAGACCACTCGGAGTTCTCCGCTGTGAGCGTGATAATTGTGATTGGTTCGCTTCCTGCTCGTATTTGTGACCTGCTGCTTCTATATCGAATTCGGTTCAGCCTTCTGTTGTTGTTCTCTGTTCAATGCGTCTGGACAGGTAACCTGAGGAGCATGTCGCTCGTATAAAAACGTAATAGCTTCCATTTGGTTATGCACACTCGAACAATCCTTTCATCCTTACTCTGGGAAACTACGATCACAACCATAGGTGGAAGCATAAGCGGCCAAAGGCACTACTAGCTATGCCATAACCACCTATGGCAAGCTAACATACGCCAACAAGCGACAAACGTCGGCAAGCCCCTGCATATCAGCAACGTTGACTGGAAGTACCAGCTGCTATTAAAGCCGACCAACAGGCTACAGCAGGGAAACGGACGATCTCGCCCACTGACGCACAAACAAATCGCACACATCACCCTACACTGTGCATCTGATAAATGACCTATCGGACACAAGACGATGATAAACCTAACTGTTGCAGGTTGCTGACGCTGGCCGAGAGTTGAACACCTCACCCAGCGGCAGCCGCTGAGCAACAGCACCGCACAACGTCACGGGTATCGACCTGCATGATACCCACTACTAACAAAGCCTACCCTCGCATGACCTATCGCAGGCAGCAAGACATCCGCTACTGCTCTTACCACCTGACCTAACTATTGCAGAGTTTTTTTCCCTTGGCTCTTGCCTTGGTACTTTTTTTCCTCTGCCCTGCAAACCGCTACCCTTCGTTCGACATTCGACCCAATCTATCTCCACATGAGCGCGTATTAATGGTTAACCTTAACCAGACGTACGCAAACATCGCAGTACCCACATCCTGTGACACCTTTATGCAGAGATGGCAGTAGACCTTTTGAGTTGGCCATCATGCCGGTGTGGGCATGGATGGGCTCCACCTCTTGGGGGGGGGGGGGCATTTGATCATTGTCAGTGAGTTGTTATTTGATGGTGTGTTTTAAATTATTGGGGTTTTGTAAATTGCTTTAATGTTTAGTGTGTCATTATTTAGAACGTTCAAAGTACATTTATGTCTGGAACATTGAGCAGTAAATCGCCAAGTCGTTTTCTTTAGTTAATGGGAGCCGCCAACCTTATGCACCTTACCGGGACAAATCTTGTTGCATGTATTTTGGTGGGCTAAACTTCCAAGCAAAGCTTGCGTTTATGTGAGTGAAGTTAATCAGCTAACCATTCGCGTCTTCCTTCCATCTATTTCTTTCGTTCAGCGCTACGGTCAAGCTTTTACCGTTTCCGCCTCGTGGCGTGACTTGAAACTGAATGTCAGTTGGCTGCTGAACTTCATCACTGTCAGGTGTAAGTGGGAGGTGGCTGCCTTGACCAGTTACCTTATCTTTAACAGGTTTTCATAATCGTTTTGTCCGCAATGCCAGCGTGTAATCTGATGACTTATGTTGTTACTTGTTTTACTTAAAAATTACTTCTCTGTTCATTAGACTATGATTGTATGTATGTAGTATGGCGTGTTTACACTACTTTCTTCGAAGAGCAGCGTGGTGAACAACGCACCGGGCCTGCCCAAAGTAATTTCGGGTCCGTTCGTAAGGACCAAACTGCCGACGTGTGGTGATTTCATATCAAAGAGCTTTAATTGGGTTTGTTCCCTTTTAATGAACCCCTATTTAGGTAAACCTCAATCATTTGTTGTATTTTAGTCGAACACATTCGAGGAATGTTAACTGAGTAGCGTCCGCAGCTCGTGGGCCTGCGGTAGCGTTCTCGCTTCCCGCGCTCGGTTTCCCGCGTTCGATTCCCGGTGGAATCAGGGATTTTTCCCTGGCTCGAGATGAGTGGGTGTTGTGTCGTCTTCATCATCATTTTCATTGCGGTCGGAGGGAGGCAATTGCAAACCACCTCCGTTAGGACTTTGCCTAGTATGGCGGTGCGAATCTCCCGCATTTTGCCCTACGCTCCTCAGAGTATGGGACCTCATCATTCAAATGGAATACATGTTTTCTCAGAATCTTTGAAGCGACTGTTATGTAACTTCGATTGCTGAAATATTGCCTTGCTTCTCTTATTTGCTGTATAATAGTGGCCCATAAGATTTGTATATTTTTTTGCCAGAATACCATTTGTTTTAAATTTAAATTTTAATGCTTCATGTTCGCATGAATGACTTTTGGAGAGTTGAGAGCGAGTATTTTAACTGGCATTATAACCTGTTGTTATTTGATCTCACTGAAATGTCTGATAAATTGTTGATCGATCGTCAGTAATTGTTTTTAAGTAATTTTACTTAAATCAACAGTTTGATCTCAATAAGTCAAAATTCCTGTTGGCCTTGTTAATAAAATGATTTTTCTGTCAATTGTTAATGTAAGTCTTCATACGAATGATGTTCAAACCTTATTTGGCCCAGTCCTTCCACCCTCAGGCAACCTTACGCCAGTACTGCGTACAAATACCCAAACGAAGATTTCTAGCGATTCATGTCCGTTCTGATAACGTTCTGATCGATGATCTTATGAGTCCCATTTGCACAGCTAACCGACAATGCGATATTGTCTGACTTAAGCAACCTTTCACGTGAGAAACGCTTCCTGCTTGGAACAGTTTTATAATGACCACTTTGCCGTTTGCATAATGCCACCACGAAAGGCCAAAAACGTGTTTGAACCAGTTTTGTTTTGGGGACCCTGTAAGTGTACCGCAGAATGCTCACCCTTGCTTTCCTCGGAAAGCCTGTGTCATCCGTGCAACTCACAGCAACGCGGAAAGGATAATGAAACGTAATGCGTCAGCTCTCGCTTCCGCAGTACATGGCTCGTGTAGCAAAGTCGTCTGACGGCAGCACAGTAGCAGTTCTACAGTGTTTTAGTTTTTCCCTCGCCCCCCTTTCGCTAAAGCGGTATACCTCCTTTCCGTGAGTATAGTAGCATCGTTGTTGCCCGATCATCTGAAACAATGCTCAATATCTTAATTTATACTCGATAAGCTGACATTTCATGTCTGGGGGTGCTGTTTCAAATACCCGACTGGACATCCTGGTTTATTTTTTCCGTGATTTCCCTGAATCACTTCAATGGAATGCTGTGATGGTATATTTGAAAAGGACTTAATCGATTTACTTACGAGGTGCTACAATAAAGTAATGAGACTGATGTGAAAAAAAAATTTTGCTTACCATTTTAGTCAAGTTTAGTGTTGTCTCCTTCAAAGTAGTTCCCTTTTGATTGCACACACTTTTTCCAGCGCTTCTGTCATTGATTGTAATATTTATGGAATTCATCCTCTGTAATATCCTCAAAGACCCTCGTCACAGTTTTTTGGACATCTTGTGTTGTTTAAAAATGGTGTTCCTTGACTCTTGGAAATAGAAAAAAGTCGCATGGAGCGATATCTGATAAATAAGGTGGCTGTGGTAGTACTGAAAATTGTTTTGAGGTTAAAAATTGCTATACTGACAGAGCAGTATGGGATAGCGCATTATCGTGATGCAGAATCCAATTATCAGCAATGTTGGCAATGACACGAAGAACTCTTTTACGAAGTCTTTCTAAAATTTCTTTGTAGTAATATTGGTTAACTGTTTGTCATGGAGGCACCCGCTGTCTATTCACAATTCCGTTGAAATCAAAGAAGCACACAAGCAAGCATTTCACTTTTGACTCTGACATGCGAGATTTTTTGGTCTGGGTGATCCCTTTGAGCACCATTGCGAACTTTGGCGTTTTGTCTCCGGATAGTACTGAAAAAACCAACTCTCATCACCAGTGATAACATGGATCAACAATTTGCTCTAACAGATCGGCTGCCACATTTTTCCGTGTTTCTCGCTGTTGTGGTGTGAGACTTTTGGGGACCATTTTTGTACAAATCTTTCTCATACCAAGATCTTCAGTTATTACTAGACAAACCGTTTCTCGATTGATGTTCAGTTCTTCTGCAATAATTTTCACGGATAATCTTCGATCAGATAGTACGAGTTCACGCACCGTGGCCATGATGACATCCTTCCGTGAGGTTGATTGTCGTTCACTGCGGTCTTCATCTTCAACATTCGTTCTGCCTTCACTAAACATTTTATGCCAACGAAAAACTTGAGCTCTTGAGATAAGCTCCTCTCCAAAAGCCTTCTGAAGCTTACCGTGAGTTGTCGTCGCGTTTTCACCCAATTTAAAGCAAAAAGAAATGGCATACCGTTGCGCAGTATTATGCTGTTCCATTTCTGTGACGAGAGACACAAACACGTGTTAACTTATTACAGCACAACTCACGACTGAGCAGTTGCATCGATGTGCGGCTTGAACTAGAAGCAGCTTATAGACCAAGGTCAAAGATATTGTGCCTACGCAAGTCTATAGGGTTGCCACATCCTGCAAAGAAAATCAGTCTCGTTACCTTATTGTCGCACCTCGTACTCATCCTTTTCCTGAGCTTCCGTTCTGTCGTTAATGATCTCGACGTCCACGAGGAGTTAAAGCCTAATCTTATTTCCTTTTGTCTTCAGATTTCTTCGAACTCAGCAAGGCAGAAAGAACACAGTTCGTAAAGACAGGTTTTGTCAACTCTCACTATGATGGCCTTAGGATGCGGCACAGTACATTGCCCTGCTGCACCGGACTGTGCTACCTTTAGTATTGATCATCTTAATTCAGTGACGTAATTTAAGGACGACATCACTTTCCTCGGGCTGTTCTTTTAAAAGAGTGCTTTATTAAGCGTACCAGCTAGTTTAGCGCTTCATTCGGTCAGAGCATCTACAAATACGATGGGCGTTCTCGGCCAGTTTCAGTTGAAAATATGCGGAATCTATTGTAGGTCAGCGTGGAGTCTTCCGGTTTCAGCCCCTACCGCTTCAGCCTTCAAAATGGCGTCTATATTGGAGATACGTTCCAAGCAGAGAGCTGTCGTTGAGTTTCTGTTGGCGGAATACCAGAGCACGCCAGGCATTCATAGGCACTTGAGGAATGGCTATGGAGACATGGCAGTGAACAGAAGCACGGTGATCCGTTGAGCGAGGTGTTTGCCATCATCGCAAGTCTCGCCAATCTGTCCGATCTCCTGCGTAGTGAGCGACCGTCCACAGATGTGACTCCCGCAGTGAATTTCAGCGTGGTGGTCGCTACCAAAATGCGAATGAACTTCTCCCTCCGCGTGACAACGCATGGCCTCACACGACTCTGCGCACCCAAGGGGAGTTCCCGACATCTGTCTGTTTGGCTCAGTGAAGGATGCACTCCGCGGGAAGCAGCACGTGGGTAAAGAGGAGATTATTGCTGTAGCGAGACGTTGTCTCCGATGTCGACGAGTGAAGTGATATCATGTGGGCAAGAGGATTCCCAGTAAGGTGGCGTAAGGCATTCTAGCCCAAAGAGTGGGGAATAATGTGGTGTCCTGGAAACATGAATAAAACCAACCTGCTTTCAGAAAAAAATGTGCGTTGCATTACTTACCGAATGCCCTTCGTATAACAACATACCACTATTCTCATGTGTTATGTTTGTAGATTCACTTGCGAATGACTAAAGCTCCAAAGTAGCTAGTAGTGATCAATAATTCTGATGTGTTTTTACGCGCAAATCTTTGAACTAGTCAGCAGTGCTTAATAAAGTACTATTTTCAAAGGACTATTGGAAACGAAGTCGTGAGTTTGTTGAGGCTTTGGTGCCCAACCGGATATCGTAATTTGTCTTGCTGGTTGACGTCTTAATAAGCACTGCCTCTGTGTTGCCACTACTAACGTTAACTCCGGGGATCAATATGCACACACCATCAGTGTAACATAGATAGTTTAGCATGGGAGATGTAATGCTGTACGTAATCATATTTGGGGTGATTTGGGGGAAGAGACCAAACTGCGAGGTCATCGGTCTCATCACATTAGGGGAGGATGGGGAAGGGAGACGGCCGTGCCCATTCAAAGGAACCATCACGGCATTTGCCTGAAGAGATTTAGGGAAATCACGGAAATCCTAAATCAGGATGGCCGGACTCGGGATTGAACCGTCGCCCTCCCAAATGCGAGTCCAGTGTGCTAACCACTGCGCCACCTCGCTCGGTCGTAACCATATTTGTACCGGTTATGATCGTGTACTGCCAGGTAATCTGTTGAACTGACCCACGCCATAAACTGTCACAAACAATCTTGTCACTCATGACATGTTTCGAAGGCTTACTTCCATCTTCAGGTGGAAATATTGGTTTCAGATCGAGAGAAAATTAGATTCCTACCGGAAGGCGCAAATATGCATTGTGATGCGCGAATTTTTAAGATATAATCATGCTTAGTAAAGAGAAAATTAATTTAGATATTGAGCCATGGCCAATATATGGCAAATACATTAGTTTTTTTCTAGAAGTTGATTGGAAATGTGCCGACAATTTCGCCACTCGACTCGAGGAACAAGTTAAAAAAAGTAACGAGCTTCTGCTATCGTATGAAATGTCCCGAGGGCTCCCATCACTTCTACAGTTGCTAATATCCACTCTAGCGCTTATCTGATAGTTTCGTAGTGGGTGGAACGATCTGAACTAGTATCGAATCATTTCAACAACTGCTCACAATTCAAATGTTTTTTATTCCAGTCTTTGATCACAATATCAGTTCTTTAGAAGATGACCGGTTTCAGTCCGTGATGACCATCGTCACATCTTTTTTACACCATATCTTAAAGTGATAAGGCCATAATGGAACACAATTCGTTTGTAGTAGCCATTCGCTTTAGATCACAAAAATTTATGAAACTCCGAGAAATATTCGATTGAAAAGAAGTAAATATAATGTCTGGAAATTTCTATAATGTCCATCAAACCAGGGCTATACATTCCTAGATAGGAGCGGATGTATATTTATGTTCTGGGAGGGGGAGGCCCCCAACACTCGTCACTCACCCCCACCGCTACGAACTGCAACTTGCTGTTCACTAGCACTTGTAATACGACACTTATGTCTATGAGTATAATAATAATTAAAAGAAAATAACTGTTTTATGTGTTAGGTTATTAGAAAGAAATTACATTTCAGAGAACGACGATACCTGAAAAGCATTCGTCCAAAATTTCGAGGAGTACATTTGGCCCGCATTCGTTTTAAGAACTACAACAGCAATAAACACTCATAGTTTTGACAACATCAGAATTTACACAGTATAAAATCAAGCAGTGTTTTCATCTTTATCGTTAAGTCTCTTAGCATTACGACTGCTTAAACAAGTCTGCAGAATATGGCTTTCTTTTTGAGATCTCAGATCTCTGACTAGTTCGATGCGGCCCTCAACGAATTTCTCTCCTGAACCAGTATCTTCATTTCAGAGTAGCAAGTGCACCCTGTGACCCCAATTATTTGCTGGATGTATTCCAATCATTGTCATCCTCTATAGTTTTTAACCTCCAAAGTTCCCTCTAGTACCACAGAATTTATTTCCTGATGGCTTAACACGTACCTTTTATCCTTCCCCCTTCGTTTTGTTTTTAATATATTCCTATGATCGACAATAATGCAGAGAATGTCAATCCTTATCTTATTAATCCACCTGATGTTCAATGTTCTTCTGTAACACCACATCACAATCGCTTAGATTTTGTGCTCCAAACACACATTGTCAGAAATTTTTTCCTCAAATTAAGGCCTATATTTGTTACCAGAAGACTTCCCTTACCCAGGAAGACCTTCCTTGCCTGAGCTAGTCTGCTTCTTATCTTCTCCTCGCTTTCTCCGTCATTGGTTATTTTGCTACCAAGATAGCAGAATTCTTTAATTTTGTAACTGATCACTAATCATGATAAGTTTCTCGCTAGTCTCATTTCTGCTACTTCTCATTTGTTTTTTCTTTTCAGGTTGACTCACAATCAGTATTTTGTACACATTACATTGATCATCCAAGTCAACTGATGGTGTAATTCTTCTTGACTTTCACTGAGGATGACAATGTCATCAGTGAATCTTATCACTGATGTCCTTTCACCATGAAAGTAGTAGGGTAGTGGGATTGTCACTCCAGTTTTTATATGAAATTGATATGAAAATTAATTAAATTGATCAATTAATCACTCCTGACCCCACCCACCCCGCCTACACCGCCCCCGACCACGCTGACCGCCACCCCGAGATCACGTTACGTGTTTTCCTCAGCCTGCACATGTGCCCTAGCCTAGCTTTTTGCGTTCGACTGCAGAAAAATTCTATATATAGCAATTTCTTTCTGCCTGTTGAACAACTTACATGGCCTGAGAGCGTCTCTAGCATTCAGTGACTGTAAATAAAGTGTCATGCACGTGTGTATGACAAACATTTCAGCCAATCTTTCTCGCCATTGGCGCACTTGCCGGAAAAAGAATACATTCATTTTACGTTTGACATCAAGAAGCTATTAATCGAAAATATGTCTGTTTTCTACACTGACAGGTCCCATTTTACTAATGCAATGCTATACCATACTAGCGTTTACGAAACAAATCATGAGAGCCCGTTTCGCCCTATATGGGTGGGAGATTTAAATTTCGTTAAATGGTATCACCACAACGAAAAAAAAAGAAGTGCTACTCAAGAATCAATCCGTGGCGTCCTAGCCATCTCTTCCGCCCACCAGGCGGCACGTCATTGATTTCAATTTGATAGGCTAATTAATTAAATTGATCAGGAGAGTGACTTTGTATGGCGAGTAATTTTTTTTCAGCAGTCGGATTACACTCCCAAGTAGGACAACTGGCAATCTATGGAGGGAACACTATGTTCTTTTCGAGGAAAACTATTGAGAAATGACATCTGAAGCTGATCAGAGGGATTCTACAACGCACAACATACATTTCAAGTAAGGACCGTGCTATTAAAAACACGATCATAATGTCTATGTTACCGTCACCCTACATAAAAAGCGGTCTTGAGTCTACAGTCACACACGGTCGCTGATAGTGTTACACTTTCAGACAGAAATGCTGTCCGCAATTTGGAATCAAGTCTATCCATTCAAATTCATTTTTGCATTGGATCCTGCAGAGACTTCTTTTAATGATGACAGCCACTGGTGAGTCATATTCGTGCCACTCTCGTATCTCGAAAGGAGTCACTTTTTTTTTTGAACCTATCTGCTAAAGATCCCATAAACCAAGAGGTCCAGCAATGTGTTTAGACAGTCTCTCTGCATTTTTAACTACTCTTAAGTCTCTACGTCACCCTCCCTGCAGCTTAGTGCATGTGGTCGTTCCAATTCCAGTCTGACCTGTACGGAAATCGGAGAGCACCATATCTAAGACCTTCTGCATCCTGTAGGGAAATGGGACGAGCAGGGTTAATGTGACAGTAGTGCGTTTTGACCACTCGGTGTAAATCGGAACATGGTGTCAGCTCCGCCAAACGTGTACAGTGTGTAAGGCCAGCATTACCTTGCAACACGAGGTGGTAGAAGAGATAGTATGAGCAGTTATGGTAGTATTTCTTGTTGAGAAAATTAGGAACACTACACATCATACATGGCATGGATAAAGGACAAAGATTTTGCTACTGCATCTCCAAACTACATACAGGTACTGCAGTCCGAAGGAGATCTGTGTCTCTCACGCTGCATCTATGTCTGTCACCGAAATATGTGTGGCGATCCTATTAAATATACAGGTATTGGTTCATTGGAGCAGGTGATTTGTGATCGAAGTCGTTTCCAAAGAAAGGTGTAAAGTTTCATCACCTGTACTGTAGGATGACCATATCCAACAGACTATCAATCTGTGTTGTCCTTCATTAGGATTTAATACATATTTTTTTCGGTTGTAACACACCCAGTAAGTGTACACCACCATACAGTTCCGCATTGTCGCCTGATAAAGTAAGGTGTAAAGTTTCATCACCTGTACTGTAGGATGACCATATCCAACAGACTATCAATCTGTGTTGTCCTTCATTAGGATTTAATACATATTTTTTTCGGTTGTAACACACCCAGTAAGTGTACACCACCATACAGTTCCGCATTGTCGCCTGATAAAGTAAGAGCCTACGGAATATCAGACCAGCTGTGTGGCTGCACTGAAGAGTTTTTAGCAAACGGAACACAGCATGTTGTTCTCAATGGAGAGACGTCTACAGACGTTAAAGTAACCTCTGGCGTGCCACAGGGGAGTGTTATGGCACCATTGCTTTTCACAATATACACTCCTGGAAATTGAAATAAGAACACCGTGAATTCATTGTCCCAGGAAGGGGAAACTTTATTGACACATTCCTGGGGTCAGATACATCACATGATCACACTGACAGAACCACAGGCACATAGACACAGGCAGCAGAGCATGCACAATGTCGGCACTAGTACAGTGCATATCCACCTTTCGCAGCAATGCAGGTTGCTATTCTCCCATGGAGACGATCGTAGAGATTCTGGATGTAGTCCTGTGGAACGGTTTGCCATGCCATTTCCACCTGGCGCCTCAGTTGGACCAGCGTTCGTGCTGGACGTGCAGACCGCGTGAGACGACGCTTCATCCAGTCCCAAACATGCTCAATGGGGGACAGATCCGGAGATCTTGCTGGCCAGGGTAGTTGACTTACACCTTCTAGAGCACGTTGGGTGGCACGGGATACATGAGGACGTGCATTGCCCTGTTGGAACAGCAAGTTCCCTTGCCGGTCTAGGAATGGTAGAACGATGGGTTCGATGACGGTTTGGATGTACCGTGCACTATTCAGTGTCCCCTCGACGATCACCAGTGGTGTACGGCCAGTGTAGGAGATCGCTCCCCACACCATGATGCCGGGTGTTGGCCCTGTGTGCCTCGGTCGTATGCAGTCCTGATTGTGGCGCTCACCTGCACGGCGCCAAACACGCATACGACCATCATTGGCACCAAGGCAGAAGCGACTCTCATCGCTGAAGACGACACGTCTCCATTCGTCCCTCCATTCACGCCTGTCGCGACACCACTGGAGGCGGGCTGCACGATGTTGGGGCGTGAGCGGAAGACGGCCTAACGGTGTGCGGGACCGTAGCCCAGCTTCATGGAGACGGTTGCGAATGGTCCTCGCCGATACTCCAGGAGCAACAGTGTCCCTAATTTGCTGGGAAGTGGCGGTGCGGTCCCCTACGGCACTGCGTAGGATCCTACGGTCTTGGCGTGCATCCGTGCGTCGCTGCGGTCCGGTCCCAGGTCGACGGGCACGTGCACCTTCCGCCGACCACTGGCGACAACATCGATGTACTGTGGAGACCTCACGCCCCACGTGTTGAGCAATTCGGCGGTACGTCCACCCGGCCTCCCGCATGCCCACTATACGCCCTCGCTCAAAGTCCGTCAACTGCACATACGGTTCACGTCCACGCTGTCGCGACATGCTACCAGTGTTAAAGACTGCGATGGAGCTCCGTATGCCACGGAAAACTGGCTGACACTGACGGCGGCGGTGCACAAATGCTGCGCAGCTAGCGCCATTCGACGGCCAACACCGCGGTTCCTGGTGTGTCCGCTGTGCCGTGCGTGTGATCATTGCTTGTACAGCCCTCTCGCAGTGTCCGGAGCAAGTATGGTGGGTCTGACACACCGGTGTCAATGTGTTCTTTTTTCCATTTCCAGGAGTGTACATAAATGACCTAGTACATAGTGTCGGAAGTTCCATGCTGCTTTTCGCCGATGATGCTGTAGTATACAGAGAAGTTGCAGCATTAGAAAATTGTAGCGAAATGCAGGAAGGTCTGCTGCAGATACGCACTTAGTGCAGGGAGTGGCAACTGACCCTTAACATAGACGTAATGTATTGCGAATACATAGAAAGAAGGATCCTTTATTGTATGATTATATGATAGCGGAACAAAAACTGGTAGCAGTTACTTCTGTAAAATATCTGGAAGTACGCGTACGGAACGATTTGAAGTGGAATGAGCATATAAAATTAATTGTTGGTAAGGCGGGTGCCAGGTTGAGATTCATTGGGAGAGTCCTTAGAAAATGTAGTCCATCAACAAAAACGGTGGCTTACAGAACACTCGTTCGACCTATATTTGAGTATTGCTCATCAGTGTGGGATCCGTACCAGGTCGGGTTGACAGAGGAGATAGAGAGGATCCAAAGAAGAGCGGCGCGTTTCGTCACAGGGTTATTTGGTAAGCGTGATAGCTTCACGGAGATGTTTAGCAAACTCAAGTGGCAGACTCTGCATGAGAGGCGCTCTGCATCGCGGTGTAGCTTGCTGTCCAGGTTTCGAGAGGGTGCGCTTCTGGATGATGTATCCAATATATTACTTCCCCCTACTTATACTTCCCGAGGAGATCACTAATGTAAAATTAGAGAGATTCGAGCGCGCACGGAAGCTTTCCGGCAGTCGTTCTTCCCGTGAAACATACGCGACTGGAACAGGAAAGGGAGGTAATGACAGTGGCACGTAGAGTGCCCTCAGCCACACACCGTTGGGTGGCTTGCGGAGTATAAATGTAGATGTAGATGTAGATATACACTTTGTTTTTTCTACCATGACTTAGAGATCTGTCTCAGCTGCTGCTACACCGACATTAACACGCTTCGATCCTCTGGCCCTCAAGATTGTTTCCTCAGTTCCTGGTGCTTCCATCTCAAAGTTTTCCACATTCCTCTTGCCGTCGTATACTCGTTTCCGTGTACAAGAATTGTTCTGCACCAATCAGAAGACATCAAAGTACTCTCTCAATTTCCCCGCATTTCGTCGTATTTTCTCCTCAATTTATACGTATTTTCCGTCATTTTATCGATTTTATGTACTTCTATCTGCGATCAGGTCGTCACTTATCGTTCCATGTTCCAAAATTGCTCGTAAATGTTGTACAACTGCCAACACCTAGCGCAAACGCAATGGTATTGCACTGTATTCGAATGCAATACAGAAAACAGAGCAAACCTGAGGCAACCGTAGAATATGTGGTGGGAGAATATGCGTCTGTTATATCATCACAACAGTTTCATATTTATTGTACACCGATAAGGAGTGCGTCTGGAGATGTCTTGTGCTCTTGGATGGGTGCGGGACAGCAGTTACAGTCTCGGTTCGCACTGTTCCTACACGAAACGTGGAATGTAGCGGTCTACCTCTGGTCAGCTGCAGGGAGCGTTGGTCAAAGACAAATGCGAGGAGATCTTTCGGTCTCTACCTTTATCCTAAGAATGCGAGAATGTCCCACCCACATAGAGAAAGATCGTAAGTTACACGCTGTGATTGAAGTGCTAGAGATACGTAGGTCGCTGTCTGGTAAACTTTGGTGAGTATGTTCGAGAATTAACAAAGAATGAACCTACTGCACAGTCATCTACTTGCATTCGCGATGGTACTCGCAAAGTAGTGGAGGGGCTGTTTAGCGATGACCCAGAAACTGGTAAGCATGCTGCTGTGTCGTTTGTCGATGTTGAAATTATGATAAAATTGCTAAAATTGATCGCACTATCAACTATGATGCTTATTATTAGAGTACGTCGAGGGTATCTTTTCGATCCCAACAGTCCACTGGTACGCTGTTGATTAACAAATAATGTGATTTACACCATGCGATGTCTAGTTTCCTGGGGAAGTCAATGGACCGAACATGTTAATGTCAGTCTAGAATCTAACACAGATGTCGAAGTCATGGCAAAAAAAAAGAAAGTATTTCAGTGTACAAAGTGTGTTACAGCAGAAAAAGCAGTGTATCAAACAACGAAACAGGGATCCTCTCCTGTGACTGACGACATGTGGGAGAATGTTCTCTTACAGTACAGGCGATGAAACTTTACACTGGTCTGTGCAAGCGACGTTGATCACTGGTCACCTGTTCCAATGGATAAATACCTGAATATTTAATAGGACCGTTGCATATGCTCGATGCAGACACATAGACGGTATTCGTTTTCGATATATTCTAAGAGAGAGATGCGGTAAAATATCTATCAGATAAACTTAACGGAGTTTTTATAGTTCGTAATTTTTCCCTGCTGGATGATACGGAATAATGATGATAGCATGTTTGGGTGATAGAGATGAATGGATCCTGAGGGACGCGGGTCTGCTTCGATGTTGAGTCTTCCTAATTTTCCTGACAAGAAACACCACCGCAACTCTTCGCACTGTCTTTCATACTATGTCGTGTTGCAGGAGGAGGCTTCGTTTGGCACTGACTTTACACACTGTACACGGGTGGCGGAGCTACAACATGTTCGCACTTCCACCGAGTGGTCAAAACACGCTCCTATAGCATTAACTCAGGTCACTCCGTTTCTACACAGGTTGCAGAATGTGGTAGATATTGCTTTCTCGGACTTCTGGGTAAAATTGCTAAAATTGCTCTCGCTATGAACTGCGGTGTGTATAGTACATCGCTCCATATCCATGGCGTCTTTCCCATCCCGATTGTCCACTGGGTACACTGTTGATTACCACATAATGATTGACTGTTGAGATGAAGGGAACCCTGGCGGAACACTGGACATCTGCTGCATGTCACTGTGCAACATGGGATTAAAAGTAGGGTTCATCACATTAATACAGCTGTTCGTAAGTGTTCCTCATTGCTACAGACTCGTCCTATTTCCATATTCTGCGATGCCCTCCACTTTTTTTATATTTTCTTCACCAATAACACAAGAGTACCTCTTTTTATTTGTGCTAGCTCATGCTTGTTGTGAACAGCACCTTCTGGTGGTGGTCAACACGGGAACAATAATTATGTATATGGTTGCAAAATGAAGGAACAATGCTTTTCGAAACGGAACACCAAGCCATCCGCTACCCTGTCGATGGAAAGATGAGATTAAATGTACAGATCATCACCTTCGAATAGCTGTTGGAAGTACTCTACAATACCGCAAAATCTTCCAGTTGCGATGTCTCCCACATTTTTGTCAATGAGAGATATAGCCTCTGTGTTTTATTACTACCAGCCTGTGTTGTGGTAGCTGGATAGTTTATGCCATGTGATGTTCAGCTTTCTCTGAGAGCCAGAGGATAGAAAAATGTTAACGTCAGTTTAGCAGCAGCTGACGCGGAATTTGACATGGTAGGACAAACCTCTATGGCGGTGTACACTGATGGGATGTGATACAACAAAAAAAACAATGTATTAAACTGCTTAAGAAGGAACAACAAAGGAAACCTTTTGTGTGATTGATAATCTGTTGGATGTTCAAAAAATGGTTCAAATGGCTCTGAGCACTATGGGACTCAACTGCTGTGGTCATAAGTCCCCTAGAACTTAGAACTACTTAAACCTAACTAACCTAAGGACAGCACACAACACCCAGCCATCACGAGGCAGAGAAAATCCCTGACCCCGCCGGGAATCGAACCCGGGAACCCGGGCGTGGGAAGCGAGAACGCTACCGCACGACCACGAGATGCGGGCTCTGTTGGATGTTGTCATCCTACAGTACAGGTCGTGTGACTAGACCTCCCGTCGGGTAGACCGTTCGGCGGGTGATAGTCTTTCGATCTGACGCCGCTTCAGCGACTTGCGCATCGATGGGGATGAAATGATGATGATTAGGATAAAACAACACCCAGTCCCTGAGCGGAGAAAATCTCCGATCCAGCCGGGAATCGAACCCGGGCCCTTAGGATTGACATGCTGCCGCGCTGACCACTCGGCTACGGGGGGCGGAAACAGAAAGGTGACGAAACTGTACACCGGTCTGTGGAAGCGACTTCAATCGCGAACCACCTGCTACAATGATTTAATAGGATCGCCACATATGTCTACGTGATAGACATGGATGCAGCGTGAGAGACACAGATCTCCTTCGGACTGCAGTACCTGTATGTAGTTTGGAGATGCAGTAGCAAAATCTTTGTCCTTTATCCATGCCATGTATGATGTGTAGTGTTCCTAATTTTCCCAACAAGAAATACCACCATAACTGCTCATACTATCTCTTCTACCACCACGTGTTGCAGGGGAAAGCTGGCCTTACACACTGTACACGTTTGGCGGAGCTGACACCATGTTCCGATTTACACCGAGTGGTCAAAACGCACTACTGTCACATTAACCCTGCTCGTCCCATTTCCCTACAGGATGCAGAAGGTCTTAGATATGGTGCTCTCCGATTTCCGTACAGGTCAGACTGGAATTGGAACGACCACATGCACTAAGCTGCAGGGAGGGTGACGTAGAGACTTAAGAGTAGTTAAAAATGCAGAGAGACTGTCTAAACACAGTGCTGGACTTCTTGGTTTATGGGATCTTTAGCAGATAGGTTAAAAAAAAAATAAAAGTGACTCGTTTCGAGATACGAGAGTGGCACGAATATGACTCACCAGTGGCTGTCATCATTAAAAGAAGTCTCTGCAGGATCCAATGCAAAAATGAATTTGAATGGATAGACTTGATTCCAAATTGCGGAAAGCATTTCTGCCTGAAAGTGTAACACTATCAGCGACCGTGTGTGCCTGTAGACTCAAGACCGCTTTTTATGTAGGGTGACGGTAACATAGACATTATGATCGTGTTTTTAATAGCACGGTCCTTACTTGAAATGTATGTTGTGCGTTGTAGAATCCCTCTGATCAGCTTCAGATGTCATTTCTCAATAGTGTTCCTCGAAAAGAACATAGTGTTCCCTCCATAGATTGCCAGTTGTCCTACTTGGGAGTGCAGTCCGACTACTAATAAAAATTACTCACCATACAAAATGATTCTCATGATCAATTTAATTAATTAATTTAATGAAATTGAAATCAATGACGTGCCACCAGGCAGGTGGAAGTGATGGCTAGAGCACCACGGAATGATTCTTGACAAGCGTTTCTCCTTTTTCGTTGTGCCGATGTCTTTTAACGGAATTTTAATCTCCCACCTACACAGGGCGAGGTAGGCTCTCATGATTTGTTCCTTAAACAGTAGTATGGAATAGCATCGCATTGGTAAAAAGGGACCTGTTATAGTGTACAAAACTGCTATCTTCTCTTGAATTATAGCTTCTTGCTTTCAAATATAAAATGAATGTGTTCCTTTTCCTTCATGTGCGCCAATGGCGTGAAAGATTGTCTGAAATGTTTGTAATAGACACGTGCATGACACTTTATTTACAGACACTGAATGCGAGAGACACTCTCAGGTCATGTAATTTGTTCAACAAGCTGAAAGAAATTGCTAAATATAGATTTTTTTCTGCAGTCGAACATCATAATTGTACCGAGTTTGCTGATAAAACGAAACGATTGACTTTGCCTATTTTCCTGGAAGGAGGACATCTATTATGGTCTCAAACGGGTTTTCCTTTTTTTAATACATGCTTGATTATAGATTTGTTGAGATCAAATGATAGTGTTTTCGATTGCAGGGCGAGAGGCCTATTGGAAGCGTTGGGGGCCTCTCTAGTCTGTGTCAGGTCGCCACCGTAGGTGCACTCCCTAAACATTAGAGGCAGATGTGTCACTATAATTTAGACGAACAAGTTGCACTTGAGGTGGCCGTCCTTTTGTCTTCTATTGTTTAGTTGAATATACACGCTACTGTGTTGTCGTAGGAGCGTCGCCTTAAGGCGGCGGCCAGATGGTGGAAAGCAGAGTGCTGCACGGTTTCTGGACCATTCGCCGGATGGGTGGGGTTATGCTACTTAATTTCCCCTGTGTGTTGTCTAGGACCGCCACCTGAAGGCATGCCGGGTGTTGCGAGTGGTGCAAAGCGGGTTCCAGTGGGGGTGCGTTTGCTGTGAGCAGTCGCCGGACAGATGCGCTCTCTGCTTAGGAGGCAGTGCATGGGGGCTCTGCCGCTATATTTTAGATGAACAAATGAACAAGTTGCACTTTATTGTGTTGGTGTAGGAGCGTCGCCCAAGGTGGTGGCCACATGGTGGAAAGCCAAGTGTGGCCAGCAAGAGCAGAGGATGGCAGCAAAGGGCAGGCAGTAAGGGCACAGAGAAATTTAGAAATGCTTGGCAGAGCGGCTGGCTATTTCAAGAAGCCTGTATCCCCACCCCCCCACCCCCGTAGGTGGGGAGGGAGCGAGGGAGTTGGGGAGGGAGGGAGGAAGTGGACCTTGATTTTCGGCAGTTTCAGTTTGTGGACAGCCATCGAGGAGAACGCATGTTCAACTACCGACCCCTCTGCAATCTTTTAGGATGACGATTTTCCCCAGTGTATATGCCGCATTATGACCAGCTCATTACCAGTGCTAGGTTTTTCACAATAATTTCGAAGTGTAATTAAAACTGACTCATTTTTTTCCATCATTTGTGGTACCTGAGCTGCAGGATGGCTTTTAAGCAAGCATCTGTAGCGAAGTCCGACGCCAAACGGCGATAGATACTGTATGCTTACAGGTAATACAGTTTTTAAACTCCTCTCTGTCCAACACCAGCATCTCGTCAGTTGAACGTATTTCCCACCAAAAAGGATAAATATAGTACCCTAAACCCCTGTCTTTTTCCCACCAGCTTGTAGGTGTAGGGTAAAGTTTGACTGTGTCCGTCAGTTTTTTGAGTTTCATTGCGATTTTATGCCATCCTTGTGTCTCACTATGCATATGGTCATATAATTAGGCCCAATCGTTGTGATTAATTGTGTAATTAGGATCGTTCTTTGCATCAATTTCACGGCCCAAATATATAAAGTACACTAACCTAACCTTCCTCTCCCACACCTGGACAGTCTCCATGTGTTAGGGGGTGCACTTTGGCTTTCCATCCAGTAGAATTATGGTTCAGGTACCATAAAGGACACCACCATTTTAATTTCCCGTCAGTTCCTGGATGGGAGTGGGGTGAGACGTCAGCACAACCTTAGCACAAAGAAATTCCCACCAAAATTCGAAATTCCCGCCAAAATTCAAAATTTACGCCAATAAGATAGGTTGGGGAGGGGGAAGATGGGTTGGGGAAGGGGGTGGAGGGGGCTGGGGCACATGTGCAGAGCCGGCCGAAGTGGCCGTGCGGTTAAAGGCGCTGCAGTCTGGAACCGCAAGACCGCTACGGTCGCAGGTTCGAATCCTGCCTCGGGCATGGATGTTTGTGATGTCCTTAGGTTAGTTAGGTTTAACTAGTTCTAAGTTCTAGGGGACTAATGACCTCAGCAGTTGAGTCCCATAGTGCTCAGAGCCATTTGAACCACATGTGCAGGCTGAGAAAAGTACGTGATGTCATGCAAGGATGGCCGGCCGAAGTGGCCGAGCGGTTCTAGGCGCTACAGTCTGGAACGGCGAGACCACTACGGTCGCAGGTTTGAATCCTGCCTCGGGCATGGATGTGTGTGATGTCCTTAGGATAGTTAGGTTAAGTAGTTCTAAGTTATTGGGGACTCATGACCTCAGAGCCGTTTTTGAACCATACCAGGATGGGGATGGGTGGTGGTGGCGGCCGGGTGGTGGGGGTGATTAATTGATCAATTTAATTAATTTGCATATCAAATTGATATCAAAAGTGGAGTGACAACCCCAGTACCCTACTACTCCAAAATTTTAATTCCGCTCTTGAACCTTTCTTTTATTTCCGTCACTGTTTCTTCGATGTAAAAATTGAACAGCAGGGGCGACGGACTGCATCCGTGTTTTACACGTTTGATAATTTGAGCACTTCGTCCTTGGTCTTCCAGTCTTATTGTTCCCTCTAGTTTCTTGTACGTATTGTGTACCACCCATCTTTCCCTGTGCCTTAGTGGTACTTTTCTCAGAATTTCGAACATTTTGTACCATTTGACATTGCTGGTCATCATCTAATATAACCTCAGTTTTCTTTTCCATTCTTCTGCGTATGGTTTATATCAGCAGCACGAGTGCATGAGATGTTCAACTGATGGTGCGATAGGTCTTGCTCCTACCTGTCTTTCAAATTTTCGAAATTGTGTGGATAATATTTTTCCCCAAAATCTTGTGATACGTTGCCAATCACATACACTCTACGCTCGAACTTGAACAGTCGTTTAGCTACTGTTCCCCACAACGATTTAAAAAATTCCGATGGAATTTTATCTGCCCCATCCGCTTTTTTTGAACTTATGTCTTTCAGAGATCTTTGTAAATTCTGACTCTAATACTGGATCGCCTATGCCTTCCTAATCGACACTCGTTCCTCTATCTGCTCTTCAGACGAATCCTCCTCGTCATAGAGAACTTCTACCCATCCACTACTTCTTTTTCGTTTGTCACTGGAGTTACCATTGCACTGTTAATGTTACCACTCTTGCTTTTAATTTCACCGAAGGCTTTTTGACGTTTCTATACTGGGTCAGTCCTCCCAACGATTGTTTCTTTTCCGATTTCATCTCATTCTGTAAGTAGGCTGTTTAGGTTTTTAATATTGGTAACGCCACGTAACTCTCTCTATGAAAAGTTATAGGGGACCTCAGAAGTTAAGTCCCATAGTGCTCAGAGCCATTTTTGAACCATACCAGGATGGGGATGGGTGGTGGTGGCCGGGGGTGGGGGTGATTAATTGATCAATTTAATTAATTTGCCTGTGCTGTGTGCAGTCTGTGGCTGGTGGGCATTGTTGAAATAGTCGCTATTGTAGTGTTGGGCAGCTGGATGTGAACAGCGCGTAGCGTTCCGCAGTTGGAGGTGAGCCGCCAGCAGTGGTGGATGTGGGGAGAGAGATGGCGGAGTTTTGAGAGCGGATGATCTGGATGTGTATCCGCCAGAAAGAGTAAATTTGTAAGACTGGATGTCATGAACTGATATATATATATATATATATATATATATATATATATATATATATATATATATATATATATATATATAATGACTTTTGAACACTGTTAAGGTAAATACATTGTTTGTTCTATATCAAAATCTTTCATTTGCTAACTATGCCTATCAGTAGTTAGTGACTTCAGTAGTTAGTCGATCAGTTGAAGTATTTCTTCTGGTACCAAAGGTTTATCCATATTCACCTTGCTCGTACCTATGTTTGACTGTCCAGTCCACTTCTCTTCAGCTTAACTGCCTACTGTGATATTCCTTATCGGCGTATCCACGTCCCTAGAGAACTTCAAATCCGTCTCATGATTCCCCAGTACTTCCTTAACCCATTTCCTTAGACACTGATTGTTCCGTTGAATTTTCCTAAACTTTAGTCTGCTCTTCTTAATTACTAAATTACGATCCGAGTTTATGTCTTCTTCTGGGTACACGTCAAAATCCAATATCTGATTTAGAAATCTCTGTCTGAATCTGACCATGAGTCATCCAGCTGGAATCTTCCTGTGTCCGCGGTTTTCTTCCATGTGTACCTCCTCCTCTTGTGGTTCTTGAAAAGAATATTCGCTTTTACCATCTGAAATTTACTGCAGAACTCAATTAGTCTCTCTCTTACCTACAGCTTAATTCGTATTCTCCCCCAACCATTTCTTCTAACCCTTCCCCACAACTGCATTCCAACACCGCATGACTGTTAGATTTTCCTCTCCCTATAAGTCCTGCATTATCCGTTCAATGCCCAAATATACTTTCTGCTATCAGTTCTGATGAGAACAACCCTACCACAGTACCTTTCTCTTCATAACGAATCCTACACCCCTCGCACCGTTTTCTGCTGCTTTTTATGTCACCCTATACTCATCTGACCAGAAATTCTTAGGCGCTTTCCGCTTCACTTCACTGACAACCACTACATCTAGATTGATAATCTACCTTTCTCTTTTCAGATTTTCTAGCCGTTCTACTACATTGAAACTTTGACATTCCATGCTCCTACTCTTAGAATGATGTCCCTTCGTTGATTATTCCATTTTACCTCATGGTCATTCCCCCTTGGCAATCCACTCGCGGAGATCCGGCGGAGGATATTATCGGGCATCGTTTTCCAATAGAAAGATCATAATGACAATTTTTCAGTTATAGGCTACATATCTTGTGCGTGTACATTACGTGTCTTTAATGCAGGGTTTCCATTGCCTTCAGCAGCCTAATGCCGTCAATAACTGCTGATTATTCCGCCGTTTCGGGACAGTTGCGCACCTTTGGGGCAAGAGAGTGCCCTGGACCACTGCCCGCTCCTTCGCCGATTTTAACGAGGCCGTTCGCAGAACGAGGGAGACTGTTCGTGCCGAAAGTGTTCGATCGCCATTGCTTCTGGAGGCTGAGAATGTTCCCTGGTGATGGTGTTAGTACTATAAGGGGCAGTCAAATGAAAAAGAGACAGATGGAAATATCGCTGTAACTGTTAATACATTTATTCCAATTCGAGATACGGTGACCAATGCCTTCATGGAAAAATATTTGTGATTGCGTACGGAACCCTGATTGTACACAGGCACTCTGCTCTTTGTCCGAAGCAAATTGACGGCCTCGAATGTCGTTCGTCAGGACTCCAAAACTATGGAAATAGCATGGGTAGAGATTGTGGCGGTTTATCGGATGTATGAGGGCCTACCAGTGAAACTTCTGCAGCGCAGTCGAAACAAGCAGTCAACAAAATGCCCGTCCACACGTTGCCAAGGTTGTCTAGAGAACACTGCAGAAGCTTCGCTGGATAGCCCTTCCACATCCTCCGTACAGTCCCGACCTCTCCCCATGTGATTTCCACATTTTTGAGCCCTGAACAACATTCGTAGCCATGCACGTCTAAGTACAATCATGTTTCCTTAGGACACCGCAAGCATTTCTGCGCAAAAGCATTGACTGTCTTGTCTCTTACTGGCATAAATCTATTAAGTTGTGGCGATTACTTTTGAAATAACCAGTTTATTTACGTTTTTTCAACTGTCTCGTTTTCATTTGACTGCTCCTTCGGCCTTCAGTATTCATGTATGTTATTTCGAATTTGCCCGCCCAGTTAGCCGTGCGGTCTAACGCACTGCATTCCGGGCGGGGAGGCATGCCGTTTCCCGGCAAGGATCCCACCGGCGGATTAGTGTCGCGGTCTGGTGTGCCGGTCAGCCTGTGGATGGTTTTTAAGGTGGTTTTCCAAATGCTCCGGCAAATGCGGGCTGCTTTTCCTTATTCTGCCTCAGTTACACTATGTCGGCTATGGCTGCGCAAACACTTTCTCCACGTTCGCGTACACCATAATTAATCTACCACGCAAACACTGGGGTTACACTCCTCTGGCGTGAGACATTCCCAGGGGGGGTGGGGGGCGGTTCCACTGGTGGGGGCCGAACCGCGCAATAACCCTGGGTTCGGTGTGGTGCGGCAATGGGATGAGTGGGCTGCTGTAGCCTGTTGTGGGGTTGCGAACTGAGGGCTACGGCGGGAACGAAGCCTCTCCGTCGTTTCTAGGTCCCCAGTTCCATACAATACAATACAATAATTCGAATTTAAACATGGAGAGTGAACTTCCCATCAGAGGCACGCGAAAAGCTCATCTTGCCCCAGGGAACGGTATATGACCGCAATTATTCTCTACAAACATAAATGATCTGACGGACAGGGTGAGTAGCAATTTGTAGCTGCCTGTTGTTGATGCTGTGGTGTACGGTAAGGTGTTGTCGTTTAATGACAGTAGGTGAGTACAAGATGATTCAGACAAAATTGCTAGTTGCTGTGATGAATGACAGCTAGCTTTAAATGCAGAAAAAAAGTAAGTTAAGGCCGGTCGCGGTGGCCGAGCGTTTCTAGGCGCTTCAGTCCGGAACCGCGCGACTGCTATGGTCGCACGTTCAAAGCCTGCCTCGGGCGTGGATGTGTGTGATGTCCTTAGATTAGTTAGGTTTAAGTAGTTCTAAGTTCTAGGGGACTCATGATCTCAGATGTTGAGTCCCATAGTGCTCAGAGCCATTTGAACCATTTGTAAGTTAAGGCGGATGATTAGGAAAAACATTCTTGTAATGTTCGAATACAGCATTAGTAATGTGATCTTTGAAACAATCACTTTGGTTAAATATCCAGGCGTAAACTTGGAAAGCAGTTTGAAACGGAACTAACATATAAGGACTGTGGCAGGGAAGCCGAATGATCTACTTCGGTTTATTGGGATAATTTTGGGGAAGTGTAGGCCGTCTGTAACGGAGAGAAAACATAGAACACCAGTGTGACCCTTTCTTGAGTTCTTCTCAAATTTTCGATTCCCACCAGGTCGAATAGAAGGAAAACATCGAGGCATTACAGAGGCAGATTGCTAGATTTATTAATAGCATGTTCGATCAACACAAAAGTATTACTGAAATGCTTCAGGGAGTTCTGTTCGAGGAACAGTATTGTTGGAGACCAGGCATTTGAATCTGAATGCAGATCGATTCTACTTCTGCCAAGGTACATTTCGTATAACGACCACAAACATAAGATGCGAGAAATTAGGGCTCAACGGAGGCATATAAACAGTCGTTTTCCCCTCGCTCTATTTGCGAGTGCAACGGGAAAGGAAATGACAAGTGGTGGAACAATGAACCCTCCACCACGCTGCATACCATGTAGGTGTAGATGATCCTGGATCCATCCTTGTGGGGAACGACCCTCCGTTGATCCAAAAGTGCAGGTTGCATCAGAACAAGACATAATTATACAGAATGTTTAATAGTGTATTTTGGATTAAGGAAGTAGACGTCGGAAAAATGTTGTTACTTACTGACATAAACTACTTACATTTTATAGCAAAAATTTAAGAAAGTTCAGATGAGGCGAATTTTGGTGGCCAAGACATCAAAGTAAGTTCAGTATCCTGTTTCTCAACTGACTGTAGCACGATTATGGCCTTGTTACTTGTTACGTGGAGCGTTATCCTGCTGGAAACTGCCATCGCCGCCAGGGAAGACATCAAGCAAAAAGGGATACATGACGTCTGAAACGCCTGGTTAAATCCGCAGGAATGGTGGAAAGGGCCAAAAATGAGCGGCTGTCAGTTTCACTCGAACACATATAACTTTATTTAGCTGTCCAAACATTACAGCGCAAATTTCCGAGCTTAACTATCGACTGAATATGTCACACAATCTTATGACATAAGAGCACAAACTCTTTAATTTTTAAAACGGCTGAACGCCCATGATTTAAAACACAACTACAAGAAATTTTCAAAAGGCAGAAAGCGCAAGGTTTTATCCTTAAATAATATTTCAAATGAGGGTGAAGGCCCAAACAATCTAAGACTTAACAAGTAAGGAATACTTTTAAGACGGCTGAAAGCCCATGATTAAAAAAGACAACTACAATGAATTTTCAACAGGCAGAAGACCCAAAGATTTATCCAAAAAATATTTTAAATGATGCTGAAGGCCCAAACAATGAAACACCAATAAGAAAAGGCAGTGCAGCCAGCGGCGGTCGGAAGTTTCCGGGGGTCGATCTACACTTGAAATATTAACGTTCGCTTGGGGGAGACAGGTAGTCGGCCCAACTATATCCGATCCGCCGGCAACCCAACCAAGAGACAGTCAACGGACCCACCGACAAGACGACTCGCTTTCCACACGACCAGTACACAAGGAACTCCAAAGCCAAAACATAAAAGGGGTAGCCGCCCACAGCAACGTATGCATAAGCTGTCAAAACTAAACAGACGTGTTGGACAGCGACCACACGGTGAGGAAAGGACACTGCCTGAATTTTACGTCAGCGGCCAGGGCAGGTAACCGGAACGCTAACGGGCACAAGGCAGAAAATTCCGCTGGCGCACTTGGACCTCAAATAACCAAAATATAGTTAAACTCCACGGAATGGTGGCCAAACTTTCACTAACTCGAAAACTCGCTGTTGCTCACGAGGAATACCCCCAACAGCCAACCATGAAAATCAACGGCACAATGTGAACAGACTGGCTTCGGTAATTAAATCACCACTCAACTTTGATGTCCTGGGTCGGTGAGCCACGTACCTCGTAGCAATCGGAACAGCTCCCACACACTCCGACACTGCGTAGGGACCACCAGCGGCCCGGACCAATGCGTCGCGCGGAGATTTCCTGGATGAATCGCACCAACCGACCGACTGCCACACATCAGCACGAAGACAGCAGGCAGCGACTGTGCAATAACCCGGACGAATCACGAGTCGGCACCGGCAGGCAACCCGTAAGCGATCGCCGGCCAACATACACGTCGTCCGACAAGACGACCGACCGACGACCAACCAAGGTGGTCCGCACTCAAGTGATACGTATCGGCAACTGTTGGGCGAGGTCATGGCTGTCCGAACCTCACTGCAGCCGCGCCCCGACTGAACTTCTGCCGCGTCCTAAGTCAAACACTGCCAGGTCCGAACTGTACTGCTAACGCCTCCCAACTCACTGGCAGATCCGAACTAACTCCGAACACACGACCACCAGGAAGTAATAGCATTTAGCAAAGATAATACGCCAGGGCTTATATAGATAAGCGCCGCTGCTGCCGCTCACAGGCAGGAAAAGCTGCAACTCGGTGACACCGGTAATTGAAATTAACATAATGAGGTGGTAGTACAGTAAAGACAGGATGTCAAACGAGATATGGCACGAACACGAGCCACGGACGGCTCATCGTCCGCATTCATGTTCACGTAGTCCGGCGCCTTAGATTACTGTTACATGTCCCATGGAAACTCCGGCGAATGTCGCCGAGGGGACGGCCTGCGCCTGTGGTGCGAAGTCGTTTCAAGATGCTGTTCAGCTCAATGACCACGTAACCCGAAATGACCATCGACTTGGCGTAACAAGAAACGTGATCCATCGGACTAGGCGAAACGTTTCCACTGATCCACGGTCCAGTCTCGATAATAACGCGCTCACTGCAATATCAAATGATGATGTCGTTGGGTCAACATGGGGACACGAACAGATCGTGTACTACAGGCTCCGCGTTCAACAACGTGGGCTGAAGGATGTGCTGCGAAACACTTGCACTTGCATATTCGCGACATGCTGTCCGACACAATCTCAAAACGTTATTTGCAATAGTATATAGTCGCAGTAATTAAGTTCGTTTAACGAAGTAGGCGCCTACTACGGCAAACGGGTGTCAGCTCGCCATAGTATGGTCTGATAATGGTACTGACTACTAAAATTGATAGTCAGTAGACAAAATAAAAGTATGGCTATAAACAAAAGGAAGTAATCATTTATAAGTGCACTTGCAACACCATTGTGCTGCGTCATCGAATCTGTCATGTCACCGATTTCCGCCAATTGTACATTACAGAGTGGGTAAGCCTCCGACCTCCACTATTGTGTGGAAAGATGGACGTCAAACATCTTGTCGACTGGTCGTGGTTTCACCGTCCGCAACCACTTTCCGTTTATGTAAGAGTAGGCTTCCGCGGCCGTTGTCACAGTCAATAAAGTTCTTCTGCGTTCGTGACCGCACGGTCAACTATAAAATTTCGACGTTTCGGCGACTATTGCAAGACGCCTTCCTCAGGGTGTATTGCAAAGCCAGAAAAATTTTATGACAGTTTTCATATACACTCCTGGAAATGGAAAAAAGAACACATTGACACCGGTGTGTCAGACCCACCATACTTGCTCCGGACACTGCGACAGGGCTGTACAAGCAATGATCACACGCACGGCACAGCGGACACACCAGGAACCGCGGTGTTGGTCGTCGAATGGTGCTAGCTGCGCAGCATTTGTGCACCGCCGCCGTCAGTGTCAGCCAGTTTGCCGTGGCATACGGATCTCCATCGCAGTCTTTAACACTGGTAGCATGCCGCGACAGCGTGGACGTGAACCGTATGTGCAGTTGACGGACTTTGAGCGAGGGCGTATAGTGGGCATGCGGGAGGCCGGGTGGACGTACCGCCGAATTGCTCAACACGTGGGGCGTGAGGTCTCCACAGTACATCGATGTTGTCGCCAGTGGTCGGCGGAAGGTGCACGTGCCCGTCGACCTGGGACCGGACCGCAGCGACGCACGGATGCACGCCAAGACCGTAGGATCCTACGCAGTGCCGTAGGGGACCGCACCGCCACTTCCCAGCAAATTAGGGACACTGTTGCTCCTGGGGTATCGGCGAGGACCATTCGCAACCGTCTCCATGAAGCTGGGCTACGGTCCCGCACACCGTTAGGCCGTCTTCCGCTCACGCCCCAACATCGTGCAGCCCGCCTCCAGTGGTGTCGCGACAGGCGTGAATGGAGGGACGAATGGAGACGTGTCGTCTTCAGCGATGAGAGTCGCTTCTGCCTTGGTGCCAATGAAGGTCGTATGCGTGTTTGGCGCCGTGCAGGTGAGCGCCACAATCAGGACTGCATACGACCGAGGCACACAGGGCCAACACCCGGCATCATGGTGTGGGGAGCGATCTCCTACACTGGCCGTACACCACTGGTGATCGTCGAGGGGACACTGAATAGTGCACGGTACATCCAAACCGTCATCGAACCCATCGTTCTACCATTCCTAGACCGGCAAGGGAACTTGCTGTTCCAACAGGACAATGCACGTCCGCATGTATCCCGTGCCACCCAACGTGCTCTAGAAGGTGTAAGTCAACTACCCTGGCCAGCAAGATCTCCGGATCTGTCCCCCATTGAGCATGTTTGGGACTGGATGAAGCGTCGTCTCACGCGGTCTGCACGTCCAGCACGAACGCTGGTCCAACTGAGGCGCCAGGTGGAAATGGCATGGCAAGCCGTTCCACAGGACTACATCCAGCATCTCTACGATCGTCTCCATGGGAGAATAGCAGCCTGCATTGCTGCGAAAGTTGGATATACACTGTACTAGTGCCGCCATTGTGCATGCTCTGTTGCCTGTGTCTATGTGCCTGTGGTTCTGTCAGTGTGAACATGTGATGTATCTGACCCCAGGAATGTGTCAATAAAGTTTCCCCTTCCTGGGACAATGAATTCACGGTGTTCTTATTTCAATTTCCAGGAGTGTAAGTAGCTGAACTCAAACGTTTCAGCAGATCTTCAGTGTGTTTTTTCCAGTTCAACCCCCCATCAATGCATACACCTAGAAATTTTGAATTTTCTACTTTAGCTACCGATTTCTGATCGAAGTCTGTATTTATTAATGGTGTCATTCCATTTACTGTGTGGAACTGTATGTACTGTGTTTTGTCAAAGTTTAATGAGAGCTCATTTGCAGAGAACCACTTAACGATTTTCTGAAAAACATCGTTTACAATTTCACCAGTTAATCCTTGTCTGTTGGGTGTGACAGCTATGCTTGTATCATCGGCAAAAGTACCAGCTTCGCATCTTCGTGAATATAGAATGGCAAGTCATTAATATATATTAAGAACAGCAGAGGACCCACGACCGAACCTTGCGGCACCCCATTCTTGATTGTTCCCCAGTTTGAGAAATCACCAGTTTTTTGCATATTATGTGAACTGCTTATTTGAACTTTCTGCACTCTTCCAGTTAGGTATGATTTAAACCATTTCAGCGCTGTCCTATTCATACCACAGTACTTGAGATTATCTAGAAGTATTCCATGCAGTAGTAAACTGTTTGCGGCAAGTAATTTTAGATTAACACTGAAGTAAAGTATGTTTTGCTGCGCTCGAGCTGTAAAAGCGCTGCCGCCACATCGTCGCACAAATGCCCCTCTAATTACTCCCACATTTCCGTTAATGCACCTGTTATCATTATGCAAGAGTTGAAAGCCTCGTAGTTCGGAGACTTACTGAACATTGGGGGCAGCGTCACACAAAATTCGCTTCTGACGTCAGTACCCACGCATATGAGCTTAAAGTTTGCCTCGCTTTGACTGTTGGGCTGAAACCATTATCTTCAGCTGATTTAATTAATAACTGCCCTCTGTTGGATAACACGAATTAGCTGGAGCAAGCTGGTTTAAATGCACATACTTCTGCACTCTCGTCGCTGATTAACTGAAGCTCCACAGCGGGGCATTTCAGACTTTTGGTTATCCGCAAAATGTCGCTCTATTCAACGTCTCCCAACCTGCTCTGACCTTACTACCGGTTTGTTTTTCTCTACCTATACTTCTAGTTAAGCGACTTCTAGTGAAGCTTTTGTCCTTAAAACTAAATTCTTCCAATACAGAATTCACAAGATCATCGTCGGAAACATTGTGCGTCAACCGATAGTGTAGGGTTCCTCCGTGTCTTATAAATGTGTCTGCATGGTATTTAGTGATGTTTTACGGAGACTGTCAAAAATAAACCGAACACGCTGGCACAATACGAAATATTCGAAGTGAGTTCCCGGTAAACACGAGCAGGGCTTGCGCTCTGAAGGTTCCGTACGAACATAACTATGTATATAGATAGTTCATCCACAGGTTTTGACGAATGAGCATGCGACCTCCAAAATATGTGACTCATATGACCGTACATTTGATTGCATTTACGTAGAAGATTAACTTAGTTACACCGCGGAGGGACTGTAGATCTTAGTACTTGACAAAAATTTCACCTTGATAGCTCCAGCCGTTCCCTACAAAAAGGGTCTTCAACTCCAGCCGGACAACAAATGGCAAAAAAAAAAAAAATCTGGAATTAACAGCTATCGGAATTTGTCCTTTTTTCTTGCCTAATTACATGATTCCGAAGAAATATTGGAACACATGAGGCAATACTAACACTAAAACTTATCTTAGAAGTTAGATTAAGGAAAGGCAAACCTACGTTTCTAGCATTTGTAGACTTATAGAAAGCTTTTGACAATGTTGACTGGAATAATCTCTTTCAAATTCTAATGGTGGCAGGGGTAAAATACAGGGAGCGAAAGGCTATTTACAATTTGTACAGAAACCAGACGACAGTTATAAGAGTCGAGGGGCATGAAAGGGAAGCAGTGCTTGGGAAGGGAGTGAGACAGGGTTGTAGCCTTTCCCCGATTTCATTCAATCTGTATATTGAGCAAGCAGTGAAGGAAACAAAAGAAAAATTCGGAGTTGGTATTAAAATCCATGAAGAAGAAATAAAAACTTTGAGGTTCGCCGATGACATTGTAATTGTGTCAAGGACAGAAAAGGACTTGGAAGAGCAGTTAAACGGAATGGATAGTGTCTTGAAAGGAGGATAGAAGATGAACACTAACAAAAGCAAAACGAAGATAATGGAATGTAGTCGAATTAAGTCGGGTGATGCTGAGGGAATTGGATTAGGAAATGAGACACTTAAAGTAGTAAAGGAGTTTTGCTATTTGGGGAGCAAAATAATTGGTGATGGTCGAAGTAGAGAGGATATAAAATGTAGACTGTCAATGGCAAGGGAAGCGTTTCTGAAGAAGAGAAATTTGTTAACATCGAGTACAGATTTAGGTGTCAAGCCGTTTCTGAAAGTATTTGTATGGAGTGTAGCCATGTATGGATGTGAAACATGGACGATAACAAGTTTGGACAAGAAGAGAATAGAAGCTTTCGAAATGTGGTGCTACAGAAGAATGCTGAAGATTGGATGGGTAGATCACATAACTAATGAGGAGGTATTGAATGGGATTGGGGAGAAGAGAAATTTGTGGCACAACTTGACTAGAAGAAGGGATTGGTTGGTAGGACATGTTCTGAGGCATCAAGGGATCATCAATTTAGTATTGGAGGGCAGCGTGGAGGGTAAAAATCGTAGAGGGAGACCAAGAGATGAAACCAGTAAGCAGATTCAGAAGGTTGTAGGCTGCAGTAGGTACTGGGAGAGGAACTGTCTCGTGGTTGTCCCATGCACTCTGACTGCACTTTTTTACGTCAGTCTGGTGATTCGAGCTGTTCCGCTGCCTTTCATAAACAGTACTCCACGGGGTGTTTCAAAGAACATAACGCTGGTCCAGATGCAGCTGTTGCACCCCAACATGCTCTGTAGAGGGTCGACATGTTTCTGTGGTCTATTCGATCACAAGATCTGTCTCCAGTCGAACACATATGGGACATCACTGGACGACAACTCCAGAGTCTTCCACAACCATCATTAATCGTCCCTGTAATGATGGACAAAGTGTAACAGGTATGGAACTTCACCCCACAAAGTGACATGCAGTATCTGTACAACACAATGCATTCACGTTTGCATGATTGCATTCAACATTCTTGCAGTTACACCGGTTATTAATGTATCAGCATTTCACATTTTCAATGCCTTATCTCAAAATGGATGTCTTGAAAGGAGGCTATAAGATGAACATCAACAGAAGCAAAACGAGGATAATGGATTGTAGTCGAATTAAGTCGGGTGATGCTGAGGGAATTAGATTAGGAAATGAGACACTTAAAGTAGTAAAGGAGTTTTGCTATTGGGGAGCAAAATAACTGATAATGGTCGAAGTACAGAGGATGTAAAATGTATACTGGAAATGGCAAGGAAACCGTTTTTGAAGAAGAGAAATTTGTTAACATCGAGAATAGACTTAAGTGTTAGGAAGTCGTTTCTGAAAGTATTTGTATGGAGTGTAGCCATGTATGGAAGTGAAACGTGGACGATAAATAGTTTGGACAAGAAGAGAATAGAAGCTTTCGGAACGTGGTGCTACAGAAGAATGCTGAAGATTAGATGGGTGGATCACATAACTAATAAGGAGGTATTGAATAGAATTGGGGAGAAGAGAAATTTGTGGCACAACTTGACTAGAAGAAGGGATCGGTTGGTAGGACGTGTTCTGAGGCATCAAGGGATCACCAATTTATTATTGGAGCGCAGCGTGGAGGGTAAAAATCGTAGAGGGAGACCAAGAGATGAAAGATTCAGAAGTTTGTAGGCTGCAGTAGGTACTGGGAGATGAAGAAGCTTGCACAGGACAGAGTAGCATGGAGAGCTGCATGAAACCAGTCTCAGGACAACGACAACAATCTCGCCCTTACATTAACTTTTGAACCTGCAGTGGTAATCGCTTAAATATGTTATCTGGATAGGCGCTTCAGTCTGGAAACGAGTGACCGCTACGGTCGCAGGTTCGAATCCTGCCTCGGGCATGGATGTGTGTGATGTCCTTAGTTTGGTTTAAGTAGTTCTAAGTTCTAGGGGACTGAAGACCTCAGATGTTGAGTCCCATAGTACTCAGAGCCATTTGAACCATTTTTTTTATTATCTGGATAAATGTATTACCGAAATTTCATTCTCTCCCTCTCTCCGTCCTTACGGGCCTTTGAAGCTCCAACGGTTCCTACCGGCCGTCGTGTCATCCTTAGCCTACAGGGGTCACAGGATGCGGATATTGAGGGGCATTTGGTCAGCACACTGCTCTCCAGGCGGTATGTCAGTTTACGAGACCGGAGCCGCTACTTCTGAATCAAGTAACTCCTCTGCCTCACAAGGGCTGAGTGCATCCCTCTTGCCAACAGCTCTCGGCAGACCGGATGGTCAGCCATGGAAGTGCTAGCCCAGCCCGACAGCGCTCAACTTCGGTGATCTGACGGGAGTCGGTGTTACCACTGGAGGAAAGCCATTGGCCTGAAATTTCAGTACCCAACATTAATTACTTTATGGTGTTGTGATTTTTTTTCTGTCAGTGTATGTGACGTAAATGGCCGTATCTTTTGATTTCATTGACTTAGAAGCTTAAACTTTTTATTCCGACAAGGGGCCGTAGACCGTAGTATTTGATATGAATTTCAACTTGATACTTCTGCCCGTTCCTGATGAAAAGGGGGCTCTAAAGTTGCACAAACATACAGATAGACGAACAAAAATGAATGCTATAAGGGTTACGTTTTTACCGATTGAGGTAGCGATCCGTGAAAAGTGTTCAAATGGCTCTGAGCATTATGTGACTTAACTTCTGAGGTCATCAGTCGCCTAGAACTTAGAACTAATTAAACGTAACTAACCTAAGGACATCACACACATCCATGCCCGAGGCAGGATTCGAACCTGCGACCGTAGCGGTCGCTCGGCTCCAGACTGTAGCGCCTAGAAGCGCACGGCCACAGCGGCCGGCCAAAAGTGTTGACTTGTTACAATTTTTCGTGTTCTTTTGACAATTACGACCAGTGACTTCCAAGACAGTTCTACGAGCTGCAACTGAGGGACTCATAGGAAAGACTTCCACGACTACTTAACGGTACAACGAGGCCACGCGGCAAGCCGAGAAGGAGGACGGAAACTGATGGGGATTCCTTCAGTTTAGAGTCTCGCATCTCTTCGTTACTCTGCTGGACAATATGTGAGATGGGAACGTACTGTACAGAAGCGCTTCCCAGATCTGCACTGAGGAGACGGCGTTCGGCAGTTTCGCTACAGAGGTTGTGGCGCGCAAGGGCGGAGAATTGTCGGTAGAAGATATGGGAGAGAGATACGAGATCCGGATAGGGCTGCGGCGCGATTTCCCAAGGGCTCGCTGTTTCGCCAGCGCGACCGACCAGCGCAGCGGTGGCGGCCGCGGGAAACAGCCCGTGTGAGTCCCAGCCCCCTTCCCCGGTCCTCATCCCCGGGCACTCTTCCGGCGGCCACCCTTACCACCGCCGCAGCCACAGAGCGGCAAAGCGCGATGGCTTTTGTCCGGCGCCGTGACACGCTGATTTGTAGCCACGTCGAGTGTGCCGGCTGACACGAGAATCGTCGATGGCGCGGAACACGGCGTAATTAGAACTCACAGAGGCCCTTTACGTGCGGCCCATGGCGTCAAAGTTGGCTCATTACACTCGCTGATGCGTCCGGCTCTTGCGTGTATCTCCGCTGCGGGCGAATGTGGCTTACTGGTGCGCATGCGTTCACTGGCGGGGGGAAAACGATGAGTGCGTAGTATGGCGGACGTGTAAGTGTTTAATTCTTTGGGAATGCTGCATCACTGACTTCAGTAGTAGAATCCCTTATACCAACAACAGCAAAATGTATTGATACATTTGTCAGTACCTCCTGGCGAATCTGAAATACGACTTTTTTCACTTACGAGATGTAGGGTATCACCTGCTCAAAATACAGGGCAAACCATAACTCCACTGGCAAACTTTTGGAGGCTATTCAGGGATATTTTCTGCGTATTTTAGTATCAGGAACCCGTGATATGCGGTGGCTCGTTACAAGCTTTAAAACGTACAGAGTGCGGCTTACGTGCCAAATTTGGAAAATTTGACGTATTTGTGTCCCATCTAGCATCGTATCTACGCTGTGGTGTGCAGTCATCTACACCGTACCGTTCCTCGTGTATCGGAGTGAAAGATTCGTTTCAGTTTCCCGTTAACGGTTCAGTGTTTTGCTTTTCTATTATATTCATATTTTCTTGGGGTCTACAGCCTGTTGTACTGTAACTTGGAAATTGCACAATTGGTACATGTGTCGCTACAACTTACTCTGTTCTCGCGTCACTCACGTACGTTCAGAGGGTCGGCTGCCACTCTGTCGGAATGCACGCGCTTACCGTTTCTCGCTCACTTGTCTGCTGTGACCGCACATCACGTGATTCGCTCACCTGTCTTAACAGTTCTATTCCTATTTGCTTTTGTTTCGCTTCCGTAATTATGGACGCAACCTGCTGTGGCCTTCTCCACCAGACATCACGGCGCCTAGAGTATGAGCAACCGAACTGACAGCCTACAGCCACGGGTTGCCCGCTTCGCAGGCACACCGAAGAATTACACAACCGACAGGCTATATTGATGAAAGGCCACAGCAACAACAACAACACAGCAAAGACACCAGCGGCCACCAGGGGCCACTACCAGCCCACATAAACATAAGGAAGAGGTCACTGCAGATACCAGAACTATTTTCACACGTCAAACCGCGTGACGGGAAATACACTCCTGGAAATTGAAATAAGAACACCGTGAATTCATTGTCCCAGGAAGGGGAAACTTTATTGACACATTCCTGGGGTCAGATACATCACATGATCACACTGACAGAACCACAGGCACATAGACACAGGCAACAGAGCATGCACAATGTCGGCACTAAAAAAAATTCAAATGGCTCTGAGCACTATGGGACTCAACTGCTGTGGTCATAAGTCCCCTAGAACTTAGAACTACTTAAACCTAACTAACCTAAGGACAGCACACAACACCCAGCCATCACGAGGCAGAGAAAATCCCTGACCCCGCCGGGAATCGAACCCGGGAACCCGGGCGTGGGAAGCGAGAACGCTACCGCACGACCACGAGATGCGGGCGAATGTCGGCACTAGTACAGTGTATATCCACCTTTCGCAGCAATGCAGGCTGCTATTCTCCCATGGAGACGATCGTAGAGATGCTGGATGTAGTCCTGTGGAACGGCTTGCCATGCCATTTCCACCTGGCGCCTCAGTTGGACCAGCGTTCGTGCTGGACGTGCATCCAGTCCCAAACATGCTCAATGGGGGACAGATCCGGAGATCTTGATGGCCAGGGTAGTTGACTTACACCTTCTAGAGCACGTTGGGTGGCACGGGATACATGCGGACGTGCATTGTCTTGTTGGAACAGCAAGTTCCCTTGCCGGTCTAGGAATGGTAGAACGATGGGTTCGATGACGGTTTGGATGTACCGTGCACTATTCAGTGTCCCCTCGACGATCACCAGTGGTGTACGGCCAGTGTAGGAGATCGCTCCCCACACCATGATGCCGGGTGTTGGCCCTGTGTGCCTCGGTCGTATGCAGTCCTGATTGTGGCGCTCACCTGCACGGCGCCAAACACGCATACGACCATCATTGGCACCAAGGCAGAAGCGACTCTCATCGCTGAAGACGACACGTCTCCATTCGTCCCTCCATTCACGCCTGTCGCGACACCACTGGAGGCGGGCTGCACGATGTTGGGGCGTGAGCGGAAGACGGCCTAACGGTGTGCGGGACCGTAGCCCAGCTTCATGGAGACGGTTGCGAATGGTCCTCGCCGATACCCCAGGAGCAACAGTGTCCCTAATTTGCTGGGAAGTGGCGGTGCGGTCCCCTACGGCACTGCGTAGGATCCTACGGTCTTGGCGTGCATCCGTGCGTCGCTGCGGTCCGGTCCCAGGTCGACGGGCACGTGCACCTTCCGCCGGCCACTGGCGACAACATCGATGTACTGTGGAGACCTCACGCCCCACGTGTTGAGCAATTCGGCGGTACGTCCACCCGGCCTCCCGCATGGCCACTATACGCCCTCGCTCAAAGTCCGCCAACTGCACATACGGTTCACGTCCACGCTGTCGCGGCATGCTACCAGTGTTAAAGACTGCGATGGAGATCCGTATGCCACGGCAAACTGGCTGACACTGACGGCGGCGGTGCACAAATGCTGCGCAGCTAGCGCCATTCGACGGCCAACACCGCGGTTCCTGGTGTGTCCGCTGTGCCGTGCGTGTGATCATTGCTTGTACAGCCCTCTCGCAGTGTCCGGAGCAAGTATGGTGGGTCTGACACACCGGTGTCAATGTGTTCTTTTTTTCCATTTCCAGGAGTGTAGTTCCGAGGTACTCATCCACCGAAGCGCTATAAAGGCCGGCGCTCGGCCGCACGTCGGTAGTTCGTCGACCGCCAGCAGACGTGGATTGCTGCCGCCCCGGCAGCCCGTCTTGGATATTCTCGCTGATCTCTGGATTAGGCTTGGTATATCGGAGAAGTCTCTGGCGGAGACTAGTAGGAAATTATTTCAGTTGTTTTCTATGTTATTCTTGTATGTAGTCGTGATTCGAAGACGGATCACTGTTTTGTGTTGGTGTTATGCTTGGAGAATTTGTTTTGGTTAATTGAACAGTCCAATAAATTGTTTTCGGACTTTGATCGTTAGTTTCCTTTGCTTATGCAGACATATCACACCCTCTTGTGGATACACGACTGGAATTTCGTGACGTTTTTGTGTTTCTGCTACTGCTACGTCGGATTGCACAACTGACTTGTTTATTTCCGGATATCTGTCCATCACTATATCGGATGATACTACCGGTTCCGTTGCTTCGCTACTGGTTTCCGTATGATTCTCGATACACTGTTTCTGTACGAAGGTCTTCATACTGTTTCTGGTTTTTCGAGACTGTTTTCAATGCGTGTGTCGAATCGCTTTAATGCGGCTCGCGTGACACATTTTCTGACATTGCGCTCTTCCACGATTTGTTGCGCCTTACTAGACGTCTTACGTGCTAACTTATCCACTCTCCGATTAACATTAGAGACTGCTTCCTGCATATGGTCAACTTCAGAACGCATCTTTTTCTGGTCACCCATTAACGATTGTATCAGCTCGCGTGAGTCTCTCGCCTCTCTCCGGTTTTCAGTAAACTGCTCGTTAACCTCCGTTCGTAATGTTTGCTGATCCTCGTGGACTTTTTGAACACAGCATAGGTTTCAGATTGGAGAACTACTTAAGGTAGCATTGGTTGCCGCTAACCCTGAATCTGTTGCTGTTTTCAAATTTGCTGGTTCGGTTTTTAAGTCCTCCAATCTACCATTTGTTGTTTCACTTTACTAAGTACAAGAGATACACATAACAGGTGACTTTGGTCATCGATAATATATTCCCCTTCACTATCTACATAGGTCTACCAAAGCTGGGGTAACTTTTCGAACAGCTACTACAGGAATTAAGTGGTTCTGAGGCAAAGAACTTGTCGAACCATACTCGGAGCGCATCTTCATCCGCAAAGGAAATTAGTTGAAGGTTGTCCGATAGAGAACGGAAAAAGTGAAAATCAGAAGGCGCAAGATCAGGTCAATAAGGTGTGCACAGACTCCTGTACAGTGTTCATTGTGTTTTGTCATTCCTGTGTTGTTGTATTGCTTGTCAGTCTAACAGAATACGGTCTTGCGTTATCGTGCGGTAGCATCACGTCAAGTAGTCTCCCTGATCATTCGTGGGCGGCGTCTATAAGACGGCACAGCTGTTGACCGTAAGTGTCAAAATCGTTCAAATGGCTCTACGTACTATGGGACTTAACATCTGACGTCATCAGTCCCCTAGACCTACAACTACTTAAACCTAACTAACCTAAGGACATCACACACGTTCATGACCGGGGCAGGATTCGAAACTGCGACCGTAGCAGCAGCGCGGTTCCGGACTGAAGGGCCTAGAACCGCTCGGTCACAGCGGGCGTCCAAGAAGTGTCAGCAGTGATGGTTACACATCGGGGAAGCAATACGTAATACTCTTCACCATTGCTGTTCCACCAAATGCATAACATTGTCTTTTAAGGATGCACGCATTTTGCTGCTTTTTTCGGCTCAATCATTCCTTTCTTCTCCTTACGTTAGCCTGAACACCATTTCTCGTTACGAGTAACGTTACAGGACAGGAATGGTCGGTGTTGTTCACTGCCAAATTGACGACGAGCAAGCAGAGATGCGCATATAGCCACCCACTGATTTTTCTGATTTCAGCTTAGAGCAAGCGGCACCCATACACTCGATTTTTCAACCTTCCTCCTTGCATGCAAATGTCGCATGATGGTGAAATGAACACAGTTCATCACATTTGGCATTTCTCGAGTACACCGATGTCTACATTAATGCGTTTAACGATCTTCATCAAACCATGAAGATCTTCCTAAACGTGGACAGTGACTAACGTTAAAATGATTCTTCTAAAAAAAGAAAAGGAAACGGTTTTCTTGCGCCGGCCGCTGGGACCCAGCGGTTCTAGGCTTTTCAGTACGGAACCGCGCTGCTGCTACAGTCGCAGGTTCCAATCCTGCCTGGGGCATGGATGTGTGTGATGTTCTTAGGTTAGTTAGGTTTTAGTTCTAAGTCTAGAGGACTGATGACCTCAGATGTTGAGTCCCATAGTGCTTAGAGCCATTTGAACCATTTGATTTTCTTGCCGTGTTCTGTCCAACGGCATTATCCCAATACAAGGTGTAAATTTTTCTGGATGCCTCCGCTGCTGTCGCCCCTCTATTGAATTCAAACAGAAAAATAAGCCATAAATGCTCCGATTTCTGTACTCGGCACTCCATTTTCTAGCGTCCATAACTCCATTCTGTTTCTACAAATGACAAAGTGGCAAAAGCAACAGTGAACTACAAATAAAAAGAGAGAATCGATAAATAAACCTATAGCAACCGAAATACCAAGATGCATCAACCTAATAATTATGCTTTTTTTCAACTTGCCACCAAGTCAACTTTATTTATGGGAAAATACCTTCACAAGAGTGAAAAAGTCTGTAATATGGCAAGAAAGCGTAATGTAATAACCTTGCAAACAGATGCAAAACTAGTGTAATGGGGGTTAACGTTGATGGGAGAAAATCTCAGCACAGCGTCGCCCTGCCTATTCGTGCTGTGGTGTATCGCTGTTAACGAACAACTGAGTAAGCCTGGGTACAGAAAAACACTAAAAAGAACCAAGCAGTAATGAACGCAATTTTGAAGTGTTAGAGTAAAGGGGACTTTACCGTTGAGGACAACAAGCACCATGAGTAAATGGAACAAGCACCAACTCAACTGGGACGTCTTGTATGCTCGATATCCTATGTGCCTAGCTCCATCAAATATCAGCCAATCTCTTGAGTCCCGAATCAAGCAAAGCGCGTCCATGGAAATAAATAATAATTATAGCCCTGCAACCATGACTGTTTCTTCAGTGCATCATGAACGTACGTACGTTCTACTTCAAAGTTCCTGCACCACAGCCGCACTTTGCTATCGCTGATGAGTTACGTTATGGGGCTGCACGGAAATCAAGCAGAACCCCCAGGGAAAAAGAAAGCGATTGTCAGCATATGCTTCACATTTGCCAGGAGACTCTGTTTTTCCAGGCATCTTTACGTGCTCACTGTGTGTTCGTAGCTGAAAACAGCGATGCGATGCGATCGACGTCCGTACTAAAGAAACTGCGCAACACATGTGGACAAAGCTTCATCGGATATTCGCTGTGATTTCTATTTCACGGCCTTATCGGAACGTGAAAAGAAAACGGCCCTCTTAAAAACTGGCACTGAAAATATTTCACGCGTCTTGAAACAGGCAACCTAATTTATATCAACTGCCACGGGTGCAGATCATTGAAGTTACCACTCTTAATGTGCATGAACTGTTTCCACGGCCAATTTTATTTTTCCCACTGTCGATATATATATATATATATATATATATATATATATATATATATATATATATAAACACTACTACCTTGAAGCTATTATGAAGTGCTGCCATATCTGCGGGTAACACTCCTTTATAAATCACTACTTGTCGAGCACAGGGAAATGTTTCAGTTTCATCTTGCAGTCATTTAGACCGAAATTATTTACAGTTGTTTACACAGCCCCTTATAATTTACAGATGAAATGAGTTTTTAAGTGATTAATCCACAGCAAACAATTTAAAATCGCTTTAGATCGTGGCTATGCACGGGTTTTTCAGTCAGATTGCTCTGGTTATTTGTAATTGGAATAGTTGCTGATACACTCCTGTGACTTTAATTTTGCTGGTAATTCACCAAATGCGAAATAAACTGTATCATTCAAGTAAGGATATCAAAAACTGTGTGCTCCTCATTAGCGTTTTCTGTAAGATTACTGATTACAAGGTAGAGACCGGAACATATAATTTTCAATGCTTTGCTCCCTATCTGTGACGCCTTACTTAAGTGCCCAAGACCCACATTTTCAGTCTTTGTGTACATAAATCCCTAACATTCGCTTCTATAACCTCGTACATATCTATTTGATTAAAATTCTCCGGACATAGTGGACATTATTATAGAATGTGTCCGTCCTTTGCCTTTGGCAGCTTGAGGTATCTGACCATGAGGGAATGGCAGCTCATACCTTCTCAAGACCTGAGACCAGGGATGGTAGTGACGTTGACCGCTGGAACCTGGAGCGAAATGGACGGCCTCATTGCAAAGATGATCCACTCGGTTAAGGACGGGACTACGTGCAGGCCAGTCCTTTTTTTTGTTGTTGTCCACAAACTATTGCCTCACACAAGCTTCTTTATAAATGTAAATGTCGTTTGACGAGCGCCTCCCGTCGGGTAGGCCTTTCGCCTGGTGCAAGTCTTTCGATTTGACGCCACTTCGGCGACTTGCGCGTCGATGGGGATGAAATGATGATAGCGTCCTTCGTCATGCTGATGCAGTCATCGTCTCCAAACCGTTACTCTACTGTAGGCAGTACACTGCCCTGTCAAATGTGTCCACATCCTTCGCATTTATTGTGTTCTTAAGTGCAGTAAGAGGATCACACCATAACCGCAAAAAGCACACCCGTACCGTATTGTGGGCATCCACAGCAGTAGAATGGTGAACAAGTCTGCCTCAGATTTAGGATAAATCTTTTTTTCTGATAAAACCAGTTTCGCGTCGTTAGAACCACATCTTCGGGGATACAGATTTATAATTTATTCCAGACGATAAGCTGTAGATGGTCCAACATTCTTCGTCACATTGTGACAAAACTGCTTAACCGTCAAGAGGTCGGTAGCGCCTTCATTCTGCTTTATTTTACGTTGGACTGTGGATTTCTTAACGGTCAAGCAATTTCATCACTATGGGACAAAGAATGCTGGGTCATCTACTACTTACCTTTTGGAATAAATAATAAATCTGTATGGCTGAAGATGTGGCTCTAATGCTGAGAGCCTTGTTGGATAAGAAATAAAGATGTATCATACCGGCTGAAGCAGTCTTATTAACCAAAATTAGGTGTGATTGTTTTCACATCATTAACAGTCGACTTGGGCAGCTTTATATGGGTTAGAATGTTCCTGATGATTTTTGTGCCCAGGTGACATCCAGTGACCACGTTCGAAGTCATTCACCTCTACTTATGGACCCATTCTCCTGTTACTGCCTCTCTTCTGACAACACGATACCCTCCCCTCCCCCTCCACCTCCTTTTACAATGGCAGATCCTCCTCTCGTGGCACCTAGTGATTAATTCTGCATTACTTAGGTGAGTCCGCATATTTTTCATCATATACTGTAAGTAAGCAAGATTTTTTTTAAAAATTATTATACAGACTCCAGCACAAAAGTGGTGATGAGATCTTCATTAAGCACTAGTTTCAGACTTTCAGAAACTTTATTTGTGTACATTCTTTCGAGAAAATCGTGCCATCTGAATGTAATGTAGAAATTACATAATTTTACCATTTGACAACGCAGCATTTCCTGGGTATTCATTTTGCCAATTTTCTATTAGAAACGAAAACTATGTTTGCAATGAAGTATCGAAAAAACTTCATTTCCATGTATTCGTGAAAGCAACTTTGATATTATGAAACGTTCGTATGAAGGAAAACTCTTAGTGTACAAATGTATCAGTACAGTACCCAAATTAAGAAAAATTATACCAGACAGTTTGGGTGGTTGTTTGTTTCAGGAGAAGGGACCAAACAGTGAGGTTATCAGTCCCATTGGATTAGGAGAGGATGGGGTAGGAAGTCAGGCATGCCCTTTCAAAGGAACCATCCCGGCATTTGCTTGAAGTGATTTAGGGAAATCATCGAAAACCTAAATCAGGATGGCTGCACACGGCTTTGAACCGTCGTCCTTCCGAATGCGAGTCCAGTGTGCTAACCCCTGCGTCACCTCGCTCGGTAAAGTTTGGTTGGTTGGTTCGATTGTGGGGGGTTGAAGGGGCCAGACTACAAAGGCCATCGGTGCCTTTCTCTACGACAATGAAACACTTACAAAGAAGAAAAAAAAACAAGCAACGCAGACGACAAGGGACGACACATAACAAGAAAGACATAGACAAAGACCAGAAAAGAGGAATTAAAAAAAATCTCGAGCACGGGATACCAATGACCCCATACGATTTACCCATTCATTTTAAGCGAATTTGATTCTCCGGAAGTTTGGTTAACAATAATAATAAATAAGGCTCAAGGTCAGAGAGCGGAAGGGAAGAGGAAATTAACAGAGAGGGGAGAGGAAATCGACAAAGAGAGGTGGAAGGAAGAGTGGGACAGAGGAGCGGACGAGGTGGTGTAGCAAAGCAGCCCAAATTGTATACCAGTCAGGTTCCTCTCAGAGTATGCTGATACAATAGCTCCTTATTAAGTAATTATATACAACCGCTCGCTCACAGAAAGATCCGTACCTAAAGACTGGAAAATTGCACAAGTCTTATATCCAAAAAGGGAAATGGGCGTAATCCGCTGAATTACAAGCCCATATCACTAACGTCGATTTGCAGAAAGGTTTTGGAACATATACCGTATTCGAACGTTATAAAGTACCTCGAAGAAAACGATTTTTTGACACATAGTCAGAACGGATACAGAAAATATCGTTCTTGTGAAACACAAATAGCTCTTTATACTCATGAAGTAATGAGTGCTATCGACAGGGGATGTCAAATTGATTCCATATTTTTAGATTTCCAGAAGGCTTTCGACACCGTTCCTCTCAAGCGTCTTCTAACCAAACTGCGTGCCTATGGAATATCGCCTCAGTCGTACGACTGGATTCGTGATTTCCTGTCAGAAAGGTCACTGTTCGGTATAATAGACGGAAAGTCATCAAGTAAAACAGAACGGCACGCCCTTCATGGCATGCCATTCTGGGCTTACATGTCAGCAGGAAATGCCCGTCCGCACAAGGCGAGAGTTTTTACTGTTAGTCTTCGTGCTTCCAAACGCTACCTTGGTGAATAAGATTGCCGGATCTCTCCCCACTTGAGAACACTTCGAGCATTACGCGCAGGTCGCCCCAACCACCTCGGGATTTTGACGATCTAACGAACAAGTAGGAAGTGCAGAGAAGCAAAGGCGAAACTACCGCAGGAATAATGTGAAGACCGAATAAGAAATGATTGTCGGAAGGACTGACTCAGCATACAGGAAAGACAAAACAACCTTCGGTGACACAGAAAACAAGGGTGATAACATTAAGTGTGCACCGGGAAATCCACTGTTAAAAGCCGAAGAGATAGCATATAGGTGGAAAGAGTACGTTGAAGGCCTCTATGAGGGGGAGGATTTGGCTGATGTGGTAGAAGAAGGAACAGAAGTCTATTTAGAAGAGATAACGTATCTTGTATTAGAATCAGAATTTAAGAGAGCTTTGGAGGACTTAAGAACAAACAAAGCAAAAGGGATAGATATCACTCCATCAGAATTTCTAAAATCATTTGGAGAAGTGGAAACAAAACGAATATTCACGTTGGTGTGTAGAATGTATGAGTCTGGCGAGATATCATCTGACTTTCGGAAAAATATCGCCCACACAATTCCGAAGACGGCAAAAGCTGACAAGTGCGAGAATTATCGCACAATCAGCTTAACAAATCAAACATCTAAATTGCTGACAAGAATAATTTACAGAAGAACGTAAAAGAAAACTGAGGATGCGCTAGATGATCAGTTTGGCTTTAGAAAAGGTAAAGACACCAGAGAAGCAATTCTAACGTTGCAGTTGATAACGGAAGCAAGAATAAAGAAAAGACACGATCAAAGGATTTGTCGACCTTGAAAATGTGCTCGAGGATGTACGGTGGGGTAAGGTGTTCGACATTCTGAGGAAAACAGGGGTAAGCTATAGGGAGAGACGGGCAATATACGGTATGTACAAGAGCCAAGCGGGAACAATAAGAGTGGACGATCAAGAACTAAGTGCTCGGATTAAAAAGAGTGTAAGACAGGGCTGTAATCTTTCCCCTTACTTTTCAATCTGTACATCAAAACAGCAATGATGGAAATAAAAGAAAGGTTCAGGAGTGGAATTAAAATTCTAGGTGAAAGGATATCAATGTTACGATTCGCTGATGACATAGCTATACTAAGTGAAAGTGATGAAGAAATACATGATACGCTGAATAGCATGAACAACCTAATGAGTACAGAATATGGATTGAGAGTAAATCGAAGAAAGACGAAAGTAATGAGAAGTAGCAGAAATGGAAACAGCGAGAAACTTAACATCATGACTGATTGTCACGAAATAGATGAAGTTGAGGTATTCTCCTACCTATGCAACAACATAACCAATGACGGACGGAGCAAGAAGAACATCAAAAGCAGAGTAGCACTGGAAAAATGGGCACTTCTGGCCAAGAGAAGTCTGCTAGTATCAAACATAGATCTTAATTTTAGAAATAAATTTATGAGAATGTACGTCTGGAGCCCAGCATTGTATGGTAGTGAAACAAAGCTTGTGAGAATACCGGAACAGAAAAGAATCGAAGCATTTGAGATGTGTTGCTACATTTTAGACGTGGTGCTACAGTGAATGTCGAAAATTACGTGGACTGTTAAGGTATGGAATGAGGAGGTTCTGCGCAGAATCTGAGAGAAAAGGAGTATGTGGAAAACACTGACAAGGAGAAGGGGCAGGATGATAGGATCTATGTTAAGAAATGAGGGAATGACCTCCATGGTACTAGAGGAAGCTGTAGAGGGCAAAAACTGTAGACGAAGACAGAGATTGGAATACATCTAGCAAATAATAGAGGACGTAGGTTGTAAGTTCTATTCTGAGATAAAGAGGTTTGTAGCGGAGAGGAATTCGTGGCGGGCAGCATCAGACCAGTCAGAAGACTGATGATCCAAGACTGCGCGATAGCCCTCTGTCAGTCAGAGCCAAGCCGAATAACGACTTGCATAATGGCTAGAGTTGGAAAATTGTGAAGCTCTTTCTCGTGAATAAATCATCCATTTTTTCTGAAACTGTTGTCATTTGTTTGTCTATAGCTGTACATCACATCTACTGATTTCAGTGCCGTTCGGATAATTCCTTCGTGGTGAGTCCTTTTTCTTTTGTCATAGAGTGTGTGTACAGTTTGTGGCGGTCAGCTTCAAAACCCTTTTGCGTCCATACGTGTCTTTCAATAGTGTTCACAACGTGTCTCGGTGGTGTTTTCCTTGAAGCTGTGCAGGACCTCCGCCGTTTTGCTTTCCGGTGAAGCTCAAGTACATGTCTGCGGTAAACAGATCATCTATTACCACTGAGTTGGTCGATTGCGATGACTTTTGTCACAGTATAAAGACACAGTTCTACATCGATAAACAGCCGCGCTACAATACGTCACAGCTGATACGAGGGCAATTCTTTTTTCAACCTCCGATCGGTTGTGAAATGGAGATCACTATGAAAATAAAAAAGCATTTTATCTGTAACGTTTAGCTACAGCTTACAGGCGGGGTGGCAAAGCAGTTCTAGGCGCTACAGTCTGGAACCGCGCGACCGCTACGGTCGCAGGTTCGAATCCTGCCTCGGGCATGGATGTGTGTGCTGTCCTTAGGTTAGTTAGTTTTAATTAGTTCTAAGTTCTAGGGGACTGATGACCTCAGAAGTTAAGTCGCATAGTGCTCAGAGCCATCTGAACGATTCTTTTCTACATAGTCGACGCTTCGACTTAGACATTTGTCGCAGCGTGGTGTCATCTATTACACATACTGGTTTCCAATATCAGACTTCACATAATTGCTTTCCATTGTTACTTGAAAGTTTTAAAAACATTTAGATAATTATTAAGAAAACCATTTGTGGGGAAAAGGTACACAAAGTCACCAGTAACGTCAGTTCACATTCATGTAATGCGTAAGCAGAGCCGATGTCTTGATATTTAATGATCTTTAAACTATTTTTTACATAAAAATAACACGTATTTTGAGAGCATATTGACCGAAAAAGTTTTTTTTATGTAATCACTCACAGAAACCACCTAACCTAACCATATTTCTAACAAAGGAGAATAGTCTATTATGAACTCACTTTTCAACTGGATGCGTCCTCTGGTGATTCTTTGGTAACACAATCACTAAATTGAAAGCTAAAACCCCTAAATATGTGTAAAATAACAAATTATAGGTGTACATAAACCACAGCTCATTAATCGACAGCGTCACACCGAAATCCAAAACCTCTCGGTACAATACCGATTGGTATGAACGATATAGAATAGGCCGGCCAGTGTGGCCGTGCGGTTCTAAGCGCTTCAGTTTGGAACCGCGTGACCGCTACGGTCGCAGGTTCGAATCCTGCCTCGGGCGTGTATGTGTGTGATGTCCTTAGGTTAGTTAGGTTTAAGTAGTTGTAAGTTCTAGGGGACTGATGACCTCAGTAGTTAAGTCCCTTAGTGCTCAGAGCCATTTGAACCATTTGATACAGAACAGCGCCCCTGGCGGCGACGACGACTCGGGCCACGTATACGGCATTTTCTGGTATGACGCAAGCGGGAAATATTGGAGGCCGGTCAGCGTGCGTCCTCCAAGACTGAGTTCCAGATCGAGAACCTGGCAACATAATGCGGGCAGGACTGCCATTTACAACCTTACACTCCACCAGGCGTCATTGTTTACCTTCTGCCGGTGGCGGACGAACTGCAAATCATCGAAGAAGACCGCAGGTAGCGCGACCAACAAGCGAGGGACCTTGCCGCCAGGCGTGGACTGAAAACACCTGAAGTGGATAACAGTGGCTCAGCAGATGTCAGCAGATGCTTCCCGCCCCCCAGCGTCGGGAGCCGACTCCGCACAGTCATCAGACGACGAAGGCGATGGACAGCCGTTCCACACGGACGAAAAATTCAAAAGAGCTTGAATATATGTAAGAAAGAGAAACACCTACAGCCGTCCTTATAAAGTTATTTATGGTGCGGTTACTAATTTCGGTGCTTCAGTGCACCATCCCCAGGCCTTAGTTGAGGCTGAGTGGGTCAACGCCATCCGTATACACGATGCATTGGTGGCCAACATTTATAACTGTTTTCCACAGACTTCCTGTAACCGTAATGTTTACTCTCCGACCATCAGCTGTCAACTATTGGGGTTTATGGGTTATCATTTATATTTTTTGTGTGTTGGGGTTGTTGACCTATTTATCTGGATAGGAATAGTGGATTGCATGCATTTTCTTAGGTATAATACTATTTTTCATCGGTATGTAATTCTTCAGCAGGATGTTGGATACAAATGAAACTACTTGACTTCGATATTACTGATAACTTATCATATGATCTACACATACTATATGTTATGTGTTTATATATAATTAATTTCTGACATTTACATGTGTTTGTAGTTATTGTCTGATATTTTTTATGGCAGTACATGATATATGGTTGCATTCACACATGAATGTCGTTCACCTGGGAAAGTATCTTGTGGGGTTTTCTCGTATAGTTGGTATGTGTTGTGACATTGGTGGTTTTCTACATTTGGTCTTTTCATATACTGAGTATATGTTGTGCCATACGTGATTTTCTACATTTGGTCTTTTGAAACGTTTTGGACACTCATTTTATGCCCGTGACATAAGTAAGCCCCTCTGCAGCTTGCACCTCAGCATTTTATAACTTTCACATGACATGTAGATATATTTACATCGTCATTTTGGAAGCTTTACCTGTACTGACACTTATATTTTGTTGATGCTGTCCGTTTGCAAGGACTACTTGCACATAGAGGCATACATGTTCTTCGTTCTGAGCATTTGGTATATTGTGTGTGTGGCATGACAAAGGTGGTTTTCTGCACTTGGTCTTTTGAGACGTTCTTGGACATTTATTTTATGCTTATGACATAAATATGCCCACATACCGTTTTCACATGAGCATTTTGTAACTTCGACGTTACATATTGATATATTTATACTGTCATTTTGATACATTTATCTATACTTCCATTTAGATATTGTTGATGCTGTCCTTCTACATGGACTACTTCCACACAGATATATATTTCTTTGGTTTTCTTATTTCTGATGTTTCTTTCAAACATCTGTCATTTTCTACAGTTACTTTTGCTGATTGGTACGTTACGTCAGGAATTCTCAGTTTAGTGAATCATCTAACTGACCAATTTTTAACTATGGATTATTTAATTAATGACTTTATTAGTAAACAGTACATTTGTACAACGTATAGCGTGGAAATTCATTATGGTATACTATGTATAATTCAATGTTAGTTATGTGACAATGGATGTATCTGCTGGTTTTTATCGAATCATTACTGTTACTCACTTACATAATATTGTCTTTGATTCTTATTCTGTTTGTAATCTGTCTTTGCATGGTTGGTAAGCTCGCGCTATCATTACCGTTTACGCATACAGGTCTGAAGACAGTGTATTTACTGACCGAAGCTCGTTGCAGTATAATAAAATAACATTAAAACGGCGGCTGCAGGTGTTTCATTTTATTACGCTGGTTTATTAAAGTTTTTTGTGACCAAATAAATACCTTTTGGGTGAACCTTAGGAAGTGTTTTCCTTTTTAATGCTCTCATGTTCTACCAAGCACCGACGGAAAATTCACTTAATGTTATTTTTTTATTTATTTCTACGACGATATGTTCTGAACATCCGTCTTTGTGTGTTATAGAGAACAGTCAAGCACATGTTCGGCATTTATAATGTACCTTTTCGGTTCTAGCCGCGCGGGATTAGCCGAGCGGTCTCAGGCGCTGCAGTCATGGACTGTGCGACTGGTCCCGGCGGAGGTTCAAGTCCTCCCTCGGGCATGGGTGTGTGTGTTTGTCCTTAGGATAATTTAGGTTCAGTAATGTGTCAGCTTAGGGACTGATGACCTTTGCCTTTAAGTCCCATAAGATTTCACGCAGATTTCAACAATTTTTCTCGGTTTTATTGAGTATTTTTGCCTATAGATTCACTCACTTTATACGTCTTACGAAAATGCGAGTGTCGATGAGTTTTTACTGTGAGTAATAATAAGATATATAGGCGATGATAGGTACGAGGGTTGCCCAGAAAGTAAAGCACCGCACTTTTTTTCTCAGCCGAAAAAAAAAAATGCTACGAATGCGAAACGTTACATGTGAATTATTTAGTGAGAGCGCTAAGTTTCCGTCACTTCTGACAAATACCATAGCTGCAGGACAGCTTCAAAATGACGTCTGTAGGTGATGTATGTTAAAAGCAACGTGCCGTCACTGAATTTCTCACTGCAGAAAAAGAAATTGTGGGGAATATTCACAAGCGCTTGTGCTAGGTTTATGGAGCATCTGCTATCGACAGAAGTACAGTTAGTCGCTGGGCACGGAGGGGGAGGTCATCAGGAGGCGGTTCGGTGGAGCTCCACAAATTGCAGCAGGTGGGAAAACCATCCACGGCTGTCGCATCTGACACGCCGCAGCGAGCTGATGTCATTCGCCGTTAAACGATGCCATTCGTGGAAGACATTTTGAGGACGACGAGGAGGTGATTCACACAGTGAAGCACTGGCTCTGCCACCAGGACAAGGATTGTTACCGACAGGACGTACATGGCCTTGTTTCGCACTGGAGGACGGCCACAGAACGGGATAGAGATTACGTTCGAAAATAGGGTGTGTAGATAAAACACCATTCTTTCGTGTGTGTGATTCTCGTTATGTTCAATAAAGAATTGTTGGAGGAAAAAATGCGGTGCATTACTTTCTGGGCAACCCTCGTAATAAAAGTCACCAATATTTCAGATGTTGACTGTTACAGCTACGGAGTTTTAAAAAATATTACTGCTTCGTTCCCTGTTACGTTAGTATGGATGTATTTTGGGTAAGCCAAAGACAGTAATTTCACTTTGAGGTCTCTGGCATGCTGCGAAAGCACGCTGCTTTGATGGGTGGTCTGCGGACACCACGGATGTGCAGAAGTGAAGAGTGGGGCTTGGCTGGAGAGTGGTGGTCAGTTCGCTGTCGGCCGGAACACGTGGAGGTTACGCCAGACAGTGGAGAGTGTTGGGTGTGAATGGCAGCACGTTTCCCTCGTGAGATGCCTACGTCCAGCGTGGCAACAGCTGTCTTTTACTGCGTCGCGTCTCCATTGTTGGTGTGGAACATAAAGTATGGTGAAGCAAGGTTGTATTCCCACGAAGGTACAGCTGGCAGACCGTGTGGCCATTATTACCATCACACACCGAGTTGTGGCAAAGGCGAGTAAATTTAGTAGACCTTGTTGGGGTTCCAGTGCCCCATCTTTGATGCGTAATTTTTTGAATATTAAAAAGGTGTGTCAGAAATAACTTGTGTGTGCTTTGGGTGGTTTAAAAGTGTAAAACAATTATACCGCCAGAGTTGTATTTTGCCGCAAACTATGTCTGCCTTAAGCCGCCAGAGATGACACTCGCTCCAACGTGTGCCGTTTGGGAACAGGGGGCATTTAGCAGCTGATTATTTATTGTAAAATTTATTTACGCGATTAAACGACGCAAAGAATGCAAGGTTGGTTCCTTGCCTTAAGTGACTTAATTGTTTTTAACGTACTTGCATGAGTTTTAACATTATTCTTTTTCTATTTTAGAGATGTAAGACTGAAATGTTTTTATTCTGTGTAAAAATCAGCGGGATGAGCTACTGGGAACGACGTTGCGGGGGGCAGATTTGGCGTTCGTCAGTTACTGCCTGAGGATTTTGGTATAAACCAAGCACTTTAATTCGCGTAAATTGTAGAGAATCGCTGTTGCCAGCCATAGCGGGTCATTAAACGGAATCAGCGACGACGAGTGAAAATGTGTACCAGACGGGATTCGAACCCAGGATCTCTTGTTTAAAATGGTTCAAATGGCTATGAGCACAATGGGACTTAACATCTGAGGTCATCAGTCCTCTATAACTTAGAAATAAAACCTAACTAACCTAAGGCCATCACACACATCCATGCCCGAGGCAGGATTCGAACCTGCGAACTTAGCGGTCGCGCGGTTCCAGACTGAAGCGCCTAGAATCGCTCGACCACACCGGCCGGCGACCTCCCGTTTACCAGGCAGGTGCGTTAACCACTGTACGGACCATCTCGGCACGCTTCACGGCCGATCCACATTCCCACCAAGTGCCACCTATCTGCAGTGCTTGTCCAGTGTTCTGAGATCGAACGTATTTGTGCATCCGCGCTGAAGAAGGCGGTTCCCTTGCCCAGCTAGGCACATCATTCGTATGAATGCGTGGTGTCAGTTCTTTCGGACAGCTGTGAACCCCTTCAGTTTTCACATGATGTTTCACAGCTGTGAATTCTGCTTGCTGTCTGTTCTTTCGGACGCGTCTGAAAGAACAGACACCACGGTTTCGTATAACATTGTTGTCACTGGTATTTGTTGGAATTAAGCTGATACTTGATGCTTTTAAATGGATTTTTAATGTTAAACTATTTAGAACTGTTATCGGTACCTTCTAAACAAATTTTTCTAGTTGATGCTCAACGGCGCCTATGAATTGTGTTGATATTTATATGCGATTGCAGGCTTTCTCGGCGTATTTCAGCTATGAAATCTTCACGGGTTATCAGCCGAGTGGCGTCGTCTTCTAGTCGCAACGTTTCAATGGATTGCGTATCCATCATCTTCCGGCGCCTGAAGGTGATGGATACGCAATCCACCGAAACGTTGCGACTAGAGGACGACGCCACTCGGCTGATAACCCGCGAAGATTTCATAGTGTTGATACTTAATTTAATGTTTGGAGCCATTAAGGTTTAGAAGTTTCGTGTCTTTTAAACGAATCCATAGTGCCTTTGAATTATGTTTGATAGTGCGTGGCCTTTCACTTATCATGATGGAGCCCTTATAATTAACATTTTGTAATCTTATTTAACTGTAGTACGATTGCTTGACTTTAAGTGTGTTCAAGTCACGAGCGTGTCCACTGTGCAAATTGTTTTGTGAAGCAATAAATCTGTCAGTTTTCCTGCTGAGTCTGCTGTCACTCGTTTACCACACCCGGATCCCCGCTTCCTATACCGTTTCAGTTCCTGCCAAATTTTCTATGGGAGTGATTACTGTAGCAAGTAGTACCCAAGTGGTAATGGAAAGGTCGGTGAATGGAATCCCATGTTTTTCCGTTATTAGCGGCACTACGAGTAGACATTTCATGCTATTAAAAATACATTGAGCCTCTATTTCAATTTCCAATTTCAACAGTCGTTTTTCTGTCGATAATGGTAAGAAACTGCCAGCAGACTGGTGACTGTCTGCATCAGTGCCGTTTACTACTCCAGTACTTCTATACTCGAGTGGTTCTGGGGTACTTTCTGTGTGCATCACCGTATGAAAAACTGGAAGCTGCATCGTAATTTTTAACCCTTGCTAAAATGTTGTTTTCCATTGACAGTATACGGCTGCATCATTTTGCAAATCAGGTCAAAAATGGGACAAATGGCTCTAAGCACTATGGCACTTAAAGTCTGAGGTCATCAGTACCCTAGACCTAGAAACTACTTAAACCTAACTAACCTAAGGACATCACACATCCGCGCGACCGCTACGGTCGCAGGTTCGAATCCTGCCTCGGCCATAGATGTGTGTGATGTCCTTAGGCTAGTTAGGTTATAAGTAGTTCTAAGTTCTAAGGGACTGATGACCACTGCAGTTAAGTCTCATAGTGCTCAGAGCCATTTGAATCATTTTGAACATCACACACATAGACGCCCGAGGCGGGATTCGAACCTGCGACCGTAGCAGGCGCGTGGGTCCTGACTTAAGCGCCTAGAAACGCTCGGCCACAGCAGCCGGCTTGCAAATCAGGGAATCTCCTCCAAAGGACAACACCCAATCCCCGTGAGCAGGAAATATCCGACCCGTTCGGAATCGAATCCGGCCTCTTCGGTTAGCAATCTGCGGCGCTGACCCCGTAGCTACCGAGGCGGAAGTCGGAGACTTAAGAGACGACAAACACAAGAGTGTCATACAACGGGCTAAGTAACAATTCATCAGACTTGTGTGAGTGTTGCTGGCCTCTGGTGTTCAGTGGTTGAAACCGTTGCTCCCGCCCCCCTTCTCCCCCATCATCACTCCCCACCCCCTAGCTCTAGAGGCTGTTTGACAGAGCTCCGCTGATACGCAGCTTATATTGCGTCTTGCTCGAGTGATTTCTTTAACTCCGGCAGCCGCGCTCTTATTTATTACCGCGGAGCGGACTGATACACAGAAGCAGGCGTTTTCGCTGCTCAGGGCTTCAAAAGGGGAGAAATATGAGGCACGGCGCGCAAACTCTGCCGCGGGGAGCTGTCGGCCCGCGGCGCGCAGCTCGTGTTTCATATTCGTCGTCGCTGTTCACTTCCCACCGCCTCCCAGAAGTACTCCGTCCGTCGCGTCGGATTCCCATTATAAATAGCGGCTCTGTCAGCTGCCGCGGTTATTTATTACCATCCGCGTTACGCGTTTACTCCATTCTGGAAGTCTCACTTTTTGTACGCCCCTATTCAAGGTTTCCATCTACAAATGGTGCGAATGCGGAGGACACTAAGCTAAATAAGTAAAGAAGACGATTTGGCGGAACCTGCATAAATACTGGTCTGGAGGAAATGTGAGGGCTTGGTACGCCTCCCCGTCATGAAGGCGGCAAGCGATAACAGTGAAATAGGAATGAAATTTTTTTACATGGCTGGACCATGCAAAACATTTACCTTCAGCGCTACCGCACGAGACAGGCAAGAGAGACGCTATGTAACTTCTGTACACAAGGGAAGATCTCAACGTGGATTTCTCACTGAGGAATCATGCTTGAATGTTTCTTGTTGATGAGAAGATCGTGTTACGTCTCGCGTAAGAAGAAGCTATTACTAGCACGTGTCAGGAATAGATATCGCAAGGATCGCGACCTATCTAGATATTGGATTGCACTTCCGCAATATTGATGTTCGCGCTGGTCGGGATCCCGCAACTCTCTTGCCAAAATGGAACTGGCGGGCTGTAATCAACGCCAGGCAGGACTGAACGTCCATTCAAGACTAGCGCGGAGCCTTTCTAAATGTTCTTCTTTTTCAGTCTATCGTCTTTTGCGACTTGCCTATATAGCCATCTCAATAGTGTGAAATCAGTTATGATGATTTGAACATAAGAACAACACCCAGTCCCCAACCTGAGAAAATCGCTGCCCTCGCCAGAAATCGGACCCAGGCCCCTCCGGTCAGCAATCTACAGCGCTAAACGCGCAACTACCGAGATGAGCCTCATGTACGCGTGGGAAAAAATATGGAAACACCACGATAAATGTATCTTTCAAAATAAATACAGGTTGTGCTTGTATTTGACCCGAATGGCATCTGTGCAGTATCCCCAATATGTTGCCACTGTCAGTCGTGGTCATAAGTGTTCTGTGTAGTTATGAGTGCCTTACGTCGGAGCCAATTGAATTCGAACGTGGACAAACTGTTGTTGCTGGTTTGGTGGGTGTTTCCGCAACCAAGGGAGCCGAAGTCTTCGTTGTTTGAAGAGTCCTGTATCAGAAGATTTGTGCCTCATACAGGGAAAGAAGAAAACATGATCTGCTAAGTCACAGTGTGTATGAAAGTGTGTGTTTAGTGGTCGTGACATACGGTCATTTACTGTGGCAAAAAATAAGAGGGCGAGAGCTGCAAAACTTCCTACAGAACTGAATGTCGCATATGCAAACCTTGTCAGGACCAAAAAAACACGAAGGGAGTTCCATAAGCAGGGAATACAGGCCAAACTAGAATTCCAAAATCGCTCATCATTGATGCACGTGTCCGTAACTAGTGAACAACGGGATAGTTTCATTTGGCCGGATGAATCTTGCTTCACACTGGTTCCAACTTCTGGCCGAGTTTGCGTTCCAAGAGTGAAACATGAGTGGGAGGAGTTTCGGTGATGATTTTGGCAACCATATCGTGGTATTCTGAGGGTCTATGCAAATTCGCATTATTTCCAAGGATTATGTGACCATTCTGGCTTATCATTTCGGTCGCGTGGTACAGTTTCCAAGCTGTAAAGCCATGTTCCAAGACGACAGGCCCCAGTTCACACGTCTTGCGTCGTGCAGGACTGCTTCCGTGAAAACGGGAGTGAAGTTTAGCGTCTCCCTGGCCACGACAAATACTAAATCTCAGTGTTACTGAGACTTTGTGGTCTGCTTTGGAGAGAATTGTGACTGCTCCCTGTCCACCTCCATCATCTTTGCCTGACCTTGACATTGTTTTGAGGTCAATAAAGGTGTAATTTTCCCTTGGGAAACATACAGGACCTGTGTTTATCCATCTCGAGAGAACTGGAAGCAGTGTGCCCTACAACGTATTTGATATGGTAATGTGTTTTTGATGTTCCCATATTTTGGTTCAAAAGCTTCGTTTTCAGTTCACTTCCGGCGCCAGTGTAAAAACGAGAATCATTTATGACGGTTTGTGTGAGTTGATATTCTACCTCCTCGCATAACGGTCCAGAGTTATTTGATTTTCCTGAGAGAAATAATGGAGAATATCTTCGAATATGTGCCACTGTCTACTTGTGAAGAAATGTGGTTAGAATTCGAAGGCGAACGGGCACATTCGGCAGTTCTCATCAGGAACCACCTATTCGATATATTCGAGGAGGTTGTGAGTACTTACTCAACCACGTAGGTCCTTAGATTTCATTTCTTTAACCTTCAAGAAGGAAAATTAACAGTTTTTAATCGCCGTGCTTTTTTCGTCTTTATCCTCCTAGGTGCACTAATTGATTGACAATTTAAGTTAGTGTTTACAGAGGTAAATGAGTCGACTTTCGAGCACTTTAAAAGCATGTGGTTGTAAGCTTTACAAGTAAAGGTTTGACCTTTTATTAGGAACAGTTAATGGCAACATAACCAAGTTTATTGCTTCAAGATAGGGCTTTGCCATTAATAGAGCGATTATTATTCTTCCATGATCACAATATAGTTGTATCATTTATTAATTACAATAATGGTAGGTTATACTCTGAGTTATATACTGGTGATGAAAGTACTGCCGTAAACTGCCGTATTCTGAGAGAGAACTAGTATTAAGAATTATTTTAATATGAATTCAAGAACGTCTTTAGAGACAGCGTTTTTAAGAACTGAGCATACTAAGTGATGCTCATGATATTTATTCTTTACAATTTTACTTTGTAAAGTTATTTAAAAAATGATACATTTTTCTTCAGGCATCGCAAAGCAACAGATTAGATAAAAACTTCTGTACTTGGAATAGGAACTATCGCATTGGCATAAAAAGTTGTACTTTATTCAGCAACAATGTTTTCAGTAATTTGCTACTGATGGCGTTCAGAGGACCCCCAAAGATTCTGTATAAGAACACCAAAGAAAAAATTTGTCATCCCCAGGAAACATCTCTTCACTTGAAACGAGGAAGAGAGTCCACAATTTTAGTCAAGCATGCCAGATCTAGCCGAAGCACTGTAATGATGAGATCAGAAAGGTATATTGATTACTGAGCTTTATCTACTGTTCTAAATACTCCTTGATATTTTCTGTAGGATCAAGAATGGGCGATGCATCGGGCTAGAGGAGGCGCGGCAGGATGCCCGAGTGTTCGTGAAACTAGGAACATTCGCTTGCAGGCCTATGAACGCAGCTGTTGTTATTTTGGAAGTAGCAAGTGCCCGCTGTATACTCATCACCTCGAATATGTACACTGTGGAACAGAATTAAAGAACTACCTTTTCGAAACGCCCTAACTATGTCCACTTCTTACACATAAGTTTGTAATTTGGCTCAAAGGTGCCTGCAACCGTCTTCCGTAACGGTGAAAAAGCGTGGCGCCCTGTGACCTCATCCTCATCCTCATCCTCATCCTCATCCTCATCCTCATCCTCATCCTCATCCTCATCCTCGGTCTCGACGACGCTTGATAGAGCACGGTGTCGACGTGTGAGGGAAAACCGCCAGAACTCAGAAGTTCATGTGACGTGTAAAGTAAGGTAATGACGTCACATTGGCACCAAATTTCACGCAATTGTGCCCAACGCCACTGTGGACATTTTACACAACTGGAAGGCCGTCACAGTCCCTCTTACCCATATTTCAGCTCTTATTTTGACTTCTTTGCTATGGAGTCCAAAACCACGACGCACAGTGTCGAAATAACTTGGTTTCCGTATGAGTGAAATCATTTCAGACACACCGCCGCTCAGAATGGAAACTAAAAGGCCTCAGGGGGTGGCATAAAGGGCGTCATTTTACTGCCCTCATTTCTTGCGACGTTGATTCTCCCACATCTTGTGGTCGGAAATGACGGTTCACTGTACGATGAGCAGAATGTCGACGTCCTTGACAACCTGTGGCACTGTTGACATCTCCTGAGCGACTCAACCCTTCTCGACTGACATCATGGGACCGAAACACCATTGAACGTGATCTCACCCCGTTGGAGAGCAGTGCGGCCGCAATTTTTGCTGTGGTGTACAGGGTGGAACCACTTGGGTTCGTTAAAAACCATTCCAAGAACTTTGAACGTGATCCGAAGCAGCAAAGGGTCTTTACGCTTGTTCACTGCTCCTGCTTCAGATTCAACTGTGGCATGATAACGGAGGGGTGTGACATTCACGCATGCGTGAATAAAACGGCGGAAGGTCCTTCTAAGAACCTCCACGTCAACAAAATTACCGGTGGCACGCGGGTACATTTATATAGAATTTTAAACACATGTCTTCAGAGAGGAACACATAATTTTAAGACTGGGGCAAGCATAGCATCATACAGTGAACAGTTTTTCAAAAATGGAGGTGTTAAAATTAAACTGAATGAAATGTCCAACGGTCCGCTGTAGCTGTATTTATTCAGGTCACTTATGTGACCTGAACAAATACAGTTATAGCGGACTATTGGACATGTGATTCAGTTTAATTTTAATAATTTTAATACCTGCATTTTTAAAAAAACTGTTCACTGTATGAACTGTCAAGCAATCTTGTATTCAGAGAGAAAACCTTCGTAATAGCCGAAGGCGCTTGCAGGTTGGCAGCCACATGACACACCTCTGAAGTCAGTTGCCAACGTTGGGCAGAATTGTAGTGACATTTGGTGCCCATGTGACCCATTAACCAACTTTACGTGTGACATGAGCTGCCGAACTCTCGCCTTTTTTTCCACGTGGCACGTTGCTGTATGAAGCGCCATCGATTCCGATGGTGACGTCGTAGGTTGCCACACGTTTGCACTATTATAGAAGATTGCAGGCACCTTTGAGTCAAATTTGAAACTTAATCGTCGGAATGGGAGACAATTATGTGGTTTGAAAGAATGATCCTTCAGAAACCATTCGACAGCCAAGATCGTATAAGATTTTTTATTTATTTATTTAGTTATTTTTTAATTAAGATTACTGGTTTCAAAAGACTGTGTTGTCTTCAACAGGTCTGTAAGAAAGTGTATATACATGGAACATGTCTCATAAGTTAAGATATAACATTTGATATAAAAATTTTAGATTGGTTTTTAAAAACCGGAAGTGAAAATGTAAATATACATACCTCAAAATCTTTCGTTGTAAAACATGTTTATTTTACGCTGACCACACGCCGAAGTATTTTATGCGATCTTGGCTGTTGAATGGTTTTAAATAATTGAACAGATCGCCCTTCAGCTCTCTCAAAATGAAAAATATATAAATATAAATCAAAGTTTAGAAGAAACGCCACAGCTGGTCTCTGAGAATGTTGAAATAAGCATCCTGGGCCACGTTCATGCTATCTTGAAAATACAGCTGGAGGAATTTCTTCATTTTTAATACAAAAGTCAGTGTCTCACGAACTTGATTGGAAAGGATAATTTTAAGATAGCAGTAAACAAAACAAAGACCAGGCATTCCCAGGGAAGTGTCTAGTACGAAACAAAAAGTCAGTGTCTCACGAACTTGATTGGAAAGGACAATTTTAAGATAGCAGTAAACAAAACAAAGACCAGGCATTCCCAGGGAAGTGTCTAGTACGAAACAAAATTGTAATTCAAGATCAAGTTCTGGAACAAGCTCAGCACTTTCACGAACTTGATTGGAAAGGATAATTTTAAGATAGCAGTAAACAAAACAAAGACCAGGCATTCCCAGGGAAGTGTCTAGTACGAAACAACATTTGGTCTCTGAGAATGTTGAAATAAGCATCCTGGGCCACGTTCATGCTATCTTGAAAATCATCTCCGAAACCTTACAGAAGCACTTCCAGACTGTGCCTGGTGTTTATCCATCTAGCAATTTGAATAGGTGCTTTCGCGGAGTGGGACGCCGTTTCGCTGTTGTCGCTCTCGGGCGGCAAGCTTCCTTGTTGTCACGTGACAGTTCATGGCTGAAGAGGCGCGTTCGGCGGGCGAGGCAGTCTGTCTTCAATGTGTGATGTGATACGGTGTGCAACACCGGCAGGGCAGCGACAGTTGGTGGTCGTGAGTGCCACAGGTGGCTTCGTTGGACTAGTAAGTCTTTTCAGTCTGGATGTCGTATGGGCTATTGGATCCAGTGGTTGTGGAACAAAGTGGACAATGGATACTAGCATGGATTTAATTGACGAACAGAGCAAGGGGCGAACTGGAATCGTTGGTGTTGTTATAGATTGCTTGTCATCCACCTTGGCTGTTACCAGTGTACGTTGCTACTGTCCTCATCACATCATTGTATCGGTATTTGAGTCAACACTTTTGTTGTATCGTTTATACGCACTCAGATATAGGGATCATGTGCTTTACGCTAAAACTGTGGACGGCGTGCTGAGGAAGCTTCTGCATTGGATAGTTGTTTATTTAACTGTTAATTATGTTGCTTGCTATTTGAGGGTGTGCTGGTATCTTCCTGCAACAAGGCTGCTTAGTCTTGTGGTGGTCGATGACTGTGTTAACCACATGTGTTTGAAGACTGAAGTGAGAATTACTCGTGTGTGTCTGAGATTTGTTAAGATGTCTAGAGCCAAACGTCATGATAGCTGCATTTGTTGAGAGGGTACTAGGTGGTTGTGCCTGAACGTTGGTGTATGTTTTCAGTGCTGGATATTGATGTTGATGATGATGTTTCGTTTTGTGGGGCGCTCAACTTCGCTGTTATCAGCTCCCGTACAAATTCCTAATCTTTTCTCAGTCCATTCTCGCCACTTTGATGCATGATGATGAAATATATCTCACTACTGACTTCTAGTATCAGCCGTATGCAGTTGACGTCAACAAGTGTATGGGCGTAAAGATGACGTTGTTACAACTTTGAAACTAGTTGCCAAAATAAAATCGACACCTTAAATACAGCTGGAGGAATTTCTTCATTTTTAATACAAAAGTCAGTGTCTCACGAACTTGATTGGAAAGGATAATTTTAAGGTAGCAGTAAACAAAACAAAGACCAGGCATTCCCAGGGAAGTGTCTAGTACGAAACAAAATTGTAATTCAAGATCAAGTTCTGGAACAAGCTCAGCACTTACAACGACCTAAGGATTTAGTATTTTAAACGAACATAAGGATTTATTCTTGAAACATTGAAAAATTCTATAATGGCTGTAGCTGTTCTACTACATGGCAGTGAAGCCGGGGTTGTGAGAGAAATGATTCAAGCCATCTTCCGGCGGCTGAAATGAAATTTTTACGAGCACTCAAATGTTGCACTCTGTTGGACAGGTTTCCTAATGAGAACATTAAACAAGAACTGAATATTATTGCAGTAAAAGACAAAACAGAAGAATATGAAAAAGTGCGAGGAAAGTCAGAACGACTGGAAGAAACGAACAATCCAAAGATGGCCTTAGCATACAAGTCCTAAAGAAAGAGGGACATAAGGTGGTCAGCAAAAAGATAAAAGTAAAAATAAGGCCACAATGGGTTGACAGGGCCATTCTGTGAAAGATAGAAGAAGAAACAGATGTCGTTTGGAGCAAAGCTTCGTGTCTAAGTGACTCATGGACTGTGGGAAAACCATAAAATAAGTGCCAGAAGAGATGTGTGTCGAGGCGTTTGAGATGTGGTGCTATGGAGGGATGTTGAAATTAGGTGGATTGATAAAATAAGAAATTAGTAGTCTCTTCACAGTGTCGGCGACCGATAGGTGGAAACTAGTTACAGAGTGATCGAATAAAACTTTTAACAACTTGGTTTCATTATTTTACAACAAAAGTCTGATTTTTGTGTGTCCACATAAGCTTAACTTAATGATTTGTTATCAACGGTTGGGCAGTGCAAATTTTGTTACGAAAGAGTATGGAGTGTAAAGAAGGGAGACTATGAGACCGGTACCAGCACGAAGGTTACTCCTCTCAAATACAAGAAATGGGGCAGTCGAGCGTAAGGTACGTAGCTGATACGACGTTCACTATCAACGTTGGAAGATACTCATTTCCCATGAATGTTGGAGACGGAATGGGAATTAATGCAAAACTTTTGGTGTTCACTCTGATGATCAGGAAGATTATGTCGTTCCCCGTTCTCGACTTGATAGGTAAATACTACTGGCGAAAATCAATGACCAATTGTAACTGCCTAAACCCTGGTAGTGAACGGACCACGGCCACTGAAGGGATAGTGTGATAGAATTCGGTTCTTTTAATTTGCTAAAGAAACTCAAAATTCGATTGTATGTGACACGTTGTTACAATGTATGACGTTAAAAAGAAGTACGCGAACCCGGTTGTAACAATTTTAAAATGTCAGAGTGTCCAGGGAATAGAGAAGCAACTGGAATCACTCAACCGAGGAAAGTCCACTGGACCTGACGGGATACCAATTCGATTCTACACAGAGTACGCGAAAGAACTTGCCCCCCTTCTAAGAGCCGTGTACCGCAAGTCTCTAGAGGAACGGAAGGTTCCAAATGATTGGAAAAGAGCACAGGTAGTCCCAGTCTTCAAGAAGGGTCGTCGAGCAGATGCGCAAAACTATAGACCTATATCTCTGACGTCGATCTGTTGTAGAATTTTAGAACATGTTTTTTGCTAGAGTATCATGTCGTTTTTGGAAACCCAGAATCTACTATGTAGGAATCAACATGGATTCCGGAAACAGCGATCGTGTGAGACCCAACTCGCTTTATTTGTTCATGAGACCCAGAAAATATTAGATACAGGCTCCCAGGTAGATGCTATTTTTCTTGACTTCCGGAAGGCGTTCGATACAGTTCCGCACTGTCGCCTGATAAACAAAGTAAGAGCCTACGGAATATCAGACCAGCTGTGTGGCTGGATTGAAGAGTTTTTAGCAAAGAGAACACAGCATGTTGTTATCAAATGGTTCAAATGGCTCTGAGCACTATGGGACTTAACTTCTAAGGTCATCAGTCCCATAGAACTAAGAACTATTTAAACCTAAGGACATCACACACATCCATGCCCGAGGCAGGATTCGAACCTGCGACCGTAGCGGTCACGCGGTTCCAGACTGTAGCGCCTAGAACCGCACGGCCACCCCGGCCGGCTGTTGTTATCAATGGAGAGACGTCTACAGACGTTAAAGTAACCTCTGGCGTGCCACAGGAGTGTTATGGGACCATTGCGTTTCACAATATATACAAATGACCTAGTAGATAGTGTCGGAAGTCCCATGCGGCTTTTCGCGGATGATGCTGTAGTATACAGAGAAGTTGCAGCATTAGAAAATTGTAGCGAAATGAAGGAAGATCTGCAGCGGATAGGCACTTGGTGCAGGGAGTGGCAACTGACCCTTAACATAGACAAATGTAATGTATTGCGAATACATAGAAAGAAGGATCCTTTATTGTATGATTATATGATAGCGGAACAAACACTGGTAGCAGTTACTTCTGTAAAATATCTGGAAGTATGCGTGCGGAACGATTTGAAGTGGAACGATCATATAAAATTAATTGTTGGTAAGGCGGGTACCAGGTTGAGATTCATTGGGAGAGTCCTTAGAAAATGTAGTCCATCAACAAAGGAGGTGGCTTACCAAACACTCGTTCGACCTATACTTGAGTATTGCTCATCAGTGTGGGATCCGTACCAGATCGGGTTGACGGAGGAGATAGAGAAGATCCAAAGAAGAGTGGCGCGTTTCGTCACAGGGTTATTTGGTAACCGTGATAGCGTTACGGAGATGTTTAACAAACTCAAGTGGCAGACTCTGCAAGAGAGGCGCTCTGCATCGCGGTGTAGCTTGCTCGCCAGGTTTCGAGAGGGTGCGTTTCTGGATGAGGTATCGAATATATTGCTTCCCCCTACTTATACCTCCCGAGGAGATCACGAATGTAAAATTAGAGAGATTAGAGCGCGCACGGAGGCTTTCAGACAGTCGTTCTTCCCGCGAACCATACGCGACTGGAACAGGAAAGGGAGGTAATGACAGTGGCACGTAAAGTGCCCTCCGCCACACACCGTTGGGTGGCTTGCGGAGTATAAATGTAGATGTAGATGTAGATGTACCTGTCGCTCCTAGTTAAAGATACATTATGCAATGAATATTGTCTACATTACTTACTGATTAGGGGCGATGCGTACAAATATGATCTTTCAACATTGTTGAACCTTATGACGCGGATTTAGACCACGAAGTCGGTTGTGTGTCAATAAACAACAATTTTACCAGCCGTCAGCGGAATTCTTCTTAACATCATGCCCCTCAACAGCTGCGGATGTCCAGAATATAAAATACTTCGTGCAACAATGTAGTAGGTCGGGATTCGATTCCGGATCCCTCACTATCGCCGGATTTGCGCGACCAATAACATCATGCGAGCACCCACCCTGGATTGATCCAGTTTCGGTTCTTCACGGGCTGCTCACTGCGACTTCATCTCAAACTCAAAGCTTGGTAAAATAATTAGCAATGTTGAAACATTTTCCGGTTCAAAACACATTTGTTGTAGATACCGATGGCTGTAGACAGCCAGAGTGTCATACGACTCTTGCGACCCGCCAACTATTTAATAGAGAAAAGTGCCCAAAATCGCAACCTATTTTGTTCTTGATTTTTAAACCACAGAAAATAGAAAACAAAATGTTTTAAAAGCACTTAATATTTACTTTATAACGTTATTCACCATTTACAGTTTACTTTTAGAAAATGTAACGAAAATATATAATAAAAAATTATTTGCGATAACCATACGCTTAGGGATTTTGAAAAATAGTTGCCAAAATCGGAGCTCTCGTAAAAAAAATAACACTAAAGAATTAGAAATGTGCTACATCAGAAAAACCTAATCTACTTTCAAAGTAGGTTTAATATAACATTTTCCAGACGGTTACAGAATTTCCCCGTGTTATCTTTGCTAAGCCAAAAGCCCTGATATGTTCCAGTATGCTCTATTTGTGAATTTGGTTTTACGGTGTTTGAGAAGTATACTAACAGACTTTCTCGCTCTATAGTTTCGTCTTTGAAAGGCCGTTGAGTGCCATTTCTCCGTGGCAGTTGTACAAACATTCTTCACCAGGCATTAGGAGTAAGCCCAAAGAAAGAAGCTTACGTAGCAAGACATTACTTAACCTTCCTCATTATCCTCTTGGAATCTGCAAGGGTATTGGAAGAGAATAGGGATAGGACCTTTGTATCCCTCCACGCAGACTTTAAACCCAAAAAAGAAAGGATTCCAGCGTAAGCAACTGAACAATGCCCGATTTAGGCGACTAGAGCCTTCATTTTGCTAACACAAAAAATTTTAATCAACCTTCTGAATAAAACGGCTTACTCATAAACATTAGTCTTAAAACTTTTCAATTATTTAAGTTGAAAGGTTTACCAATCAATATTTAAGAGAAATAATGACATCGGTAGTATACTGTGAAAAGTTTTTCCATTGTCAAAACATGTAATGGCGAGCATCTGAAGCGGGAGACTTGAGCACCCCGCTACATAGTGCTGAAAGCTTGATGTGGCGAATTTACGCCACGAAATCGGTTGTGTGTCAGTAAAACAACAATTTTACCAGCCTTCAGCGGAATTCTTCTTAATATCATGCCCCTCAAAAGCACGGATGCCCAGAATATAAAATACTTTGTGCAACATTGTACTAGGTCGGGATTCGACTCCGGATCCCTTACTATCGCCGGATTTGCGTGACCAATAATATCATGCGAGCGCACACCCTGGATGACCCACTAGAGTTCAGGACAATACAGAGGGAAGAAACAAGGGAGTCCAATATGGGGAGAGGCGGTGGAGTGAGGTTTAGGACACTTTAATATCTAATGAGAACTTGACAAAATTCTTATCATTCTTACCTGGAATATGGAAACAGAAAACGAAACATGGGACGTTTATAAATTGCAGATGCTCTTAAGGAATAAAGTTTCCGTAATTGCTGTGAACAGCTAGGTGCGCCGCAGACATGCGGACAATGCTTTGTGTCGGCTGGTCTCTCATTAGCCGCTGGATGTGACTTCTGAAACTGTAGACTCCTCCCTGCTACGAAACGAACTCAACGCCTCCATTATCTCGTCAGCGTTGTTATTCATTAGGATAACAGCAGTGGGTGTAAAAGGCAAAGGGAATACTAGTGCTTGGCTTACTGATTACCACCTGGGCTCTTCTTCCGTCATTTAATGTGAAATGTTCTTTTAAATTGCCGTTTACTTTTAATGTTGCAATTACGAAATTGAACGACGATTACGCATTCCTTAGATTTTTAATCTGTCTGTTACAGTTTCACTCATTCGTTACGATTACAACAATAATTGTAATAATAACACAGCTAGATAAATAAAACCTTGTTAGACCGAGTAGTCTCTAAGGCAATACCGTTTTCAGAAGTGCTAACACCGAATCTGAAGTGAAAAGAATTAAAATAATTTGAAAAACGTACTGATTTTGTCACTGTGCCATTTTTACCCTACTTCCGTTGTGGATGAACTCTGGCGCTTCGAAGAGTGGCAGCTTGACACTTTCTCATATGAAAGATTATGTTAGATGATAATGCACAAATAATTGTAGAGATTTTCACCTTACAATGAACATGGAGTGAGGTCTCGTATAGATTTTGTACAATGTAGTCAGCAGGAACATATCTACAACATTTATGTAGGTAACATTTCTAGGTGTGCAGTTTCACAGTTGAAGTACACTGAACCATCCGCAAAACACAAACGGCATGATTTTCCACTCTGTTAGCGGTAACATGTTCGCATATGAACATCACGTTTTTGAAAATGGATACGTGTGAATGACACTGCTTGAAGTTGAGCCTGTTCAATGGAGTTTTGACACAGAGAAACGCAGGACAGCTGACAGGAATGTGGCTTGTAAGGAACCCATTCCCCCCAGGCTTCAGCAATCGAAGGCCGTCATCACACCCACACAGTGTATGTTCACAGCTGATTCGTTGCATTATAATCAGAAAATTTTGTTTAACGTAGAGTCCACCTCCTGTCCCGTGGCAGTATTGCGCAGAAGCTTGGCTTTCTCAGTTATTTAGTTTCTTTTATGAAATAATTTCTACTGATTCAGTCAATATGTAAGCACAATGCGTTTCGGCAGTACGCTGTCACCATCAGATGCACACATTTACAAGCACACTACATTAATATGGAGTGTGCAATGAGGTTATGTATCGAAAAAAAATTGGTATCTCCGAGTAACGTATCTGATCTCCTTTTGCCTGGTGTACTGCAGTAACTCGACGTGACATGGACTGAACAAGTCGTTGGAAGTCCCCTGCAGAAATATGAGCCACAGTACCTCTGCAGCCGTCCATAATTTCGGAAGTGTTGCCGGTGTAGGATTTTGTGCGCGAACGGACCTTATATCCCATAAATGTTCGATGGGATTCAATTTGGACGATCTGGGTGGCCAAACCATTCGCTCGAATTGTCCACAATGTTCTTCAAACCAATCGCGAACTGTTGTGGCCCGGTGACATGGCACACTTTCATCTACAAAAATTTCATCTTTGAATAGGTTCAGATCGTTTCCAAGCCGAACATTTCCAGCCAAAGAACGGTTCAGTTGGACCTGAAGACCCAGTCAGTTCCATGTAAACACAGCCCACACCATTATGGGGCCATCAGCCTGTACAGTGTCTTGTTGACAATCTGGATCCTGGCATCATGGGGCCTGCTCCACGCTCGAACCCCACCATCAGCTCGTACCAAATGAAATCGAAACTCATCTGTCCAGCCCGCCCACGGTCTCCAAGTTGTCTGGATCTAACCGATATGGCCACGAGCCCAGAATAGGCGCTGCAGGTGACGTCATGTTGTTAGCATAGGCACTCGCGTCGGCCGTCTACCACCATAGCCCATTAACGCGAAATTTCGCCGCACTGTCCTAACGGGCACGTTCGTCTAACGTACCACATTGATTTCTGCGGATATTTCACGCAGTATTGCTTGTCTGTTAGCATGACAACTCTACACAAACGGCGCTGCTCTCGGTCGTTAAGTAAAGGCCATCGACAACTACGTTGTCTGTGGTGAGAGGTAACGCCTGAAATCTGGTATTCTCGGCATAATCTTGACACTGTGGATCTCGTAGCATTCGATTGCCTAACGACTTCCGAAATGGAATGTTGGGTGCGCCTAGGTTCAACTGCCACTCCACGTTCAGAGTCTCTTAATTCCCCATCATGCGACCATAGACATGCTGGAAACTTTTACAAGAAGCACTTGAGTACAAGTGACAGTTCCGCCAATGCACTTCCATTTTATATGTTGTACGCAATGCTACCACCATTTGTGTTTCTGTATATCGCTGTCCCATGTATTTTGTCACCTCACTGTGTATTCACCACTGAATAACTGAATATCTGCACTACAATCAGCCAGTACTTATAACACTTCTGTCTGCTATTGGTGTATCATAACCTTAAAGTTGGAGTCAGGTTGTGAAATAAAACTATTTTGTTATAGCAATTATGGTATAAAGCAACAGAGCAGTGTTACCCTCTGAGAGGAATTTTGTTATGTTGACCTTGTTATTCCTAACGGAGGTGGCTTATCGGAAATGAAAGTCAGAATTACGTAAATAATTAAACAGTGACAAACAAAATATTGCCTATCTGCACTGTTTAACGGATAACGAAAACGGTCGCCAGCCTAACTAGGCAAGAGAATGATTAACATTCTCGTTCAAGAAAATAGTTATTAGTAACTTTAATGGATAAACACAACCTATACTTGGCCACACGCGAGTGCAATGAACTCTGACACACTCATATGTTTACGTTAAGATTGAAACTAACAGTTGGAGCAGCACAAACTATTTGCAAAATTATAACAGGTACAGAAAAACACTATCACTTTCAGGGCTTACACAAACTGAATGGTCTTTATAACACTACCATTAACATTCCTTCTAGGATCATAAATTGGACATAGGTTTAGGTTAAGTCTCTCTCAGTTAAATACTTTACTATTTAAAATGAGAGTTAGTTGAAATTCACTGACAGGTTACTTATCACTGTTTTTCTAATAAATAGATTATGATTTTCATAAATAAAGATCTTTTCGTTATTTGTTATCTCGCATTAGCACACTAGACAAACTGTGGATCCTGTTATACTGTTAATATGCCCTTATAATACAGAAGAGAGACAAACACTTAGTAATCATGAACATATAATTTCCTACTATGCAGTTTTCCACTTTCACTACCGTGAGACATAAAATTAACATTTATGTAAGATACTGACTCACTTTCTGCGATTAACAACAGGCAGTAATGTGATCATTTACTAAGCAAAACTCTATAAGCCTCAGTCTTGAGAAATTTTAATTTGAAGTTGGCAACAACACATTAATAAGCAGTTTTACTAGGAAAATTATTTTAGCAAGCATCATTAACTTTAACTCACTCTCTTGCCACATTAACTTTAACTTTCTCTTTACTATGTTCAAAGGGCATTAATTAGAAAACTGGGTTTTAATGTACTTTCACTAAGGACACTCGGTAATCACTTTAGTTCAAACGGAGAGGACCCTGAGAGGTGTTATGATGAGGAGAAAAGTCAAGGTAGGTACATAAATTCAGATATAAATTACCTTATATTTCATCACACTAACACATCCAGTAAGCTGATCCTTCACTGTACATCATTATAGTATTACGTTACAGTGGTTGCGCAACGTGGTGGCAACTGCATGTTGGTAGGTGGATTCGCAGACAGAATTTCTGGACTCTGTCATTTCTTGGTGGCGACGACAGATACAAATTCCAGAATAGTTCCAGCTATTTATCCATCCATCCGAGGCCTTGGAAAGAAGTAGGAAAAGCCTCTCTCGGAATCAGCACAATACGCATCCTTTACATGGCAGTGCACGGACTCGTAGCTCGTCCCCGACTCGTGGCTAGTTCCCGACTGCTGGCTCGTCCCCGACTGACTATCAGTTCCACCTTTTCCACCTAGGCCAACCACAATTTGCGCGCGCTACACAGTTCCGTTCCCGAGGGGAACCACACTACCTTTTACATACAAACTAACTAAGAACCCTAAGTGAGGATCAGCAGTTTACATAACAGTAAACAATCATTTTAAACAAAACAGAACATTTGCACATATAGACATTTCTACAAAAAATTATTCACACAAAATTATAATCATACACAGTAACTTTTGTTCCCTCCAAATGGGACAAAGAATATAAATTGCAGATCCACTACTATGCATTGAACCAAAACATGACGTCAAAGATTGTACAAAGAAAGGAGTATACAATTTTGTGTTATCTATTCAATTAAACACATTTACAGAAGCACGGCAATGTAACATTAAATGAAACAAAAGCAAAATAAATCAGTACAGCATTAGAGCTATGGTGTTACATACTCTTTTACGTAGGAACCCCTCCTGTCCCATTGCAGTAAAGCGCAGAAATTTGTCTCTCAAAGTTCCTTTAGTTTATTTTATGAAACAGTTTCTAATGCTTCCGTCACTGTTTATTAATATTTAATTAGGGAGCATGCTACCATCATCAAATCCATTCATTACATTAATCAGGATGCGATGAGGTTTACTCGCTGAGTACGCCAGTGAGGTTATGTATCGGAATGTAACTATGTTTGTTGCCCGGCAGACAGAACACAGTAACAAACGCATCAAAACTTTACACTTTCACTGTCAGGTGTGCGCCAGATATTTAAATTTCCAGCAAAAATGGTTATATTTCGATACATAATCTCACTGGAACCCTCAACAATTGAACGTCATCAAAAGTCACATTTATGTAACATATATGTAGTTTTTTGCGTATGATGATGGCAGAATGCTGCCGAAACACGTCGTGCAAATTAAATATCGGTAAAAGATGACTGAATTACTAGAAATTATTTCACAAATTTACAATACAGTCGCAGACCTCTGACATTTCCCCATAAAACTTATACATTTGTCATTTAGTTTACGGTTGTGACATAAAGCAGCCATACTGCTGACAACTACTGTTGCAGATATGCACAGCGATTTGCAGCACCAATTTCGTCTGCGTTTCACATTTTTCTTGCAGTCAGGTGACACTGTAGTTTCAATTTACCTTCAGCTTTTGATCATCAACCTACATCCGTTGAAGCTGAGCGCACTTGAGAGCTATCCAGTCTCCGTTTTTCTGTTTAGATGGCATAAGTGTAAGACGTATATATTTCTATTGTCTATTGTCAAACCACAATTTATGAAAGATGTTTATATTTTATTCATAGGATTAAGTAGAAATAATTAATATTTGTCATGTTGGAAATAATTGTGGTAGCAGGGAATGTCTGCACCAAAGTATTTTTGGCAGGAGAGACCGCACATTGATATAATTTTAAAAAGGGCGGGAGAGACCGCGTATGGATACATTTTAAGAAAAGAGCGGGAAAGACCGCGCATTGATACATTTTGTGATGGTAGCTGGGATTGTCTGCATCAGAAAGCATTGTTAGCGGGAGAGACCGCACTTCAGCGTTCGTAGGACGTCAGTAGTAAGCGAGATGTGAAGCGAGTCGGTAGTAGGTCTGAAGCGAGAGGTTAGGAGGAGCGGAGTGCCTGCCAGCCACTACCTATGATTTACAAGAGATTATAAACTTATGTACTGAGACATCAGCTAACTATTATCATAACAGGAACAAATATTACTGACTTTTTTTATTTTGAGAAACTCAAGACTACTGAAGGTATGTTTGCGCAATGCTGGCTGTAAGATTATTGTAAAAAGTAAGGCCCATTTGAACGTTTGTAAAATCATTTCATTCAGAATACAAATAATTTTTGCCAGCAATATTGCATTACTGATTATAGTCCATTCCAAAAACCATCAAAGTAAAACTCTGAAAAATTGTATTGTTGTCAAGAAAAAGTTTAACAACGAATTACGTAACTTCAGTCAAATTAATTAAAGAATAACGTCAGCTTTGCTATTAAAGAATAACGTCAGCTTTTGTAATAAATACAGCCACATATTATGACAGCCCACCAGCAGCTAATAGAGCATAGTAAAACAGAGAAAGTATATTCTTGTCGCAGTTCGATGTAGCAGTAACAGTAAAAAAGGTGAGGAACAGTTTTGGGTTATTGCAGGTAGCGACTGAGGGCCACGACGATGACACATTCATTCTATGTTTCGTCGAAATAATCAGAAAATCACTTTTAATAAGCAGCATTTAAATTTGTATGCGAAGATTAAGAAAGAGAATTAATTTGAAAGGGAATATATAATTTATTACTATTAAGCAAGAGATAGAAATCCTAAGGGAAGATTTCATAGGTTATTGTAGAAAGGAAGGTTACATAACAAAAGAGATATAGAGGAGACGGGAAGGTTTCATAAGTGATCGACACACGCTAATAAACCGCAACACATCAATATCGTGCAGGTCAAGAGGAAAATTGGCTATTAACTGGGACACTTCATAATTATATTAGTAACGCATAACTGAAGATTTTGTTGACAGAATTTGTTTCAGGAACACCCCGTCCGAAATTTGAGTTCACTTGGTGACGGCACGAACTGCGATTAGCTGTTTTAATTATACAACGTTGTTCTCCTAAAAATACAACTTTTAACACGGGCATCGTAATGAGTAAACTTATGGAAATCTGTGTATGATGAAAGGTCTCAGCCGGCCGCGGTGGTCTAGCGGTTCTAGGCGCGCAGTCCGGAACCGCGCGACTGCTACGGTCGCAGGTTCGAATCCTGCCTCGGGCATTGATGTGTGTGATGTCCTTAGGTTAGTTAGGTTTAAGTGGTACTAAGTTCTAGGGGACTAATGACCGCAGATGTTAAGTCCCATAGTGCTCAGAACCATTTGAACCATTTTTTTCAAAGGTCTCAGAGACTTCTTGTGATACTACAGAACTGACATGTAGTGTACGGTGAGCCGCAGAAGAATCAAGATCTGGAGATGTAACACCTTTACGTTACTTGTATTTTCAGTTTACAGTGATACAGGAATCACCTTGAATTCAAAGAAGTTTACTCAAAAAGTATTCGCTTCCTTTATCATCCTAACCGAGAAGTAACTGCAAAGACTCGAGGCTAAATTTAACTCTCTCTGCGCTCGTTTGCTTGTATTTCAGTATCACAGATAACAGACTTTCTTGATTAAATGAAGATACTTATAATGGGAACCTATTTTTAACGATTTAAAGTACTTATTAGCCACGTACATGAGACATCTATTTGACTAGAACAAATTTTAAAAAATTGGAGCCATTGCAATTCTTTGCAGTTACGACAATCCAAATTTAACTATTTTTACACACATTAAGGGTCTATTTAGCAATTTCAAATAACGTTCATATAATCGAAGATTGTGCACGTATGTCAATCTGTACTGGTGGTACAGCTCATCTGTGTTGTTTCATGTTAGAAATATCAGCGTCTGAGATTTTTGACAGAATGAAGGCTCGGTAAGAGTTGACAGCCGGAAGGCTTGGGGTGAGGTTCACGAATCGTCTTCTTTTTTCTGATTATCTACGGCTGGCGCCGCTTCTCCGTCGTCGCCACCTTCTGTCCCGAATTTCGGCAATGTTCATATTCCTTGCTTCCATTGTCTCCTCCATATCATCTTGCCATTTTCCATTTCGATCCCTTTTCTTCCACTGAGATAGTATCCATCGTAGTATCCTATTTGATAATGTAGCTTCATTCATCCTATTCACATGGCCAAACTACATCAGCTGTTTTTGTTGGAAGTTGTCACAGACATCCCTACCCATCTACGTCCTTTGTCGGATTGCGTAACTTTTTTATCCTACTTGCCCTAGTACAGCTTCGTTTTAAGTGATCCATCTCAGTGGCAACAAGTTTATTACTAGGCCTATATTTTTGCTAACTTCCCAGGTTTATTCTCGGCACAAAAATGCACTTTCAACTATAGTTTCATGCATTCTCTTTCCTTCGTTGTTATTCTTATCTTTTTGTTCGGCAGAAGAGAGTCCATAAGCGTTGTTACAGCTCGTTCTTTACTAATCGCACTAGTGATTTCATCATTACTTATGCCCCATTAATTAAATTGGGCCTCAAGGTGTTTAGCCTTTTCCATACATACAATTACTTCTCCATCTACTTCCAAATGACTTACTTTTTTCATTCCAAAGGTCAAGTTTTCACACTTCTTCAGGTTCATCCTCAGGTCATTTACATCGTATTCCGTTTTAAGCTTTCTTATCATATAGCTCCGAGCATCATCTGCTGCTGCCATATGCAAAACACGAATATTTTCCTATCCTCTACAATCACTATCAAAACTATGAATTTTCTATGCCAAGTGTGCACGATTGCTTCTAGATGCTGCTTACAGAGGGTCGGTGACACCCGTATCTCTAACGCAGACCCTCATTCACCTCGAATTCTTCTATCTTACTATTCTCAACCCTTACTCTCGCTTTCCTATTTTCATATAATTTCATGAAAGCCTTTAGCGGTATTTGATCCAACTCTATCGCTTTCAACTTTTCCCACAGTCTGTTGCTGGGAACATTATCCTACGCCTTTTATAGGTCAATCAATGCAACATGCGTCTCCATTCCAACCTTCGTTCTTCATTTTTTTGTTTTCATTGTGAAAATGCTGTCCATCACCAACTTTGCTGATCGGAATCCTGCTTGCTCTTCTTGGTGCTTGTGACTTGTTTGTCAGACCTTTAAGTAGCCTCGAGCACAGTCTTCCAATGAGAGGGATCACTGCCGATCAACTACAATTATTTGGACCATTACGTGACTCTTCTAATGCATCGGTGCTATGTAACAAGCTGTACATTTCGATGGAACGTCTTTTCCATTCCGCACTTCAAACTGCTTCCTTAGAATCTCCTCACAATTTCGGTGGTCCAAAATTCACCAACTCCGGAAATATTGAGCCATGAATTTCATATCGAAACTAATTGAAGAATATTAAATAAAAACAGTTTTTAGTGGTTTTACGTAGAATATTTTTGTATAAAAGCTCTGCGGAAAGACTTAAAGATGTCATTATATGAGATAATGTTCTCCTGAAGGAGAAGGGTCTTTCATTCTGATACTGTAATCGTCTCTCTGCTCAAGTACCAAGCACTGCGTTGCGCTGGTTTCATCGTGACAATTTTCGGTCCACCCATTATTCTTTTTCATTCTTTCGACAATTATTTGTGCTTAAACTGTTGAGATAGTAATCAGATAAAATTTTATCTCCGATAATAGTATCTAAGAGAACGTAAGAGGCATTTTATTATTTAGATATACGCTATGACAGGAAAAAATGGAATTATTTTCGTAAGATCTATTCTACACGAACTGAAACTAGCTTACTGAATCGGCGTAAAGTTGGAACTTACACCTATTACACAGGCCTTATTTAATAAGTACAGGAACTGTCAACATGCTAACCGTAAGTTCAGAACTGAAACAACATTAAAATTTCTTTCACGTTACACTGTATAAAGTGACAAATTTTCACTAAAAAATTGATACACTCCGAGGTGGCAGAAGTCTTGGGATACCTCCATATATCGTGTCTGACCTCCTTTTGCCTTTTTAGTGCTGCAACTTGAAGTGGCGTGGACTCAACAAGTCGTTGCAAGTCCCCTTCAGAAATATTAGGCCACGTTACCTCTACAGCCGTCCGTTACTGCGAAAGTGTTGCCGGTGGAGGATTTTGTGCACGAACTGACGATTATGTCGATGGGGTTCACGTCTGGCGATCTGGGTGGCGAAATCATTCGTTAGAATTGTCCAGAATGTTCTCCACTAGTCACGAACAGTTGTCGGCCATTGATACAGCACATTGTCATCCATAACATGAAGCCCATGAATGGCTTTAAATGGTATCCAAGAAGCCGAACATAATCATTTCCAGTCAATGATCAGTTCAATTTGACGGGAGGACCCAGTCCATTCCATTAAATATATTATTGGTTAAAAACAGTCTTGGTTGCAGTTTTATTTATTCCTTTATTTTTCAACGACGCGTTTCGCCTTATTTAGGCATCTTCGGGTTATCTTTTCTAGATGGACGCGAGAGGCACCAAGATCTACATAACACGTTCCCGTTCACAGGAGTGCGTAACAGTAAGATAGGGGCTCAGGTAGTAATCATAATGCCACATATGGATTGGAAGAATTTCCATTAAATAAATCCTATACCATCATGGAGCAACCACCAGCTGGCCTCCGTGGGTTCTGCGCCATCCCCGAAGCCTGGTATCAGCTCTTACCAACAGCAATCGGGACTCATTTCACCAGTCCACGGTTTCCCAGTCATGTGGGGTCCAACCGATATGATCACGGGCCGAGGTCAGGAGCTGCAGACGATATCGTGCTGTCAGTAAAACCACTCGTCTAAGCCGTCTGCTGCCATAGCCCATTAATAATAAATCGCAGTATCCAACGGATACGTTCGTCGTACGTCCCCCACTGATTTCTGGGGCTGTTTCACGCAGCGTTACTTGCCCGTTAGCTTGGCAACTCTACGCAAACGGCACTGATTTCACTCGTAAAGTGAAGGTGTTGACCACCGCGTTGACCGTGCTAAGAGGTAATGCCTGAAATTTGTTATTCTCGACATACTATTGACACTGTGGATTTTGAATAATGAATTCCCTAACAAAATGGACTACCAGACGCGTCTAGCTCCAACTAGCATTCCGCCTTCAATTTACGTCGCGTGGCCATAATAACGTCGGACACCTTTTCCCATAAGTCACCTGATCGCAAATGACAGCTCCGCCAGCTCACTGCCCTTTTGTAACTTCTGTGGGCGGTGCTGCCGCCATCTGTCTTATGCGCACGTCGTTATCCTGTGACTTCTGTCGCCTCAGAGTACAGTTGCAAAGAAAGTTACGAAATATTCCATGTACAAACAGATAGAAACAATTGTGATTGTCAACCATACCGAGCAAAATTTACTGTCACAAACACAACAGCCGAAAGAGGCCTCACAGTACCGTTTACTCAAGAACCGAGGTAGGACAGTAGGTACGTGGAACTGGTAAGTCACAAGAATAATGCCAAAACCTTGTAGTTTTTCTGTAGTATATCTGAGCTTTGCTGTTTTACTATGTATTGTTTATAGATGTCTTTTGCGTAAAATGAAGCACCTCGAAGATTAAGGTTCTAGGCGCTTCGGTCCGGAACCGCGCTGCCGCTATGGTCGCAGATTCGAATCCTAGGGCATGGATGTGTGTGATGTCCTAGGTTAGTTAGGTTTAAGTAGTTCTAAGTCTAGGGGACTGATGACCTCTGATGTTAAGTCCCATAGTGCTTAGAGCCATTTTTAACCCTCAGAGATTAAAAGCGTACGGTTATTGAACGACGTTCAGTAAATCTGCCCGTCGACATTATGGACTTCCATATTGTCACTATTCACAACTCAAGCACGATAAAAGCAGTAATGTGATGTTACTGTTTTCCCTGTGTAACAGCATGAAATATGTCCGTCCCCCGATAGCTGAATGGTCAGCGTGACGGATTGTCAATACTCTGGACCCGGGCTCGATTCCCGGCTGTGTCGGGGAATTTTCTCCACCCGGGGACTGGGTGTTGTGCTGTCCTATCATTATCCTATCATTCTCATCGACTGCAGGACGCCGAAGTGGCGTCAGATTGAAAGACCGGCCACCGGCGAATGGTCTGCCCGACGGGAGGCTCTAGCCGTACGATTAAATAAAGAGCATAAAATATAACACAAAAGTGGGAATCAAGCTCCCTTCTGCGTTACTCATTCATTTCAGTTCAAAATGACTTCCCCGTTCCACATACAATGTTATTAGTGACTGAGATTCTGAGACGACGTATATTCCTCGAAATACAGTTGTGTGTTAGTCCGGAAAGAAAACAGAACAGAGCATTGACTGTAGTTGTTCGGACGACAAATAAAATAGAATAGTGTTTTAAATGATTAAACATGTAGTCAACGGTTGATATGTGCTAAAGGTGAAGCTTGATGTTTTGGTTATATTAACATAATCATTAGCATATCCAAATAGTACCAGTTTACTTCCCTATTTTCTGTTCGGAGAATACAAGCAGCGGAAATGGCTCAAACACAAATGACCTTTTACAGCTATACGGCATTGAATATGGGCTTCATAACATGACGAATTGACATTCATTTTGCGGATACACGTTAAAAGATATTCACCATTCCAAATGAGAACAGATTTCATTCTCTAATCTACAAGAACAATAGAAAAATGTTTCGTTTCATTTACCTTGAAACACCTTTTATCTCTTTATTGTATGATAGTTTCAGGATCGCAATTTGGTAATGACGAACAGTAGGCTGACGTTTAAGAGACTTATCCAGGAAAATCGAAGTGCAAAGAAGCGAGATACCGAAGTAGTAAGGAATGATTGAGATTCGTTTGAAGTTCTCTGAGCCTATAGATCATCCATTAATGAATACGACAGTAGACAGTCCAGATAAGAAGAATGATCATCTCTAAACAGGGCAATCACGGTAGTTGGAAAGACTAACATAAGTGTAAGGAATGTAACTCCGAAGAAATTCTTGGGTAATGGAGGAAATACTTCAACTGATCGACTAAGGAAGGAACTACAAAAATTTTCAGGGAAATTGAGGAATACAGAGATATGTCACATAGGAATGAAATAAAGAAGCACAGGTAAACTAAGGCGAACCGGTAGCAGGAAAAATGTGAAGAAATTGAAAAAGACATGGTCATCAAAAGGGCTGATTCACCAAATAGAAAAATTAAAACTACTTTGTGCAAAATTGAAAGCAAGGGCGTCAATATTAAGAGTGCAATGGGAATTGTACTGTTAAGCGCAGAGGAGGGAGCGGATGGTTGGAAAGAGCGTACTGAAGGCCTCTGTGGTGAGAGATGGTTAAATGGCTCTAAGCACTATGGGACTTAACATCTGAGGTCATCAGTCCCCTCGACTTAGAACTACTTAAACCTAAGTAACCTATGGACAGCACACACATCCATGCCCAAGGCAGGATTCGAACCTCCGACCGTAGCAGCAGCGCGGTTCCGGACTGAAGCGCTTAGAACCGCTCGACCACAGCGGCCGGCTGTGAGGAGAGGACTTGGTCCGATGGTGTGATTGGAACAGAAATAGGAATCGATATGGAAAACAGTATTAGAGTCGAAGTTTAATAGAACTTTGCAAGACTTGTGATCAAGTAATGCTGAACGGCTGAATAACATCCCTACGGAATTCCTGAAATCATTGGGGGGGGGGGGGGGGGAGAGGCAGCCAAGTAACTCTTGCGTCTGCTTTGTTGAGCTTATGAGACTGACAACGTACAGTTCGATTTTCTGGAAACTACCATCCTTACGGTCCAGAAGATAACAAGGCCACATAAGTGCGAAAACTTTGGCACAATCAACGTTATATCTTATGGATACAAGTTGCTGAGGAGAATGATACACAGAAGAATACAGATGAAAATTGGTGTTCCGTTAAGTGATAATATGAGAGAGTTTAGGAAAGATAAAAGCACGAGAGAGGCAGTCTTGAGGTCGCTGTTGGTAGTGAAGCAAGATTTACGAAAAACCAAAACAAGAAGCTCGAAATTCTGAGAAAAGTGAGAGTAAGCTATAGGAGAAAATGGAAAATATGCAGAGCATACAAAAACCAAGAGGGAACAATAAGAACGGAAGAGCAAGAAGGAAGTGCTAAGATTAAAAGTGGAGTAAGACATGGATATAGTCTTCCGCTCATACTATTCAATGTATCATCGAAGAAGCAATGGTTTAAGAGTGGGATTAAAATTGAGGATGAAAGGGGATCAGTGGTAACATTTGCTGATGACACTGGTATCTTCAGTGAAAATGAGGAAGAAGTAAAGGACGTGAACAAAATATTCGCTTGGAAGCAAAATAAAACATGGTGGACGAAGCAAGGAGGCCACAAAAATCCGGTTAGCACGGGCAAAGAAAGCATTCCTCGCCAAGAGAAATCTGCTAGTATCAGATATCGGCCTAATCTAAGGTAGAAATGTCTGAGAATGTACGTTTGCAGCACAGCGTTGTATGGTAGTGAAACATGGACTGTGGGAAAATCGGAACAAAAGAGAATCAAGGTGTTTGAGACGTGGTGTTACGGACGGATGTTGACAATCAGGTAGACTGATAAGAAATGACGTGGTCCTCCGCGGAATCAGCAAAGACAGCAACATATGTAAAATACCTAAAAGAAGAGATAGAATGATGGAACACGTTTTAAGGCATCAGGCAATAACTTCCATGGTACTAGAGGGAGCCATAGAAGGAAATACTGTAGGGGAACATAGAGGTCGGAATATATCCATCAAATAATTGAGAATGAGGGTGCAAGTGCCACGGTGCATGTGCCACTATGAGATAAAGCTATTACCACAAGCAAAGAATTCGTGATGGGCCGCGTCAAACCAATCTGAAATGTGATTAGAAAAAAGAAGAAAGAAAATATTTGTGAACTACGTTTCCACCAGTATACGTTGAGCAACAACGTTGTCAATCCAGAGGCTGATTTGATGTGGCCCGGCCTCTATTGCCTCATCTGCGACTACGTCTCTGTGCTCCCATATGCGTTTCGCCGTTTACAGCACCCGCTGGTGGCATGGAAGTAGCTCGCTTACGTTTGGAGCTGTAGCACTGTCTCAGGGGCGATAGAAAAGTTTCCATCCGGGAGCGTTGCTGAACCGTATATGCTCCGTAGCGCGACTCCAATGCGGCTACATAAACAGCGACATTTTGGTAAGGGATTAGTGTGACACCCGTGTCTTTCCGACGAACGAGCGGTAAATGAGGAAACGTTAAACTATTGCGACGTTATTGCCAAATCCGTCCAAACAAGACCAAATAGTGTTACTTTCTTCTTGGCTGCCGAAGGACAAACTCCAGCAGACATCCACCGGAGAATGAGAATGTTTATGCCGCAGCATGTCTGCCAAAAACCTCCGTTGTGGAATAATGCGCCAAGAGGTGCTGCTGCTTCGTGAAAACGCTCGTCCTTATATCCCAAACGTCGTAACGCAGAAGTTAAGCCAAATCAAGTGGGAGACTCTCGAGCACAAGCCATAGAGCCCGATCTCTTTCCATGCGATTATCACGCCTTCGGGCCCTTAAAAAAGACCTTGAAGGGTCGACTGTTGCTGTCGGGCGAGGATGTGTAGCAGGCTGTTATAGACTTCTTCATGGTATTTTACCAAGCTCGTATCTTCAACTTGATGCTTCGGTGGGATGTTTGCCTCTATGCTCACAGGATTTTTTTCTGATTCACATACCTATTCTGGACCGTACGGCCTTCTAACGGAAACTTTTTCATCGCCTCTTATATACAAATGGATCATGACTGTGCGAAACTGGAAATGGTGAGATACAAAGCTACTGAGATGAGTGTCGAAAATTAGGTGAACCGAGAAGGTGGAGATTCTAGCAGAACCGGCGAGGAGAGGAACATGTGGAGAGCACTGATAAGCAGAGGGAACAGAATGATGTGACACCTGTGAAGACATCTAGGAATAATTACTTCAGAGGCGGTGATCTTCTTAGCACAGATTGTTTACAAACGACCTTTACTGTCGATTACCGTCTTCGGTAAGCGCGGTTACAGGTTTCAGATCTCGATAAAAGGTTAATGGAGGCATGTAATTACGTTTTATCGAGATATGAAGATGGTAGTCATGCTTACAGAAATCTGTAATCGACAACAAAGGGTGCTTACACGACGTTCACCTTCTGAAGTTAAAATCTTGTGAGTTATTAGGCCGCGTCATGTTTCTTCTAAAATGATCGACGTTTCGACCCCTCTGCTGGGATCTTCCTCAGCATCTTCTGGTGTCCACTACTGCTAGAACACTGTCAGAGACGAGTGTCGTGTCCTCTTATAAAGGGCGAGCTTTCACGCGTTGGTGCTGGAGAAGTGATAGTATTGGTTAAAATTCATATGGTTACCATTGGTGGGCTATAGTCATTGGCTAATATTGCCGCTCTGATGCAGAAGAAGGGACGTTGGTAGCTCATTTCCTGTGGATACTATTGGCGGTCCATCGTCATTGGTTTGAAAGGCACTATGCTGGAGAAGGGTTATTGGTTGAAATGCCTGCTACCGCTATTGGTTGGTCGTCATCACTGTCTAGATTCGAAACGGACAGAACAAGAGAGGAAGAATGTTTACCCAAAATATTATTGTCCGCAGAGATGACTTGCAGCGCGTTGTTTATGTCGCTCGCAAACCGCTGCCACGTATTTACTTCCTTGATGGCGTGGAGCCATGATGCCAGAAGCCTATAGCCGTCCTCTCCATTGAAATTAGATGCATTCTTAGAAATTTCAATCGCTTCTCGGACCTTTCTTTTATAGATGTTTGTTTCCTTAGCCAGTACACGTATGTTATTAAACTCGATGTCAGAGCCACAGTTCTCATGATGTTCCGCTACTGCCGATTTTGCACTTTGTTTTAGCCGCATGTGCCGTTCGTGTTCCTTAATGCGTTCTTTAAAAGTTCTTCCCGTTTCACCTATATACACTTTGCCGGAGCCACATGTCACTTGATAGACGCCTGCATTGTGGAGGCAATCAGGTGCATCCGTTTTCCGTCGCGGCCTAATAACCCAGAAGATTTTTCAAAATGGTTCAAATGGTTCTGAGCACTATGGGCCTTACCATCTGTGGTCATCAGTACCCTAGAACTTAGAACTACTTAAACCTAACTAACCTAAGGACATCACACACATCCATGCCCGAGGCAGGATTCGAACCTGCGACCGTAGAAGTCACGCGGCTCCGGACTGAGCGCCTAGAACCGCGAGACCACCGCGGCCGGCGAAGATTTTTACTTCAGCGACAACGGCCCCGAAAGCCTGCAGACTTACATGAGTTCACCTTCTGTCAATTAATTACTTACCTCTCAATATTAGTAAACTAATCCCGGAATAACGTCCTTGGTCCTAGAGGGAGCTGTAGAGGGTAAAAACTGCGAGGAAACACATAGATTGCCGGCCGATGTGGCCAAGCGGTTCTAGACGCTTCGGTCTGGAACCGCGCGACCGCTACGGTCGCAGGTTCGAATCCTGCCTCGGGCATGGATGTTTGTGATGTCCTCAGGTTAGTCAGGTTTAAGTAGTTCTAAGTTCTAGGGGACTGATGACTTTAGATGGCAAGTCCCATAGTGCTCAGAGCCAAACACATAGATTGGAACATATCCCAGACTTACAGTAATTAAGGACAATATACAGGGTGTTTGAAAAATGACCGGTATATTTGAAACGGCAAGCGATAGAAATACACCGTTTGTTGCAATATGCTTGGGACAACAGTACATTTTCAGGCGGACAAACTTTCGAAATTACAGTAGTTACAATTTTCAACAACAGATGGCGCTGCAAGTGATGTGAAAGATATAGAAGACAACGCAGTCTGTGGGTGCGCCATTCTGTACGTCGTCTTTCTGCTGTAAGCGTGTGCTGTTCACAACGTGCAAGTGTGCTGTAGACAACATGGTTTATTCCTTAGAACAGAGGATTGTTCTGGTGTTGGAATTCCACCGCCTAGAACACAGTGTTGTTGCAACAAGACGAAGTTTTCAACGGAGGTTTAATGTAACCAAAGGACCGAAAAGCGATACAATAAAGGATCTGTTTGAAAAATTTCAACGGATGGGAACGTGACGGATGAACGTGCTGGAAAGGTAGGGCGACCGCGTACGGCAACCACAGAGGGCAACGCGCAGCTAGTGCAGCAGGTGATCCAACAGCGGCCTCGGGTTTCCGTTCGCCGTGTTGCAGCTGCGGTCCAAATGACGCCAACGTCCACGTATCGTCTCATGCGCCAGAGTTTACACCTCTATCCATACAAAATTCAAACGCGGCAACCCCTCAGCGCCGCTACCATTGCTGCACGAGAGACATTCGCTAACGATATAGTGCACAGGATTGATGACGGCGATATGCATGTGGGCAGCATTTGGTTTACTGACGAAGCTTATTTTTACCTGGACGGCTTCGTCAATAAACAGAACTGGCGCATATGGGGAACCGAAAAGCCCCATGTTGCAGTCCCATCGTCCCTGCATCCTCAAAAAGTACTGGTCTGGGCCGCCATTTCTTCCAAAGGAATCATTGGCCCATTTTTCAGATCTGAAACGATTACTGCATCTCGCTATCTGGACATTCTTCGTGAATTTGTGGCGGTACAAACTGCCTTAGACGACACTGCGAACACCTCGTGGTTTATGCAAGATAGTGCCCGGCCACATCGCACGGCCGACGTCTTTAATTTCCTGGATGAATATTTCGATGATCGTGTGATTGCTTTGGGCTATCCGAAACATACAGGAGGCGGCGTGGATTGGCCTGCCTATTCGCCAGACATGAACCCCTGTGACTTCTTTCTGTGGGGACACTTGAAAGACCAGGTGTACCGCCAGAATCCAGAAACAATTGAACAGCTGAAGCAGTACATCTCATCTGCATGTGAAGCCATTCCGCCAGACACGTTGTCAAAGGTTTCGGGTAATTTCATTCAGAGACTACGCCATATTATTGCTACGCATGGTGGATATGTGGAAAATATCGTACTATAGAGTTTCCCAGACCGCAGCGCCATCTGTTGTTGAAAATTGTAACTACTGTAATTTCGAAAGTTTGTCTGCCTGAAAATGTACTGTTGTCCCAAGCATATTGCAACAAACGGTGTATTTCTATCGCTGCTCGTTTAGTTTTTATTGCCGTTTCAAATATACCGGTCATTTTTGAAACACCCTGTATACAGGTGACACTTTCAGATGAAGAGGTTGGCTCTGGAGAGCAGTTTATCGTCGGGCGCATCAAACCAGCCAGATGACTGATTACCTCTTCCGCAAAAAATAAATAAAATCAGCCAGAAGACTGATGACCTTTTCCGCAATAAATAAATAAATAAATAAATAAAATGACACCCGATAGTTTGTAACATTTCTCACTTTTCTTTTCCGGTGGCGGGTAATAGTTTTACCCCAACAGCTTGTAGGGAAGAGGATCAGCGGTACGAAACTCGGAGTGAAACGTAGGTTGGGGACAGGGGAAGGAGGCAGGCAGCGATACTGTGCGTCCCCGTTGGCCCGTCGCGAGCGGGCGCTACGCAAAGCCACGCCCTGGCCGACGTCACTCACATCGACCGAGAGCCGGGGCAGCACGTGGGCCCGCCTGGAAAGCTTTTGTCTGGCTCTCACTGTTCGCTGCTTAGTGCTCACTGTCCTCCCACGCACCGGCCCTGGCTGCCCCTGCTGCTGGCGGGGCGGAGCGGCTACACTTCACTGCACGACACGTCGCGTCGCGGCAGTGCCGGAAGGCACTGTGTAATCACTCGTAACGATGTTCGTCGGGCACGGGCGGCTGTGGCCACAGAAACACTAGATGTGTCTGTTGTTGCTTCAAACCCTTTGTTTCTGCACGTTTGAGCAACAGGCGAAGTGCATAGTAGGGAAAGCGGGGGTGCTTCGTTTGCCTTTCGTTGCTAATGGAAATGCTGTTTATGTTTGGGTAACACTTTCTTAATCATTGCACTGAAAGGTGTGTTCTGTTCAGCAGGTTTCACTTTCAATAGGACTCAAACTGAAAAAGAAGTTGATAAACCTCCATAAGTTGAAGGAATTTCTTTGTTGCAGATTCCTTCAGTTCTGCGCAGGAGTTCCTCCAAGTACTTGAAAACTTTCCTCTGTACAGTTTTATTTGTTCGTATAGTCTCTCTAAAATTTTTAGTCAGAATCTTTTAAAATAATGAACTAACTAACCCGTTCCTTGGCCAAGTAACTTTGGATCGCTTTGTTCCCCACGACCTGATAAATAAATAATATTAATCTTCCTGGCAGCGTCCGCATCTCGTGGTCGTGCGGTAGCGTTCTCGCTTCCCACGCCCGGGTTCCCGGGTTCGATTCCCGGCGGGATCAGGGATTTTCTCTGCCTCGTGATGACTGGGTGTTGTGTGCTGTCCTTAGGTTAGTTAGGTTTAAGTAGTTCTAAGTTCTAGGGGACTGATGACCATAGATGTTAAGTCCCATAGTGCTCAGAGCCATTTGAACCATTCTTCCTGGCAGAGACTCGGACTCGGGACCAGTTCGAGTCTCGGCCGGCACACTGTTTTAATCTGCCAGGAAGTTTCGTATCTTCGCACACTCCGGTACGGAGTGAATATTTCAATCGGGAAACATCCTCCATGCTATGACTAAACTATGTCTTCGTTGTATCCTTTTCTCCAGTACTGATAGTCCTACAAGTGTCGCAGGAGAATTTCTGTCAAGTTTGGAAGGAAGAAGACGAGGTACTGGCGGAAGTAAAAGTGTGAGGACGGGTCCTGGGTCGTGCCTGGGTTGTTCAGTAGGTAAGCGGCACGGTAGCTCAGCAGATTTTTGAACATCAACTCCATCTCATGAGGACAACACTTCATTTTAATAGAATGTTCCAGGTTGCAAGTGTAATACTGAAATATGCTCAGATTAAAGTACGACGACAGGATAATGTTGCTCTACAAGTTAAACGGAACTGTGAGAAAATGTGGATAAGACTAGAGATAAGGAATTTCTATAGGAAATATGACCATCTCTCTAAACATTTGTATTTAGAACACCTTCAACTGTGTAAATTATTAAATGCTCAACAGACAAATAACCTAATGGGTTATGATGAGAGTGTGGTTGAGAGTAAAAATTATGTTATCGATAAAATGCATAGTAAGAAGTTAAATACACTGACACGGCGACAAAATAAACCTCAAAGTAAGTAAATTTAGTGACCACAAATTTTTCGATAAAGTGATGAATAACACAAATATTGATTTTAATAAAAAAGAACTGAACTTATTGCAGAATCGAAACAAGTATGCCATTAGTAAGAAATTACGATGCAAGGGCTTTAAGTCCATAGTTGTTGATATAAAAAGAACTAGTAATTACAATAAAATTGATGAATCACGACAGGTTATCCTTAACGGTAAAGTAGCAGATGCGTTCACTAAACAATGTCGGGGGAGAGGTAAGAATAAAATCACGACTGCAAAATCCATAGTACATGATACTAGAGATAAATTAAAAGTACATGAAGCTCCAGTTCTCTAGGCTGATAAGGGAAATACGTGGTTTATTATGTATGTAGGTGACTATAAAAGTAAAGTTCAGGAATTCTTTGAACAAAATGGTATTTCTAGATTAGAAAATGACCCAACTGGGCACTCTGTTAAAAATGTAAAATATGCTTTAAAAAAGACTTGTCTGCTCTTGGATGAAAAGCTTTAGAGGTAATGAACCCTCATGGCCCATACCTTAGGGCACAATCTAAAGTTCATAAATTAAATATTCTTATTCGTCCAATAAGGATATTTGCGTGACTTCCTGTAATGACACTAATGTTGATTTCTTCATTCAATAGATATTCCCCAGAAATATAGTGGTACGAATGTGTTGGTAAATGTGTGTCAAAAAAATTATACAAATATGGTAAATAATATCTAATTTTGGTTGTGGTATCTAAGGTCTATCTCTTGCATAGACGCAAAGATACTTCTTACCTTGCGTATGTCTATTCCATGCAGAATATTATCTACAACCACTAAGTACAACTGTAGTGGTTCAGTAGTTACAATGCCTTTTATTGGTTCGTTACTTTGTATATACTTATTTTAAATAGTCCCAGTCCTTATAGTGAACACCCCACCCCCTTTTTACTTCACCTGCCATGTGATCATGGTACTGTTTTATATATAATTTGTCGGTTACTGTTACCCTTCTTTTACCTTTTGACTAAACAAGGCGTCTGCCACGTATAGTCATGCGTTTTGAAGACAATAAATATGCTGGACTGGTGGTTACATTACTGTAACATTTCTGTTTTATTAATTCGTCTATGAAAATACTGAAGATTTTACAATATGTATGAAAACTAATTAATTCTGATAGTGTGTATTACGGTGTATTATGGAATTTTCTTAAGACTGAGCTCTTGTAATTAAGGAAATTTACATGTAACACTTGCAGCTTTTAAGCAGTACGCTCTGTATTTCAATATGATTTATTGCTCTGATATAACATTCACTGTATAATTCTGATTACGTAAAGTAATATGGAACACTTGACTCCTTTAGTCAATATGCTCTGTATTTCAATATGTAATTATTGTTCTGTTGTATCCTCCACAGTTTAGGCCTGAAGATGACGTAGTGTAACGTCGAAACTGGCTGCCTGAAATAAACCTATACAACGGCGATTGTTACTGTTTTTATGGAACAGCCGTAGTCCCATACTCCACCTGAAGATGGAATTACATACAATGCAATAATCGTTGTGTGCGTGTCTCGCATCAAGCATGTTTAAACAGGATATCCCACACAAAAAAGTAAAAAAATATAAAAAAACCGCGGACAACCGTTAGCATGTTATGCAGGAAGGCAGCAAATTGATCTGTTTTCAGGAAGAAACCTAATCTGGCAACGCGCAGCTTTGGCGCTGGAGAGCGGCAAAGTGTGAGAATGAACGGTTTTGAAGGTTTCTTCTGATGCGTTTTATCGTTTGCATACGGAAGGTATGCGCCCTTTAGCCTTCTGTTCACTGCGGATGGAGAACCTAAGCCTAATAACGTTCCTCCTCATGCGCTACACTCTTTCACACAGCCCTTGTGCGCGTCCTACTGGGGATCATGCGTAGTCTGCCACTGCAGTAACGTTGTTGACTGCAATTGGACATGTGACTGTACCAGTCAGTACACAGCTGAGAAAATCACCGACATGGTGCCTGCTTACGGCGAAGCAGATGGCAGTGGGAGAGCGGCTGCAAAACCGGATTCGGAACGTTTTCCAAACAGACGTACCACACATCATTCTATGTTCGCCACCATAGAGAGACTCCTCAGAGGAGCCGGAAAGTTATACGTAAGCATTTTCTGCCTGAAGAGTGTCCATTTTACGATACAGGAGTAGCATTTTGTGCTTGGTACTTGCAAATACTATCCAAAGTCTACAGTTTATCCTCTGGCAGGTAGTGAAAACTGATGCGGGTCGGCCACGCTCGGAAAGTTGGACGAGGACGTGCTGACAGTGTTCAAAGCAGACCCAGCCACCAGCACTCGGCAGGTGGCTGCACACGTGTGTTGTCCATTCATACCGCAAGTACAGGCATTACCAGAGGTGGACTACCCATGACGGGTACAGTTTGCATACTCCAGCCACAATTCTAGAGCTTGGTGCTATTCACGGATGAACGCACGTTTACAAGAGACGGCATATCAAACTTACACAACGTCCAAATTTGCGCATGATTCAGAATCACCGACACAGGGTCGGTTTTAACATCTACACCGGAATAATTGGTGACTATATCACTGAGCTATATTTACTACCAAACAGAGCAAAAAGAGAGATCTACTTGTTGTAGCTGGGATTCACAGTCATAAAAATATTTTTGAAGGACATCATCTTTACGCCAATGACTGTTCTATTATTACACTACTGCAATTTCGGCCTTGGCCATTATCAAGTGCCATAATATCAGCACTTGATAATGGCCTAAGGCCGAAATTTCAATAGTGTAATAAAAACTTACAACAGTCACTAATGTCCTTCAAGAAACGAGGGATCTACCTCACTCTTATTAGAGGTGTTTTGTCTACCATACCGGACGTAGTGACTGGAAAGATGCAGCAAGCTTTGATGACAATGTGCGGAATCACCTCAATGTCGCATATCCCAATCGCTGGATTAGTAGAGGTGGACCAGTTCCATGGCCAGCACGGTCGTCAGGACTGCCACCTACGACCATATTCTGTGGAGTAGTATGAGGAGTATGGCGTATGTAACACCTGTAACGCTAGTGGAGGACCTTATTGCTGAAGTCGACAGAACGATTGCAATACTTGAAAGAGAACTGTAGGTATTGGCTCATGTACATGAGGCTCAGCACCGTCGATGTAGGCTCTATTTGATGTCGCAGGTACACAGTTCGAAGGCTCTTTATAATGTAAAAAAATGGTTCAAATGGCTCTGAGCGCTATGCGACTTAACTTCTGAGGTCATCAGTCGCCTAGAACTTAGAACTAATTAAAGTTAACTAACCTAAGGACATCACACACATCCGTGCTCGAGGCAGGATTCGAACCTGCGACCGTAGCGGTCGCCCGGTTCCAGACAGTAGCGCCTAGAACCACACGGCCACCGCGGCCGGCTTTTATTATGTAGACAGGACGATGTGCTACTCATGCTGATGCTTATTGACATAATGTGGAACGCACATTGCATGTGTATCCTTGTGACTGGAGGTATGGGGGACCTCGGTCGTTCACTTACGTAAGAAAATGAAACACCTAAAGCCGTCCACATTATATCATTTATTGTATGGCTACCAGTTTCCGTGCTTCAGTGCGTCATCTTCAGTCCTTAGCTTTGCTCCGTATGTATAAGTGGCCAACATCTATAACTCGTTTTCTGGTCACTTATGGATCGTTTACACGAATGGTGTTAACCTTGTCGGCAGCAGTTAAGGCCAGCAGATGGGGTGTTTAAGCATAGAAAGTGGTAGTCATTCAATAAATGGCAAAATGAAGACAATAGAATTACATCTCAGACTTCACGCGCTGCAGCACCTAAGCCGTCATTTTCCATATATACGTTCCTTCCTGAATACCGATCGCCCCCCTGTACAATTTACTAAGTGTTGTCGGGGTTTTTTGGGACACTCTGTATGTTTCGTTCTGTAACTGTAACCAGGCAGTAGTCTTCATCATTTATATACAAGAATGTTTAAATATGATTGACACGCGAACAGTGTCCTCTTAAGAAGACAATCTATCGACGGACTTCGCAGTGAGCAGTCACTTGAGAATGATGTAAGAGACCGAAATAGTGGTGGTGAGTACGTTCATTTAAAAATGGAAATATTATTTTTTTAAATATCACAGGTCTGTAAACGCATGTAAACAGATTATAATTGTTGTTAAGGTATGCATGAACCTGCCTCACCCATAATATTTCGTTAAAATGTTTGCTGAGAACTTTTAGGTTGGTTTGTCTTTGTTTTTTGAAGGAAGGAGGGTTAGAGTTTAGTGTCATGTCGTGGAAGAGGTCATTAAAGAAGGAACACAAGCTAAGAATGGACACAGGTGATGAAAATCGGTCATTCCCTTTCCAAAGGAACCACCTCGGCATCCACCTTAGTTCTACATAATTATGTCCGTTCACTGATAACTTACGGGTAGCTCTTTATTTAGGCAAAACGTAACCATTTCAAAAGAAAGTAATTAAACTTATGTGTGGGGTTCGCACTCGAACATCTTGCTGGGAAGTTTTCAAGCGCTTGGAATTCTAGCCACAGCCTCGTAGTATATGTACAGGGATGTACACAAGTGTGACACTATATGAAAAAATGGTCTGCATTGCCATTTAAGAAATTAAATTTGCAACAGAAAGGTGTGAAATATGCAGCTATAAAACTCTTTGACAAATGTACACATCGAAACAAAATTATGCACTGACGCGGTGCTTTAGCAAGTAGCTATGGCTCCCACGATATCACACAACTTGGTGAATAAAATTTAGGCATGTTTCTTCCATTTTTTTCTCTTTCTCTTCCAACGATTGTAATTCTTCGTCACTTCGTTTTAGATCTTTCTCTCGCTGCAGATAGAGGAAGTGTTTTCAGTTTCAGCTTAAAGATCGTTCTTCTTACAACTCCTTCTATAGAGAAGTTCTTTAATAGAGATAATTAGTCATTTATATAAAAAATACATGTAAATGGTCTGCCTCTAGCTACATAAATATTTGACATTTTCAGTTTTTAAGAAGAAAAACATGTGTTTGTTCTTATTACACGTTTCACACCATAACGTTTATCGTGGAACTCGTTGCTAATTAACTTAAAGCCAAACCGCGGAAAACCCAAATTAGTGATCTGAAATAGGCATTTGAACCATGTTCCTCCGGAAAGCTAGTGCTTCGTCCTAAAGACTGTAATGATCTTTATTGCTGTCTCTCTCTCTCTCTCTCTCTCTCTGTCTCTAGTAAACGAGGCCTCCGACTATTCTCGACAGTGCCCACCTTTCATACGTAAGCAATGATTTGTAATAATTCTTGACAGTGGTGCACTGTAGTCCACACTAATAAAAAAACTAAACATCTCGCAACTCCATATTAACAGGCTCGATGTTCTTGTGATTCATGGAAACATTTTGATAGCTGTGCGCACGTATCGTTCGACGCACCGCAGATACGTTTGATAGAAAGACGATTGCAAATAATTTTCTTGAAAAGTAACGTGTTGTCAACTGAAGTATGCGACATTTTTAAATGTTTGAACACTAATTTATTCCGTCACGGCCTCGTAAGTATATTCGAAATATTCACAGTACCGGTGCCACAAGTAAGTACAACCTTCCCATCTGATAAACTGCACACTGCATTTATGGGTATTCATAAAGACAAAAAAAGATGTAGCCGCAGGTATTAAGACAGTCTCGGGTCAAGAATGGTGTTCTAATTGCTAACTTTATACCACCAGGGAAAATCGTCAGTCTATCTTTCTTAGCAGTTGTGAAGGCTATGCAGATCCATAACCGAGCTGTCGTCAGGTCTCATTCAGCAGAATGAAAAGCCCCAATGCACGCTGCTGCCTATACCTGACCACGTCTACAATTCAGGTGGGAGATAATAGAGCACTCGAAATACCAAGTAAGTTACACATTTCTTCGGAAATGGAGAAGTGGTTTGGAAGGCGACGTTTCATCTCATAAAGAAATGCCGCCAAAGGCAAGCTAGAGACAGTTTTCCAAAGGAGATGTAAAAAGATGGTATGTCGTTATGAGGAACGTGACAACACCGTGGTAAATCTGTTGAAAAACATTTAGTCCAGAAATGCACTGTCAGCCTTATATCAACTACAGGCTTTATTGGGATTTAGAACATAAACATAGATATAGGAGTGACCAACGAGAACACGCAACGCGGTCTGCCTCTACACTATTCCTTATTGCAGGAGCGTGTCAATAATGACACGAGGGGAGAATGTAATATTCCAGCGCTGCGAAACGTCATGGAGGTTCTCTGTCGGTATGTACCGACTTAATAATGGTTTCTTGGGTACCTACGGCAGCAACGAAAAGAATGAGATTTGGTGAAGCTTAGTAAAACATTTTAATCGAACAGTCGTTATTGCTTCCAGCAGGGAACTACATTTTACAAGACGACGAACCCCGCAACGAATCAGATGTCGAAGATAGCTTTGAGAAACAAGGTGCTGAAACAAGACCTGTTTCCTGGCGAATTTATCATCGAGTCACTGTGGTCTGCATGAAGAAAAGAACTTACCTTTTTTTTGAGCATTTATTTTGCCCTATTACGGCATATTTCCGTTTCTTATGTTACCAATAGACCTCCCAATCCGCTAAAGAATCGAATTGCCATGTATAAAAGAACTTCAAACGTTTGACTGCTTTTAAAATGAATTAAAGATTATCGGAAGTCGCTAAGCCGGCTAGCTACGAAGCACTGGATAAATAGATTCGTAGTAAATTCAGTTTCTTTTTAAGCAAACGCTGAACTGCAGGGATTGGACAAAAATAAACACAGTGAGAACTACAAGCTTGGGCAAAATCATTCGCTGTAATTGTACAAAATGTTCTTCAAACCACTTGCGATTGTGGCCCGGTGACGTAAATCATTTTCATCCATAAAAATGTCCATCGTTGTTTCGGGACATGAAGTCAATGAATGGTTACAAACGGTCTCCAGATAGCGGAACATAACCGTTTCCAATCAATGATCAGTTCGGTTTGAACAGAGGACCGAGTCCACTCCATGTAAACAGCATGTAGCCACCACCAGCCTGCACTGTGTCTTGTTAACAACTTACAAGGAAACCTCCCCATCGCACACCCCTCAGATTTAGTTATAAGTTGGCACAGTGGACACGCCTTGAGAAACTAAACACAGATCAATCGAGAAAACAGGAAGAAGTTGTGTGGAACTATGAAAAAAATAAGCAAAATATACTGATTAGTCCATGCGTAAGATAGGCAATTGATAATGTGAGCTCAGGTGCGCCGTGGTCCCGTGGCTAGCGTGAGCAGCTGCGGAACGAGAGGTCCTTGGTTCAAGTCTTCCCGCCAGTGCAAAGTTTACTTTCTTTATTTTCGCAAACTTATGATCTGTCCGTTCGTTCATTCACGTCTCTGTTCACTGTAATAAGTTTAGTGTCTGTGTTTTGCGACCGCACCGCAAAACCGTGCGATTAGTAGACGAAAGGACGTGCCTCTCCAATGGGAACCGAAAACATTTGATCGCAACGTCATAGGTCAACCGATTCCTCCACAGGAAAACACGTCTGATATATTCTGTACGACACTGGTGACGGCATGTGCGTCACATGACATGAATATGTTGTCGACCCACCTAACTTGTACGCTTGGCGAATGGGTAAAAAGATTCTTCAACCTTGCCTGATTTAGGTTTTCTTGTGGATGTGATAATCACTCCCAAAAAAGTGATGAAAACATAAGACTTTGTCACATAAACTGCAACAAATGAATGCAACAGTTTCACAGTCACACAGTTTTCCCTGTGCTCTGTCAAAACATATGCTTTTAACGTTTTCAAATTTTTCCGTGTGTAGACCGTCAAATCCTGCATATGTCCAAGCAAATCTGAACATGTTCTGGAATTTTGGAGAGCGAAGTTGATTGTGTGTGAGTGCCTGAACTTTTCACTCGAGGGAAGACTTGAACTAGGGACCTCCGCAGCCGCTCACGCTAACCACGGTACCACGGCGCTCTTGAGCTCACACTATCCTAGATGTTGGCTATCATGCGCATGGACTACTCAGTTTGTAAATTTTGCTTGTTTTTTTCATACTTACACACAACTTCTTCCTGTTTTCTCGATTGATGTGTGTTCAGTTTTTCAAGGCCTATCCACTGTGCCAACTTATAGTTAAATCTGAGGGGAGGTGCGATGGGGAGGTTCCCTTGTTAGCTCCATGGCTTCGTGGGTTCTGCGCCATCAGTTTTAACAACAGTAATCGGGACTCATCTTACGAGCCCACGGTTTTCCAGCGTCTGGGGTCAAACCGATACGTCCATGAGCACAGGAAAGGCGCTGCAGGCGATTGTTGTGGTGTTAGCAAAGACCACCCCGTCGGTCGTCCGCTGCCATAGCCCATTAACATGAATTTCGCCGCACTGTTCTAACGGATACGTTCGTCATACGTCCCACACTGATTTCTGTGGTTACTTCACGCTGTATTTCTTGTCTTTTAGTACGCAAACGCCGCCGCTTGGTTTGTTGATTTGGGGGAGGGGACCAAACAGCGAGTGCGTCGACCCCACGCCGCTGCTCACGGTGGTTAAATGAAGGCCGTCAGCCACTGTGTTATCCGTGATAATATCTGAAATTTGGTATTCTCGGCACATTCTTGACACCGGAATATTGAATGCCCTAATGATTTCCGAAATGGAATACCACACGCGGCCAGCTCCAAAAACCATTCCAATTCACAGTCTGTTAATTCCCGTCGCGTGGCCATAATCATGTCGAGAACCGTTTCATGTGAATCAGCTGATTACTAATGACAGTTCTGGCAATGCGCCGCTCTTTTATACCTCGTGTAAGCGATACTGCCACCATCTATACACGTACGTATCGCTGTTCCATGACTTTCGTCACGTCAGTGCTGTCTGGCCCACGAATTACGACAGAGGAATATGGAACTGTCATTCCAGGGGACATGTTCTCACTCTTTGGCACTTAAGTTTTCATTTCATAATCTGAAGACTTATTTCTTGGTAGGGCACCATACCTGATAACAGCGTACCTAGTAATTATTTGAATTTGTTTAAAATGTCGTTATTACTGGCTTCATACTTGTGGGTACTTATTTACTATTTGTCTTTCTGAACATTCGAAAAGGCAGTGTGGTTCTACCCTGGAATTGGTATGTATGCTTTAACGTATTTGTATGCGAACGAGATGCTGCATGATAGTACATTACTGGCATCACTTTAGCAACAAAGTTCGCTGCTATGAGAGAGCCTCCTAATCTGCTAAAGAACTCCCAGCTGCTCCAATTCCAGTGTTTCCTCAGCCATATGCACACAGCGGAGCGACGTGGCCTTATCCGTTTCCTTTAGTCTTCTTTTCCTCCCTCTGGTTTTCGTTAAGATGTTCCGTTAACAAGAAAGGAGTGCAAACGCACAGCAAGTTTGGGTTCAGGGCCTTAACTTCATTATTTTCGTACCCCTTGGCGTAATGGATTTTGCCTCGACTTTCTTTCCGCAGCTGCCCTAGAAAATGGGAATCGAGACTTCGTTTTCCAGCACCTCCTGAAGTTTCACAACAAATTCTCGTCACACGCGATTTGTATGTAATTCGATTGCAGTTGATTAACAGTCATAACATTATGCCAATTATAAATGATTATAGCTTTACCCTTCTCTTTGTGTATCAAATTAAATGGGAGATGATTGTGGTTACATTTACTGTTTATTACTTGCGGCATTTCAAGATCAGCTGTGAGGAACAGTGGTTTTCCTTACGCTTTTAATGACTGGTAACTGATTCATAACGTTTTTTTTTCGGGAAAGAGTCAGCAAACATTTTTCTAGTATTGGTATGAAACTATCATTATACATTGCAGATCAATAAAAATTTTATAGAATAAATTTCAGCATCTGCGTGTGTAAAAGAGGTAAAATTAAAGCAAATAGGCATGAAATGTATGAGTAGTGTAATGACTCGCTGCCAAGCGAAATTGTGCAGGATGATTCTTAGAAAGGTTCAAAAACTCCGGAAGCGACGTAGAAGACGCTAAGACTAGTAATTTAATATAAGACAAATGGGTTTGCAAATATAGGGAAATACCCCAAAAATGGATGAGAAATTTTGCTCAAGTGACGTCACCAGATGATGTACCTCGCCGCATGTGCAGCGGTTGAGCTTGGGAGGGAAGGGATGATTGAGCGATGCAACGCATTCGAGAAAACGGTGCAAATTTCGAACACCGTTTGTAAACGTTATCCATTGTATCCTCGCTGTAGTCAAGTAAAAGCTGTTATTATTTTGTGTTTCATTCTTTTGGCCCCTTCTTTTCTTATTGTTTACAGACATTAATAGAGAAAACTGTCATTTACTGACAACAACGCAATTCGGAAGCTTATGCTCATTTACTTGTGACTCAATACGGTAGGTTTTTCTTGTACTGTACTTTGCAGTAAACCGGTGGAGACTGTGAGAACGGTAAATAATAATAAACATTTTACATTAATGTAAACAAATAACTGTTCAACGCAATCCAAAAAACACTGCCTGCCAGACGCAAGATTCGAGCCGTACGCGGTGAGGTCGCGCGCTTGGGCCTATAGCCACAGCGAAGTGAGTACTTGACTCGAGTTGGGACGATCAGGTGCGACAGATCGTTTTACTGAACCGCTGCACGTGCGGAGAGGTACGTCATCTGGTGATGTCACACGTTAAACTCTTGTCGTCCACATCTGGGGTATTTGCGGCCACAGGTGTCTTAAAGCAAATTACTCGTCTCAGCGTCATCTACGTCACTTTGGAGGTTTTTAAACATTAATAAAAATCACTCTGTATATTTTTTGATATCGTTAAGCTACTGTATTTGAGTGGTTAGTTGCGTAAATATTTTCATTATTTGCCAAGTGATTTCGTTAAGGCGTCACGTGTGTGTTCACCCAAAAACTGATTACTGGGTTCTGCTTATTGAGAGATGAAGTCAGGAGGGAGAAAAACTCGTAAAGGACAGCTCAGTCAATAAAACAGATATAAATGAAACATGAGTTATCTCTGGTCCAATGAAAGTCAAAGTTGCAATGCTGAAGAATGCTTGCAGAAAGGTGCAGCACACGAAGTCTTCGAATAAAAACAAAAAAAAAAAATGTAACCATTGTAGGCGTGGATAAAATCCGAGTAGTCTTTTTTCTTAACAGAAACCCAAATTTTGGATATACATGAAACGTCTACAGAATTACTAGTTGGGGTCTCGAAGGAACATGAGAGAGACTACTTACAATATGATTAATCAATGAGGGTAATCTTGAAAGCCTGCACAACAGTAGAAAAAGCATTCATTATGGTCACTAGGAACAATTTATCGGGCTTGACGAAGAAGATGGCAATACGTAGAAAGAATAATAAATCAGAAACTCTAGCAGAATCACAACGCCGTTTCAGGTGAGGAAGAACTGAAGGCCAGGGTATCAAAAGCACTCAATAAGGGTGTGATCATTCTTCGTTGAATCTGCACATGGAAAATTAAGTGAAGGAATCCTCGTTTACCAGCAACAGTAGGCTAACAATTTAATGGGAAATGTTTTAAAACGATGCGTTTGTAGATGGCCGAAACGGAAACCCCCATCGGAGGTTCGAGTCCTCCCTCAGGGGTGTGTGTGTGGTGTCGTTACCGTAAGTTAGTTTAAGTTTGGTTAAGTAGTGTGTAAGCCTAGGGACCGATGACCTTAGTAGTTTAGTCCCATAGGAACTTACCACAATTTTCCAATTTCCAGAAACGGAAACGAGCTGCATGAGATGTCACACGAAAAGATCTGATCCCAGTTCTTGGTACAATCGACTTAATAAATTCGAGCTGTATGGGAAAACTCTGCTACCATTAGTAGTATATCAGCAGGCATCTAGAGAAATGTACAATAAGAAAAAAAAAACTAGAACTTCTTCTGGCAGCCTGAGTTCTTTTGTGTGTCCACAGGTTGTCACACGGCTTCGGCAGACGATACACTGCTCGCCTTATCAAGCACCATCTTCCTGCTTTGCGCGTTACTCAGCTCCTGTTTCGTTCTACTGATCGCTGATAGGCCTCCCTGTTCTGTACGCTGTGGTCACGGGCGGAGGAAGGAATTTATTGACCGGTACAGCTAGTTGCACACACAGGTCGGTGATTCCCTCTACTCGTCACTTTTGAGTAGGACAGTAGCATACTAAGGGGGATTTTGGGACACATTTTGGGACGTATATACGCAGCTAAGGTTAGCTGCGGTACCGTACCCAAGCTGCCGTCGCTTGTCATCTGTTCATTACGTCACACTTGGCATCCTTCCAGCTGGCGGGCTACACAGGCACGCACGCACAGACGTAAACACACACACCCACACACACACACACACACACACACACACACACGTAAACACGCACACGCACACACACACACACACACACACACGCACACACACACACACACACACACACACACACACACACACGTAAACACGCACACGTAAACACGCACACGCACACACACACACACACACACACACACACACACACACACACACACACACACCTAAACCAGCATATGTAAGATGTAATTCAACATTTATTATACATATTATTTTTGCAAATTAATCCAGCTGTTGTGTGCACTGCTGAATCCAAGCCACTTTACCAGTGCCTTATTTCCTTTCTTACGTATGATTCTCTCAACAATGTACGTTGATGGATATTTTGTTTTTTGTAGCTCTTCTGCATAGAAAGCTCCAGCTATGGGCTGAGATTTGTAATCTTCAAGGAGATATGTTCTCGGATTGGTTTCTTGCCCTTTACGTATTTTGAAAATTTCCGTGGATAACGAACTGCGCGAATTATTGCAGTGCGTAGGCGATTTCCGCACTGAACGACACTGGCAGCAAGAATTCCGCCCTGAATCCGCCTGGGACAGCGCTCTCCACGGCGAATCGCTCTGGCAGCACGATTTCCGTATAGGGCTGCACTGAAGGAGGGAATCTCTCAGTGTTGATGACAGTGGACTGGAAGCACCTAAACGCTGCATCTTCGATATCCTGTTGGGCTGACCTGTTGTCTCCTGACGATGTGAACCTGGAAATATCGTACTTCGTTAATGGTTGATTCCAATATAACAAGTAATTTTAAGACATTGTCACTGTGCATATTTATGTTACGCGTATCTGCCCACTTATCAAGAAACTGAAGGCATCTTAGGAACACCATTGTATTTTCCTTTGACCCAGACTATTTTATTACACTATCACATACTCGCGAAAATAAACGACAATGCTTATGTCGATGTAAAGACGAAGTCCTAAGTTTTTGTATCACACTAAGCCATATTTCTGATCTGCACGCACGTTACTTTATTTTCGGTATTACTTAGCTGTCACAATTAAACTACTAAGGAGCTGCTTAGTCTCCACCAATAATTTTTAATGCTGGCCCATACATGCAAATCCTGGATTCGATATTTTTAACTCCATGAGCACTTTAAAATTTCCTCCGACACAGCCTCTTAGTAACTTCGCCTGCGGCATCAAAATTATCCTTGACTCGCAGTGGTGTTTATCAGGGCTCATAAATGTCAGTGAAAAGATTTCAGGGAACTATGTACCTAAATTATGTTGAACAATCTGAAAGCTTATGGGAAAATCTTAACGCTGTGTCTTTAAAAGCAGCTTTATTGAATTGTCAGGTTTAGCTAAAGGTAATAACATCTAAGTAGCTGCTAGGGTTCATCTTTTTTACTCTCTTACTGCAGCAACTAATTTTGTATTCACAGGGGCTGATTTAACGCCACTTGTAAACAAGGCGTATATTCGAATGCCCAAGAGGTTTTACGTAGCAGGTACGCGGCTAAGGCTGAGTCTCTTTAGTAATTGCTGCAGTCATTTTTGGTGGAAACTCGTTCGATACGATTATGACACTCGCGTCTGATTAGTAATACCTATTCGAAGTGACGCACAAGTGCTCTCAGTTTCAATGGAAGTGAGAACCGTCCCATAATATTTTTTACATTCCACGTTACGAAAATCAAACTAAGCATTTCAGTCGTTCGTATGTAATACTCAGTTCTCAGTAAACAGACCACGACAAGTACATGCAAATGGAACTGTATCTTTTGAATACTGCCACAAAAAATGTTAAGCATTACTATAACAATTCATTATTTAACGTTTCAGTGCAGTGGTCTCATTAGTTGTCTATGCAGTTAACAACAAATCTAATAGCAGGAGGACCGCTTTTTAAGTGAATCACCACAGTACATACACATTAAGTAGCACCACTATGTACGACCGAAGGACTAGTGCACTCCTTATGGCACCTTTGGATGGTTGGTTCAAATGGCTCTGAGCACTATGGGACTCAACTGCTGTGGTCATAAGTCCCCTAGAACTTAGAACTACTTAAACCTAACTAACCTAAGGACACCACATACATCCATGCCCGAGGCAGGATTCGAACCTGCGACCGTAGCGGTCGTGCGGTTCCAGACTGAAGCGCCTTTAACCGCTCGGCCACTTCGGCCGGCTGCACCTTTGGACTGCCAAAATTTGTTCAGCATTAAGAACATACTTTGCATCAACCTCAAGTATGCTTTACTTTTGTTGCCACATTGATAGTGATCCAGCACCCCTTTGTTACACATCAACGAGACAAGTATAGGAAATTTAATTTGCAGACTTTCGAAAGGATTGGTTTCCAGATGCTGTACCACCGAAGTCGCTAGAATACCCCACGTCTCTCTTTGAAGCAGATATTTGCACAAGAAATTCCTGACCGTCTAGATGGCACCTTACATTAACAGCTGAGACACTCAATCATTTATTCAAAATAATGTAATAATTATGCTATTGCGAAATTTACAGATGATGTACCGACCAGTGTGTGCCCTGTTTTACTGAATTTTAGTGTTACTTTATTACACACAGTAATTTATTGCCGAGTAGCTTTAGCAATGATGAAGCATGCTGGGAAGATTAAAATTACCCATGGAAGTGACGTAAGTAATTCTCTGAAGGATATATGCTGTCTTCAGGTGCATCAGCCTCTAGCTGAGTCGAGTGTCTTGTGTTGAAGGCATTATCAACATTTAGAAACTTTACCCAGAAGTGAAGATAAAATGAAGTTTTTCAAAAATTCTGAAGTGATTAGATTTTGTGGCTGTTTATGCATTCCACCAGTCCACATACTTACCGATTTCTGACCAGTGCTTGCATTTTTTTCCATGCCAAATCACTACCTTTCTCGAAGCTTTGTAACATCATAATTGGGCAGCAGAATGACAAATTTCGTAATATCACCAAGTTGGAGCTATGTCGCTCAAGTATAAAACTTGTCTTATTGATTGATTTATTTGTTTGACGTCTTCTCGATTAGAAAGTGAAGTATTCTACGTGGCAGTATTAACGTTGAAAAGTAAGTAGTCTTGTGCAACTAGAGTATTTTCTTTCATGATCGAGAACAGATCAGTTTATGAAGATGTGCCTGTCCTAGTTCAAATTTCTCAAGATGTTCTTTTCTGTCATTAAAGTAATTATTAAACTGGTAGCGATTTCCATTTGAAGTGGTTGGGCTAGCAGACAACGATGATACTTTTCCCTTCCATACTTTCTCGATAGGCCTAATGTCTAGATTAACCATTCATCCTGTGCATTCTTTTGTACAAACTGTCACTTTCCTGGTTTGTCAATACCATGTACGTTTTAAGAGATATGCAATACGTGGTTCAAATACTGAGCTTTCCTGACTGTTTAGCTTTAAGAAACCCTTACTTCTGTCACAGCATTTAAGTAACTACGATAGGAAAGTGATAGCTGTTTCAGTATGTTAACATATTTAAGCCTCTGTATCCAAATGCCAATGAATTGCTAAGCTAGCATCGCATTATTTTTTTTAATTATTGCTTCGCAGGAGATAGGTTTGAGGGAAAGAATTTGAAACTGGTAGAGTACCGCGACGTTTATAGAAGTCGATGGTGGAATGTTAATGTTTGGATATTGTTCTAAGGCCGAAGTCTGAAGAATGTTTTCGGGGAGTGTGAAGCTGAATTCTTAATATTCACAATGTTTGAAGCACTTTTTCGTGTTTGTGATCATGGCAGGATTTCACTGATGGAAGGAAGTTATCCACAGAAAAATTTTGCTTTCCGTCACACTGCTGCTGCTGCCGCCGCCTTCGTTTAACTTCGTAGGTACTGGCTGTTTCAGAGCAACACCCTATTTGGAAAAAAAAATACGTATACTTATTTTTGACGAGATGCTTTGGACATACCATCAAGTAAATGAGTAAAGCTACATCTTCCATAGTAATTATTTGCAGCAGAGAGAAAATTAAGGCAGTGTGTCTTTAGCTGAAGCATACGCCACTTTGTGAGATTTGTCGTGTTTAGGCTCCTCGTTGTGGAATTTGAAACGTTAAAAATTCAGCCTTACCAGAACTTTTAGATTTAGTAGTAGCGTTTAAAGATGGAACAACTTGGCCGTTATTCCATTATATGGCAGGCTATCAACACTGTGCTTAGAAAGCCAGTTGGACATCATATTAAGATATTGTGAAGTATTAAGAAACCACGGCCAGATGATGTAATATTGATAACGGATAAGTTATGATGGACCCATCCAAGCAATGCTGTCATCTGTTTCGCATGTTTGGCTTCACAAAATCCTTGAAAGGGCATTTTTTGCTACGGCAAGCAGATCGAAGCCTTTTGCTTTTGACAGTGATACCTAATGAAGACCAGATACTTGGAGGACTTCACCATCTAAACAACCACACAATTCACTCCAGTGTTTCTATGCTGTGCCAATATTTTAATAAATTTACAAGGAGAAAAATGATAAATAGCACAGAAAATATAACCTCTCACTGAAGAATCTGCACCGTCTCACAAAGTAGCTGGTAAATGAAACATTTTACGTTAACTTTTAGAAAGCATGAAAGAAAAATCTGTCCTGATATTTAGAATTAGTCAAACGTAAATACACTTACGATTAAAGTTACCAGTTTATCACCTCTGTGAAGCAGTATGAAACAGGCTTTTTTTTTCTCTATTCAGGAACGTTTCAACCAGAGAAATCCAAGCGAAGCTTTACGTTGTGAATTTACAAATTTCAGTAAGGATTTTACATGTGCTCGTGTGCCGCGTTTTTGTTTCCAAAGAAATTTGTTCTAATTACATATTACCTAAGTTGAAGATTACCTAATTTTAACTGTATTCTGTAAGTTCAGTAAACAATGTATAGACGTTTTAACTCTCGATACAGCTTCCAAGATTGTAGTAACTAATTTGTGACCAATGTATTGCGAACTGCCATCACAGCATTCAATACTATCAACTAGATTTCCGCGTTTGTGTTTATCTTTTGTTAGACACTAACACGCCGTGACACCTAGGAAGGTAGTCAATTCGGCGGCATAATCACGTCACAGCACACGCGTTAAGGCTTTCTTTTCTGAATGGCGATGGCTGAACACAGCCGACTCCACAACACTTCCGTGCATCGCGACCGGAGATTGGAGACAAATCTTATACAAACTGCACTTCATCACCCAAAATACTGCTTTCACAATCACAGAATGTCAGATATGCGAAAGGACCGTCATAACCGACAAGGCCGTCATTGGTGAATTGTACAGAAGACAACAGCCGATTTAGCGTTGAGCCATGAAAGTCAATCGGCTACTAGACAGCTATGTACATCTCTGGAGTAGCTGTCAAGTTCTTTTAAATTCCTACGTTGGTTGAGTTAGTTACTGCGTATTTCGAGACCACGTAAAAGCTGCGACAATATGGAAATATTGTTACAGGCTAAGTTTTCACTATCTGCATTCATTTCGATATTACTTAATATTTAGCACAATCGCCAACTACGTCTATAGAATGTTTCATGAACCTGAATAGCAACGTGCACTGAGGCTACATCTGATTCCATCAGGGACTACGGGAAATACTGGCCCTGTAACAGACTTCTCTCCTCATAAGTCTCCCTGCAGACATCACGAACGCTCGTCTCCATCTGGGGCCAGGCAGGAGATGTGTCAATGAATGACATCCGTAACTGATGTGTGATCTACAGCGCGTGTAAACGTGCAGCTATGAAGCACTGAATTATTCACGAATACTAACACTTCCTGCTCAAGACTGCCCGCAGCAGCTCCCAAGACCTGTGATGCCACGTGCTGTGACGTACGCACCGCAGTCTGCTTCGTGGGCCTCTCGTTCCAGGTGATAACTTCCCTTGCAATACGCGACACATTGAGACGCATGACATCACCGAGCAATAGAGACTTACAATGCACGTGAATCAGTGCCACAATAACAGTCTATTCGATGGTACTCATTACTGGAACATCACATTAACTCTTCACAAATTCTTAAGGGGATTGATAATATCTCAGACAAAATATCAGAATTTGATACAGTTTATGTACCCTGCTACGTTTGGGCTGTTTCACCTTCACGTTCTATCTTCACGAACATACCAACATATGGCATTCTCAGATGCCAGAGGAAGGTATTGTGACATCCGTAACTATCTACTCATTTCACAATGAAATTTCATAAATGTTTGTAGAAGGTAAAAATTTAGAATGACGTAACCTTAGCGCAAGCTGAAATTCGTAGTGGGTTCTGGCGGGTTTCTCTAGAACATGCCATTCACTGTTCTACCCGCTCTGTATTAAGACTTCGGAGTAATTGCTCACTTAGAGAATTTTATGATCGGTGATGCACTCTGCTTTTGAAATTGTAAAATTCGTTTAGAGGCACAAACTGTCTTTGGAGGCATCTACAGTAAGACGTTTTCAAAGTGCGTCTTCAGAGTGGGGACAAATTCCTACTGCCGTTTCACAGGGTTTAATAGACTACTTGTATCCTTTCTGTGTATGTACTATTTCTCTAACAGAAGTCTTTATCCCTCCTGATCCTCTAACTGTAATAGCAACAAATACAAGGCACAGAACTACACAAAGAATGAATTGTCTGTCACTGAGTTGTTCGCAATGTAGATATAACTTGCTCATTCACTTCTGTGCAGTGAAGACTATCATTACCAGCGTAGTATTGGGTAAAAGAAATTAGTGAAAGAATCTAAATGTGTGGATTCTTACCAGAACTAGATAGATTATTGCACTTAAACCTATATTGTCCTTGTTAGCTCAACGTGTAATATCTGATTTTAGTAATTTAATTATGTTGTTGGCTTACTCCCCCAATTATGGATTAAGTGCATCATAAATTTGGTATGTTACGCGCTACTCATCCTTTACCTAGCACATTTGTTAAGCATATAACGAAGCAGCGAGTTTGCCAGTAACAGCATCCATAAATGTTAGGGGCAAATAGCGACGACTATTACAGGATCAGTAAATTATGCAGGTACAACGCCGTTAGCCTCTTTAGGGAAGTTCTGGCAGACAAAAACGCGTCAACGCTTTAATCTTCCTTGGTTGGCATTACTTCCGTCATTTCGCATCTAGTATCGGTGTAGTGATTTTCCATTTCTGTACATCAACATTATTGTGAAACATTTTAACTTCGAAACTTCCTGCCCGATTAAAACTGTGCCCGACCGAGACTCGAACTCGGGACCTTTGCCTTTCGCGGGCAAGTGCTCTACCAACTGAGCAACCGAAGCACGACTCACGCCCGGTACTCACAGCTTTACATCTGCCAGAACCTCGTCTCCTACCTTCCAAACTTTACAGAAGCTCTCCTGCGACGAGGTACTGGCAGAAGTAAAGCTGTGAGTACCGGGCGTGAGTCGTGCTTCGGTTGCTCAGTTGGTAGAGCACTTGCCCGCGAAAGGCAAAGGTCCCGAGTTCGAGTCTCGGTCGGGCACAGTTTTAATCGGGCAGGAAGTTTCGAAGTTAAAATGTTTCACAATAATGTTGATGTACAGAAATGGAAAATCACTACACCGATACTAGATGCGAAATGACGGAAGTAATGCCAACCAAGGAAGATTAAAGCGTTGACGCGTTTTTGTCTGCCAGAACTTCCCTAAAGAGGCTAACGGCGTTGTACCTGCATAATTTACTGATCCTGTAATAGTCGTCGCTATTTGCCCCTAACATTTATGGATGCTGTTACTGGCAAACTCGCTGCTTCGTTATATGCTTAACAAATGTGCTAGGTAAAGGATGAGTAGCGCGTAACATACCAAATTTATGATGCACTTAATCCATAATTGGGGGAGTAAGCCAACAACATAATTAAATTACTAAAATCAGATATTACACGTTGAGCTAACAAGGACAATATAGGTTTAAGTGCAATAATCTATCTAGTTCTGGTAAGAATCCACACATTTAGATTCTTTCACTAATTTCTTTTACCCAATACTACGCTGGTAATGATAGTCTTCACTGCACAGAAGTGAATGAGCAAGTTATATCTACATTGCGAACAACTCAGTGACAGACAATTCATTCTTTGTGTAGTTCTGTGCCTTGTATTTGTTGCTATTACAGTTAGAGGATCAGGAGGGATAAAGACTTCTGTTAGAGAAATAGTACATACACAGAAAGGATACAAGTAGTCTATTAAACCCTGTGAAACGGCAGTAGGAATTTGTCCCCACTCTGAAGACGCACTTTGAAAACGTCTTACTGTAGATGCCTCCAAAGACAGTTTGTGCCTCTAAACGAATTTTACAATTTCAAAAGCAGAGTGCATCACCGATCATAAAATTCTCTAAGTGAGCAATTACTCCGAAGTCTTAATACAGAGCGGGTAGAACAGTGAATGGCATGTTCTAGAGAAACCCGCCAGAACCCACTACGAATTTCAGCTTGCGCTAAGGTTACGTCATTCTAAATTTTTACCTTCTACAAACATTTATGAAATTTCATTGTGAAATGAGTAGATAGTTACGGATGTCACAATACCTTCCTCTGGCATCTGAGAATGCCATATGTTGGTATGTTCGTGAAGATAGAACGTGAAGGTGAAACAGCCCAAACGTAGCAGGGTACATAAACTGTATCAAATTCTGATATTTTGTCTGAGATATTATCAATCCCCTTAAGAATTTGTGAAGAGTTAATGTGATGTTCCAGTAATGAGTACCATCGAATAGACTGTTATTGTGGCACTGATTCACGTGCATTGTAAGTCTCTATTGCTCGGTGATGTCATGCGTCTCAATGTGTCGCGTATTGCAAGGGAAGTTATCACCTGGAACGAGAGGCCCACGAAGCAGACTGCGGTGCGTACGTCACAGCACGTGGCATCACAGGTCTTGGGAGCTGCTGCGGGCAGTCTTGAGCAGGAAGTGTTAGTATTCGTGAATAATTCAGTGCTTCATAGCTGCACGTTTACACGCGCTGTAGATCACACATCAGTTACGGATGTCATTCATTGACACATCTCCTGCCTGGCCCCAGATGGAGACGAGCGTTCGTGATGTCTGCAGGGAGACTTATGAGGAGAGAAGTCTGTTACAGGGCCAGTATTTCCCGTAGTCCCTGATGGAATCAGATGTAGCCTCAGTGCACGTTGCTATTCAGGTTCATGAAACATTCTATAGACGTAGTTGGCGATTGTGCTAAATATTAAGTAATATCGAAATGAATGCAGATAGTGAAAACTTAGCCTGTAACAATATTTCCATATTGTCGCAGCTTTTACGTGGTCTCGAAATACGCAGTAACTAACTCAACCAACGTAGGAATTTAAAAGAACTTGACAGCTACTCCAGAGATGTACATAGCTGTCTAGTAGCCGATTGACTTTCATGGCTCAACGCTAAATCGGCTGTTGTCTTCTGTACAATTCACCAATGACGGCCTTGTCGGTTATGACGGTCCTTTCGCATATCTGACATTCTGTGATTGTGAAAGCAGTATTTTGGGTGATGAAGTGCAGTTTGTATAAGATTTGTCTCCAATCTCCGGTCGCGATGCACGGAAGTGTTGTGGAGTCGGCTGTGTTCAGCCATCGCCATTCAGAAAAGAAAGCCTTAACGCGTGTGCTGTGACGTGATTATGCCGCCGAATTGACTACCTTCCTAGGTGTCACGGCGTGTTAGTGTCTAACAAAAGATAAACACAAACGCGGAAATCTAGTTGATAGTATTGAATGCTGTGATGGCAGTTCGCAATACATTGGTCACAAATTAGTTACTACAATCTTGGAAGCTGTATCGAGAGTTAAAACGTCTATACATTGTTTACTGAACTTACAGAATACAGTTAAAATTAGGTAATCTTCAACTTAGGTAATATGTAATTAGAACAAATTTCTTTGGAAACAAAAACGCGGCACACGAGCACATGTAAAATCCTTACTGAAATTTGTAAATTCACAACGTAAAGCTTCGCTTGGATTTCTCTGGTTGAAACGTTCCTGAATAGAGAAAAAAAAAGCCTGTTTCATACTGCTTCACAGAGGTGATAAACTGGTAACTTTAATCGTAAGTGTATTTACGTTTGACTAATTCTAAATATCAGGACAGATTTTTCTTTCATGCTTTCTAAAAGTTAACGTAAAATGTTTCATTTACCAGCTACTTTGTGAGACGGTGCAGATTCTTCAGTGAGAGGTTATATTTTCTGTGCTATTTATCATTTTTCTCCTTGTAAATTTATTAAAATATTGGCACAGCATAGAAACACTGGAGTGAATTGTGTGGTTGTTTAGATGGTGAAGTCCTCCAAGTATCTGGTCTTCATTAGGTATCACTGTCAAAAGCAAAAGGCTTCGATCTGCTTGCCGTAGCAAAAAATGCCCTTTCAAGGATTTTGTGAAGCCAAACATGCGAAACAGATGACAGCATTGCTTGGATGGGTCCATCATAACTTATCCGTTATCAATATTACATCATCTGGCCGTGGTTTCTTAATACTTCACAATATCTTAATATGATGTCCAACTGGCTTTCTAAGCACAGTGTTGATAGCCTGCCATATAATGGAATAACGGCCAAGTTGTTCCATCTTTAAACGCTACTACTAAATCTAAAAGTTCTGGTAAGGCTGAATTTTTAACGTTTCAAATTCCACAACGAGGAGCCTAAACACGACAAATCTCACAAAGTGGCGTATGCTTCAGCTAAAGACACACTGCCTTAATTTTCTCTCTGCTGCAAATAATTACTATGGAAGATGTAGCTTTACTCATTTACTTGATGGTATGTCCAAAGCATCTCGTCAAAAATAAGTATACGTATTTTTTTTTCCAAATAGGGTGTTGCTCTGAAACAGCCAGTACCTACGAAGTTAAACGAAGGCGGCGGCAGCAGCAGCAGTGTGACGGAAAGCAAAATTTTTCTGTGGATAACTTCCTTCCATCAGTGAAATCCTGCCATGATCACAAACACGAAAAAGTGCTTCAAACATTGTGAATATTAAGAATTCAGCTTCACACTCCCCGAAAACATTCTTCAGACTTCGGCCTTAGAACAATATCCAAACATTAACATTCCACCATCGACTTCTATAAACGTCGCGGTACTCTACCAGTTTCAAATTCTTTCCCTCAAACCTATCTCCTGCGAAGCAATAATTAAAAAAAATAATGCGATGCTAGCTTAGCAATTCATTGGCATTTGGATACAGAGGCTTAAATATGTTAACATACTGAAACAGCTATCACTTTCCTATCGTAGTTACTTAAATGCTGTGACAGAAGTAAGGGTTTCTTAAAGCTAAACAGTCAGGAAAGCTCAGTATTTGAACCACGTATTGCATATCTCTTAAAACGTACATGGTATTGACAAACCAGGAAAGTGACAGTTTGTACAAAAGAATGCACAGGATGAATGGTTAATCTAGACATTAGGCCTATCGAGAAAGTATGGAAGGGAAAAGTATCATCGTTGTCTGCTAGCCCAACCACTTCAAATGGAAATCGCTACCAGTTTAATAATTACTTTAATGACAGAAAAGAACATCTTGAGAAATTTGAACTAGGACAGGCACATCTTCATAAACTGATCTGTTCTCGATCATGAAAGAAAATACTCTAGTTGCACAAGACTACTTACTTTTCAACGTTAATACTGCCACGTAGAATACTTCACTTTCTAATCGAGAAGACGTCAAACAAATAAATCAATCAATAAGACAAGTTTTATACTTGAGCGACATAGCTCCAACTTGGTGATATTACGAAATTTGTCATTCTGCTGCCCAATTATGATGTTACAAAGCTTCGAGAAAGGTAGTGATTTGGCATGGAAAAAAATGCAAGCACTGGTCAGAAATCGGTAAGTATGTGGACTGGTGGAATGCATAAACAGCCACAAAATCTAATCACTTCAGAATTTTTGAAAAACTTCATTTTATCTTCACTTCTGGGTAAAGTTTCTAAATGTTGATAATGCCTTCAACACAAGACACTCGACTCAGCTAGAGGCTGATGCACCTGAAGACAGCATATATCCTTCAGAGAATTACTTACGTCACTTCCATGGGTAATTTTAATCTTCCCAGCATGCTTCATCATTGCTAAAGCTACTCGGCAATAAATTACTGTGTGTAATAAAGTAACACTAAAATTCAGTAAAACAGGGCACACACTGGTCGGTACATCATCTGTAAATTTCGCAATAGCATAATTATTACATTATTTTGAATAAATGATTGAGTGTCTCAGCTGTTAATGTAAGGTGCCATCTAGACGGTCAGGAATTTCTTGTGCAAATATCTGCTTCAAAGAGAGACGTGGGGTATTCTAGCGACTTCGGTGGTACAGCATCTGGAAACCAATCCTTTCGAAAGTCTGCAAATTAAATTTCCTATACTTGTCTCGTTGATGTGTAACAAAGGGGTGCTGGATCACTATCAATGTGGCAACAAAAGTAAAGCATACTTGAGGTTGATGCAAAGTATGTTCTTAATGCTGAACAAATTTTGGCAGTCCAAAGGTGCAGCCGGCCGAAGTGGCCGAGCGGTTAAAGGCGCTTCAGTCTGGAACCGCACGACCGCTACGGTCGCAGGTTCGAATCCTGCCTCGGGCATGGATGTATGTGGTGTCCTTAGGTTAGTTAGGTTTAAGTAGTTCTAAGTTCTAGGGGACTTATGACCACAGCAGTTGAGTCCCATAGTGCTCAGAGCCATTTGAACCAACCATCCAAAGGTGCCATAAGGAGTGCACTAGTCCTTCGGTCGTACATAGTGGTGCTACTTAATGTGTATGTACTGTGGTGATTCACTTAAAAAGCGGTCCTCCTGCTATTAGATTTGTTGTTAACTGCATAGACAACTAATGAGACCACTGCACTGAAACGTTAAATAATGAATTGTTATAGTAATGCTTAACATTTTTTGTGGCAGTATTCAAAAGATACAGTTCCATTTGCATGTACTTGTCGTGGTCTGTTTACTGAGAACTGAGTATTACATACGAACGACTGAAATGCTTAGTTTGATTTTCGTAACGTGGAATGTAAAAAATATTATGGGACGGTTCTCACTTCCATTGAAACTGAGAGCACTTGTGCGTCACTTCGAATAGGTATTACTAATCAGACGCGAGTGTCATAATCGTATCGAACGAGTTTCCACCAAAAATGACTGCAGCAATTACTAAAGAGACTCAGCCTTAGCCGCGTACCTGCTACGTAAAACCTCTTGGGCATTCGAATATACGCCTTGTTTACAAGTGGCGTTAAATCAGCCCCTGTGAATACAAAATTAGTTGCTGCAGTAAGAGAGTAAAAAAGATGAACCCTAGCAGCTACTTAGATGTTATTACCTTTAGCTAAACCTGACAATTCAATAAAGCTGCTTTTAAAGACACAGCGTTAAGATTTTCCCATAAGCTTTCAGATTGTTCAACATAATTTAGGTACATAGTTCCCTGAAATCTTTTCACTGACATTTATGAGCCCTGATAAACACCACTGCGAGTCAAGGATAATTTTGATGCCGCAGGCGAAGTTACTAAGAGGCTGTGTCGGAGGAAATTTTAAAGTGCTCATGGAGTTAAAAATATCGAATCCAGGATTTGCATGTATGGGCCAGCATTAAAAATTATTGGTGGAGACTAAGCAGCTCCTTAGTAGTTTAATTGTGACAGCTAAGTAATACCGAAAATAAAGTAACGTGCGTGCAGATCAGAAATATGGCTTAGTGTGATACAAAAACTTAGGACTTCGTCTTTACATCGACATAAGCATTGTCGTTTATTTTCGCGAGTATGTGATAGTGTAATAAAATAGTCTGGGTCAAAGGAAAATACAATGGTGTTCCTAAGATGCCTTCAGTTTCTTGATAAGTGGGCAGATACGCGTAACATAAATATGCACAGTGACAATGTCTTAAAATTACTTGTTATATTGGAATCAACCATTAACGAAGTACGATATTTCCAGGTTCACATCGTCAGGAGACAACAGGTCAGCCCAACAGGATATCGAAGATGCAGCGTTTAGGTGCTTCCAGTCCACTGTCATCAACACTGAGAGATTCCCTCCTTCAGTGCAGCCCTATACGGAAATCGTGCTGCCAGAGCGATTCGCCGTGGAGAGCGCTGTCCCAGGCGGATTCAGGGCGGAATTCTTGCTGCCAGTGTCGTTCAGTGCGGAAATCGCCTACGCACTGCAATAATTCGCGCAGTTCGTTATCCACGGAAATTTTCAAAATACGTAAAGGGCAAGAAACCAATCCGAGAACATATCTCCTTGAAGATTACAAATCTCAGCCCATAGCTGGAGCTTTCTATGCAGAAGAGCTACAAAAAACAAAATATCCATCAACGTACATTGTTGAGAGAATCATACGTAAGAAAGGAAATAAGGCACTGGTAAAGTGGCTTGGATTCAGCAGTGCACACAACAGCTGGATTAATTTGCAAAAATAATATGTATAATAAATGTTGAATTACATCTTACATATGCTGGTTTAGGTGTGTGTGTGTGTGTGTGTGTGTGTGTGTGTGTGTGTGTGTGTGTGCGTGTGCGTGTGCGTGTTTACGTGTGTGTGTGTGTGTGTGTGTGTGTGTGTGTGTGTGCGTGTGCGTGTTTACGTGTGTGTGTGTGTGTGTGTGTGTGTGTGTGTGCGTGTGCGTGTTTACGTGTGTGTGTGTGTGTGTGTGTGTGTGTGTGTGTGTGTGTTTACGTCTGTGCGTGCGTGCCTGTGTAGCCCGCCAGCTGGAAGGCTGCCAAGTGTGACGTAATGAACAGATGACAAGCGACGGCAGCTTGGGTACGGTACCGCAGCTAACCTTAGCTGCGTATATACGTCCCAAAATGTGTCCCAAAACCCCCCTTAGTATACTACTTAGGACATTTGCGGCTGTACTGTCAACCACTGTTCACTTGTTGAATATGAGGCTAGGCGTTTCATTTATGTGAGGAGCGCCGTTACACCGACAACTGTAGTCCTCTGAGTTGCGGTGGCTGAGGTGGCGTTCACTCGACGCAGTCGCAGGAATCGAGAAGAAATAATGGTGATTCTACTATCAGGTATGTGCTGGCCGTTTTTCTAGCAGCCATTGCGTGTGTTTGTGTGCTGTTTGCAAATTAATTCCTGTTTGTGGAAGATTAATTGTAATTATGTGTGCCTCTTTGGAGAATTTCCTTATCGACAGATGGTGCGGCCACTCTGCAGCGCTCTCTGAAGTCGCATTTTATCATATAGTGTCCGGCCCCGGTAGCTGAATGGCCAGCTTGACGGATTCTCAATCCTCTGGGCTCGGGTTCGATTCCCGGCCGGGTCGGGGAAATTTCTCTGCCCAGGGAATGGGTGTTGTCCTGCCATCAACATCATCCTATCATTCTCATCAACTGCAGGTCGCCGAAGTGGCGTCAAATTTAAAGACTGGCACCCGGCGAACGGCCTGCCCCACGGGGGCCCTAGCCATACGATTAAATAAAATAAATAAAATAAATCGTATAGTGAGAGAGGCCCCGTGACCTCTGTGAGTCTGTTACTGTGTATGTAGAAACAGTTAATTTTTTCTGTACTGTGACCCCTACTTATCCTCATTTGGGTAGCGGGGACTTATATACACTCCTGGAAAAAGGAAAAAAGAACACATTGACACCGGTGTGTCAGACCCACCATACTTGCTCCGGACACTGCGAGAGGGCTGTACAAGCAATGATTACACGCACGGCACAGCAGACACAGCAGGAACCGCGGTGTTGGCCGTCGAATGGCGCTAGTGGCGCAGTATTTGTGCACCGCCGCCGTCAGTGTCAGCCAGTTTGCCGTGGCATACGGAGCTCCATCGCAGTCTTTAACACTGGTAGCGTTCCGCGACAGCGTGGACGTGAACCGTATGTGCAGTTGACGGACTTTGAGCGAGGGCGTATAGTGGGCATGCGGGAGGCCGGGTGGACGTACCGCCGAATTGCTCAACACGTGGGGCGTGAGGTCTCCACAGTACATCGATGTTGTCGCCAGTGGTCGGCGGAAGGTGCACGTGCCCGTCGACCTGGGACCGGACCGCAGAGACGCACGGATGCACGCCAAGACCGTAGGATCCTACGCAGTGCCGTAGGGGACCGCACCGCTACTTCCCAGCAAATTAGGGACACTGTTGCTCCTGGGGTATCGGCGAGGACCATTCGCAACCGTCTCCATGAAGCTGGGCTACGGTCCCGCACACCGTTAGGCCGTCTTCCGCTCACGCCCCAACATCGTGCAGCCCGCCTCCAGTGGTGTCGCGACAGGCGTGAATGGAGGGACGAATGGAGACGTGTCGTCTTCAGCGATGAGAGTCGCTTCTGCCTTGGTGCCAATGATGGTCGTATGCGTGTTTGGCGCCGTGCAGGTGAGCGCCACAATCAGGACTGCATACGACCGAGGCACACAGGGCCAACACCCGGCATCATGGTGTGGGGAGCGATCTCCTACACTGGCCGTACACCACTGGTGATCGTCGAGGGGACACTGAATAGTGCACGGTACATCCAAACCGTCATCGAACCCATCGTTCTACCATTCCTAGACCGGCAAGGGAACTTGCTGTTCCAACAGGACAATGCACGTCCGCATGTATACCGTGCCACCCAACGTGCTCTAGAAGGTGTAAGTCAACTACCCTGGCCAGCAAGATCTCCGGATCTGTCCCCCATTGAGCATGTTTGGGACTGGATGAAGCGTCGTCTCACGCGGTCTGCACGTCCGGCACGAACGCTGGTCCAACTGAGGCGCCAGGTGGAAATGGCATGGCAAGCCGTTCCACAGGACTACATCCAGCATCTCTACGATCGTCTCCATGGGACAATAGCAGCCTGCATTGCTGCGAAAGGTGGATATACACTGTACTAGTGCCGACATTGTGCATGCTCTGTTGCCTGTGTCTATGTGCCTGTGGTTCTGTCAGTGTGATCATGTGATGTATCTGACCCCAGGAATGTGTCAATAAAGTTTCCCCTTCCTGGGACAATGAATTCACGGTGTTCTTATTTCAATTTCCAGGAGTGTATATTCTCCGTGCCCATTTACGAGCCTAACAGTAACATCGCACACTCATATTGCGAGCGTTACATGCATTTTAACGTACCTGAGGGCACAACCGGATTACACCCACTGTCAGTGTGCTTGCAGGATTGCGTTTGTCGCAAAATTTTTCCCAATATGACCAGCATGGTACACGTTTAAGGGGGACATTGTAGTTTCGTCGCTCTGAGCCAGTTCTGTCCATATCTGAAGTAAGTTCCAGACTAGACTTACCAATGTGATGAGCACAGGAAGATTAGTAAATCTCGCACTGAACATTTTAATGTGTCTTTCACAAAAGTCACATACTTCTAATAATAATGATGCAACAGTTCATATCATGTAATGTGGCTTTTTATTCTGCCTAGAATCTTTGGCTGAACGAGACTGGCGTCGTCCACGCATAAGCCTGGTTTTAAAATTTGGATGGTTGTGGAGTTCAGAGAGAGAGAGAGAGAAATGGTGAGGGGATGGCGCTTAGCTGCAGTGTAGTTCACATATTTCTGGTGACGTGTTGGGACCGTTTTGCCGTGAGTGGGATGGTTCTGCCTGGTTTTGTACCAGTGTTTTTCCGCAACAAACACATCGGATACAATCACGCGTAATTGCTAGCGCGGTGCTCGCGGTCGAGGGCATACACCACATGTCAGCGTTAGAGGGGTGATCTGCCCTACAGACAAGACACTTTCGCTGTAAATAGTGGTCACTTCTCTAAGCGCTTATTTTGTAGCACTGTCCTATTTCTTATACACACAGTATATTTGGTTCGAACCATCAGATTTTTGCAATAGCGTCATTATTATTTCCAACAGCACCCTCGATTTAAAGTATAAACTGTGACATCACACAATCTAGTAATTTAGTGGTGACTTAGCAGGGGTTCCTCTATCGCGATGTTGCATATTTGGTCATAAAAAGGTGAAACTGCAGTGCTATGATTGTGGTGGCATCTGTATGTGGGGATATCATTTCTACCAATAGGGGAACTTGTTCACTTCTGACACACACACACACACACACACACACACACACACCACTTATGTAGTGGTGGCTCAGTAATAATACATAATTTGGATACTTCTCGACACACGTTATTTCCTGACAGCATCATAATGTCGACGTGATGTTGACGAGATGTTGCGAAGCGATTGGCGTAATTGGATAAAATGCGTAAAATTTTGGGCAAATACGACATAAAAGTGGAAAAATACGTAAAACAGTGGAAATACGAAAAATGATAAAGAAAGGAAAAACACGTAAAATTGTGGAAAATAAGAGTAATTGCATATCTGCTTGGGTGTGCTCTCTGCTGGTGCCTCGAAAGGCGAAAATCGCGTAAATTTAATTCGTTGTTAACAAACGGACTTGGACTGACGTAACTTAACGTAATTACACTAACATTAATTAATTCGTTGTTAACAAACGCATACATCGTTTACTTTTCCCTATGGTGCACAGTTCCCGAGTGAAACCCAACTAGGCAAGTGCTCCACTTCTGAAAGATGAGGATGAGGTACTTGAACATGACTGCTCTGTGGGAGAGACGAGGGGGGAGGGGGAGATGAATATGTGGGGTTAGCCATGGGTAGCCTTAATCAATTGACGATGGTTCCCCACGGAAAGGGGGGTTGGGGGCAAACTTGAATATAAGGCCTGCAGGTGTGTAACCTAACACCAGAAGTCCTTATCAGTGACGAACATCTTACGCCCATTCTGTTTGTTACAGATATCGTGAGGCAAGGTTATCGTCAAGATTGCCCCACAGAAATGTGGTCGGACCGTTGTTACTCTCTATACACATAAATGATCTGACGAAAAAGGTGAGCAGCAGTCTGTGGCTGTTTGCTGATGACGCTGTTGAAACAGGCCTATTGAGAATTTGTTATTTGCATTTCTGGAATCTGTACGTACTATGGATGTCTCAAATGCTAAACGATAATTTTAAATTGCTTATTATACTCACACAGTCTTTGGTCACAGTAGCTGAGCCATTTGTGGTTGTTTTTGTCTTAGCAGCTTCGCAGCGAGGAGCGCAGAAGTTCTATCGCTAGGGGAGTAGAGAGACAGACGCCGACCATCGTGGCAATGTAAACGTAAGGTTATGTGCATCTGTGTTTAAATAAAATGATTTGTTTGAATATTGTGGAACAGAGGGGAAAGATTAGTGATTTAGATTGTAATGAGATTAGAAAAGAGTATGAAGGTAATATTTTTAATTTAGTGGCACAACAGTTGCGCGTAGTTTGTAATTTTCACTATAAGGTATTATTTGCCTGACGATTGTGAGCGTAAGAATGTGATATCAATGTTACCCTTTGTTAATGTCAATGAATGTTGGAAAATGAATTTCCTACAGTTAATAATATACCAGATAGTTTAAAAACAGTCTTAAAGGAATATTTAACCTGAGAGCACTGTTCACATCTTCGATTCACGTCATTTTTATTGAAAGAACTGTCCACTCAATGATGTGCATAAAATAGTTTACTTGTTATCTGGAGCATTGCACTAAGCTCTCAGTAACTACAGTTAGATTCCGCAGCTGGAGCACAGAGAGCAGAAAGTACCGCGTTTCCAATTACATTACGAGGTAAGATATATTCATTTTAGGATCAGTTTGCTACGAAAAGTATCAATGCACAGGGACCATTTCATGAACAGCCTTATCAGGCAGATCATTAACTCAAAGGGACCACCTTGTTTAATTAAAGATATCCCTCTGTTCCTTACACTGTTGTTAAGGATTCTTTGTAAAAGAACTTTCACTTAAACGTTTTCTACAGTCAGTATGGATTATTTCTCTCGAAACGTGGAAGTTCAGCCGCGATACGCAAGTTAAAATAACATACTGTTTGTAGAGAGAATTTTGAGAAAGTGTGTGTAGGACAATAGTGCGACCCATTATAGAGTGCTGATCGAAGTTTTGGGTCCCCATCGAAGTTTTGGGATCCCAACCACATCGTTTTAAAGGTAGACATCGAGACAGTTCACAGATGGGCTGCCAGTTTTGTTACTGGTAAATTCGATCAACATGCAACTATATCGGAAATGCTTACGGAACTCAAATGGAAATGCCTGGAGGGAAGGTGACGTTCTTTTCAAGGAACACTGTTTACAAAATTTAGAGAACCATCATTTGAAGCTGACTGCAGAACGATTTCACTCCCGCCTACGTACACTTCTCGTAAATACCACGAAAATAAGATAAATTAGGGCTTTTCAAACGAATATGGGAAGAAAATGAATCCTGTCACGCTAGACACTGCTGCGAAGGAATGATGCATGTAAAGTGACTCGCAGCTGACTGTTTGGATACCTGCTGATAATTCTGTCAATTACACCTCTCAGTACCAGGCCTTCGTCTTATTCGTACATTCGTATATTAAAAAGAATTCATTACATTTTAATTAGTGAAGTAAATAACTAGTTGCTACCTGGTGATGGCCTAATAATCCGAAATCCGATTGGTAATATACTAGAGGAACAAAGCACAGTTTCTTTGATTTTCAACCATAAATATGAAACTGACCTATCATGATATCACACAAAGATATGTTGATAATTATGTAGTTTACGCTTTAGTACACGTGATGAAGCAATATTCTGATGTTATTTTTAATTAATGAAACGAAGGAAATGAAATGAAACAGACTGCTTCTTGTAAGAGACAGGGAATGTGGTGTGAGTGGTGAGGTGTTAGTGTGCGTTTGGGGTGTAGGACTAATAGTCAGTTTGGTGAGTGAGAGAGGGAGAACTGGAGAAGGACTGGAACTGATGGAGAGGGTGGAGTGTTTTAGTGTTTCAGTAAGAGAACACGTAATTTTCTTTCAACCTTGAGAGGTGGTTGTATTGAGAGTCAGCTACTGAATACACTCTCTGTTTCGCTGCTCATCATGTAAGCGGAATGGAACATGTTTTTGTATGACGGTACAGTCCCCACTTATCGAATACGCTTCTTATATAACGGTGACCGACGCTAATGTAAGTTCCCCCTACCACGATTTACCACGTCAAGCAAATGAAACAATGTGTGGGCGAAGTATTTCTGGTTGTTATCCTGTGGACGAAGGCATTTGTTGGAGCTATGCTGTGCTTCGTCACCACCTGTGAAGGACATCTTCTATGACACTCCAGTTGACCCCTTGACTCGTAAGTAACTCATCAGCGAGCCAAGGTGTAAGTTGGACCTTCAGAGAAATTGGAACACCCCTTGAAGGGGGCACGAAAAGTTGGATTTCTCTGAGAAATTCATAATACAGGGTGCATCAAAAAAGAACCACCCAATTTTAAAAAAAATCATAAATGTTATGTTATTTGAGATATGTGCGTGAACAACGCGCTGTTGGAAAGAGTGAAGTCTCGAGTTTTACATGATTCCCGCTAGGTAGCAGCAGTGTGCGCCTACTTCAGCTCTATTAAAAATTGTGTCGGGACAATAAAAAGCGTTTTGTGTTCTAGGTTTTGTGCAGTGTGGGTCAGTAACAACTGTTCAGTGCGACTTTCGTACTAGGTATGCTGCGGATCGTCCTACAGTAGAGAGCGTTAGACGATGGTATGAACAATTTTGAGAAACAGGTTGTTTGTGTAAAGGCAAATCAACGGTCCATTCCCAAGTGTCTGACACAGATGCCTAACGCATCCGCCATAGTTTCACAAGGAGTCCATAGAAATCCGTTCGCCGTCCATGCAGCTCGACAGCTCAACATGCCCCCGATGTTCGTCTGGCGTTTGTTGTGTTGACGTTTACAAATGAAACATTTCAAAATTCAGCTACTACAAGCTCTTCGTGAAGGTGACAAACAAAAACGTGCGGGGTTCTGTAATTTCGTTCTGGCAAGATGGAAGATAGTTTTCTTCCACGTTTAGTATTTAGTGACGAAGCAACATTCCATTTAAATGGAAAGGTCAACGCTTATAAAGTGAGAATATGGGGTACGGAACAACCACATGAAGCTGTACAGCATGAGAGGGACTCTCCAGAATTTAAGATGTTTTGTGCATTTTCACGGAGAAAGGTGTATGGTCCATTTTTCTTTGCCGAGAACACTGTTACAGGAAGCACGTGTCTCGAAGTGTTTAAGTACTTTCCTTTCCCACATTTTGAGACTGATTCGAACGACTTCATTTACCAACGGGATGGGGTACCGCCACTCTGGCATCTGGAAGCGCGGAAATTTTAAATCAAAGGATTACTGAACGATGAATCGGTCGCACTGGACCAAATGATTCAGCCTTACATTACTGGCCTCCAAGGTCACCGGACCTGACTATATGTAATTCTTTCTTGCGGGGGCTTATAAAAGACTCTATTTATGTGCCTCCGTTACCAACAACAATGAATGAACTGAGACATCGCGTGGAAGCTGTAACTGAAGACATGCTCGCTGCATTGTGGGAACAATTTGAATACCACACTGACACATGCCGTGCATGTCAAGGGGGGCATATTTAACACGTATGGAAATGGAAATGAGCGTTTGGCGTCTTGGCCAGGAGGCGTCTTGCGGGGCAGGTTCGACCGCCTTGGTGCAAGTCTTATTACATTCAACACCACATTAGGCGACCTGAGCACCGGATGGGGATGAAGTGATGATGAAGACAGCACAACACCCATTCCCTGAGCGGAGAAAATCCCTGACCCAGTCGGGAATCGAACCCGGGCCAGTAGGACGGCAATCCCTGACCACTCAGCTATGGGGGCGGACATTGAACACCTATGAAAAGATATGAAAGAAAAGTTTTTGAGTTTCCCGTTCATAGAAAAACAAAATTTATTGTATATATTTATTTGTTTCAGAAATATAGACGCGCCAAATCGGATGATTCTTTTTGATACACCCTGCATTTGGGAATGTTAGTAACGACATTTGCAGCAGCGAAAGTTTACATTTTGCAAGAGGGCGTCACATCTGTTTGTGGCAGTTGGTTTGGCACTGACCTGGGTGTAAGTCATCCAGCAGCAGGGCTCGACCTGGTTGGAGTCGAGCCCCCAGAACTCGAGCTCCTCCTCGAAGAGCGGTCCGCACACGTCGGTGGGGTAGTGCAGCTTGCCGGTGCGGTAGTAGTTGAGCACCTGCGCGAACACGCCCGGGTGCCGGTCGAAGAAGTACTCGTTGAGGACGGGGTCGTAGTTGGCGAGCGCCTCCGTCAGCCGCGACAGGCGCGTCGCCGGGATCTTCTTCAGCGTCGCCTTGTACACTTCGTGCCTGATGCCGCCCACGTTCAGCACCACGCGGTTCTCCGCGTCGGTGTTGATCAGGTTCATGGCGGCTCTCTAGGACCTCACACCTGCTGGCACAAAGAAAAAAAAGTCTTAGAAACTACTGGAAACCAACTAACGTCACTATGCATTAACAGATTCTAATGTTTCCCGTAATATCAGTATCGATCAGCATGAAACTGAAGTCTCGCTTCCTTTTTCTTAAGGGGATAGGACGTCAAACGGGCCGACTTGGAGCAGGAGAGACACCGCAGGACATTTTAATTTCCACTGTCTATACTTTTACAAATAAATTTGTAAAACTTTTTCAGCATGACCAGCGAGGATTCAGGATTCACACTCATAGCAGTGGAAGTTCACAAACATGACAAAATAATTTTTTTTTACATGTGAAATTTCATCATTTTTTCAGTTGCTGTTGGCGGAATTTGATGCTATAGGTACACTTTTCTTCATGAGTAGGAGAGACTCTTCGATGAATTTTGCACAGCATACAAATCATACATACAGGTGTATGAAACTCTAGAATTTATTTAATTTATGAAAAAATGAATAAACTGTTACATTTTAAACTTCATGTTTAGAAAAAACTCAAATTATCTCAAATTTTACCACGGTTTTTAATAGATTTGGAAAATTATAGAGTTTCATACGCCTGTAACTATGGTTCGTATGCTGTGCAAAATTCATCGAAAAATCTCTCATAGTTGTGAAGAAAAGTGTACCTATAGGAACAAATGCAGCTAATAATAAGTGAAAACTGATGAAATTTGAGATATAAGAAAAAATTATTTTGTTACGTTTTTAAACTTCCACTGCTATGGGTGTGAATCCCGAATCCTTCCTGGTCATGCTGAAAAAGTTTTATAAATTTATTTGTAAAAGTATAGACAGTGGAAATTAAAATGTCCTTTAGTGTCTCTCCTGCTCCAAGTTAGCCCGTTTGACGTCCTACTTCCCTTAAGTTAGCCGAACTTCGTTCTTCTGTAGGCTTTTGGAACAACGCTGTATCTCGTATGATTGGAAAAGCACCAAAGCTTCCGTTTAGGAGGCCCAAGCAACTATGATTTGGAAAAAAATTTAATAGTTGAATATTTTTCGTTGCTTGCGTTTACTCTGATATAACATTTGAAAGATATCGTCGTTGGCGTAGGCTGTTAAAACTCATTATTCATAATATCTAATATTGGTTTTTCGTATGCTTCACCACTTCGAAGTGGAGTACAAGGAAAATTTTGTGCTGAAGTAAAACATTTTCTCTTTATTCCACCAGAAAGTGGCTAAACAGCCGATACTGCAACTGCAGAATTGAATCTTCCTGGCAAACCAAAACTGTACGCCAGCTCGGAACTCGAACCATGGACCCATGGTTTCCACGAGCAAGTACTCTGCCGATTCAGGTATCACAACATGACTCACGATCGACCCTCACAGCCTATGAAGTACTACTGTGAGCGCAGGTCATGAGTAGTGCTTGGATAGTTGAGTCTCTGGAGCACTTGGTAGTAAAGGCAAAGATCTCAGATTCGAGCACCAGTGCAGCACACGGTTTGATCTCCCAGGAAGTGTTAATTCTGTGCCCACACCGTTACAAGGTAAAACTTCATTTTCGAGTAGCATAATTTATGAATAATTTGTTTTAATATTCAAAGGCATATTAATTTCAACCACTTGCTTCTTGTATGTCGTTATCGCCGTCCATGTTTCAAATGCAGTAGTTGCTGTACCTCAGATGCACTGTTTTAGATACGTCGTCTGTAATTTCAAGTCAATATTTAAGAACAAAAAAGCTTTCCTATTAAAGTAGGATTGCATTACTTACTCCAGTCGGCTCATTCTTCTGATATTTCCCCTGCTTTGCTGATCTATGTACACCACCAAGGCACTATCCGAAAGGAGAAGCTATGTGCCGGTACCAGGTGTCACCTTCCTCCCTTTTCTCACGCTCATCAAGAAAAGCACGATACTATCCTACACAAATCACTGTAACTTACGAAACACAGATTTTCCTTAGTGACACATGACATGCAAGCCTCCAAACTGGCATCATTCAGAAACGCTAGAACCAGGCACCTAGTCGCAGAGCTAAACAAAATTTTGCTTTTACGGACGTGGAGCTCTAGGGCAAGCGCACTATCCAGATAGCCTTGGTCGAGCTATGAATGATGCTGGAAGTTTTTTGATGTTTTGTGTGGTTATATAGTAGCTTCCAGTGAGACCATGGTTAAGTGGGCAAGAGACGTAACTAATAAGGTATATCTCAACAAAGCACGTTCTTTTAGTGTCATAGATAATGCTCTGATTTACAGTCTACATATTCGCAAAGTGGAATTCACCCTATCATACTTTTATAAATATGCAAGATCTGCTTGTTGAGCACCATCAGTTCATCAGAGTTCAATGTTATTAGAAAAACTGTGGTCTTATTTGAACAAGTAATCTGTCAGTATTTCTTGGAGAGTTACAGGAGTTTCTTTGTGAGGAATAATGTAAATTGCAGGTACCCGCCATTCAAGAATTATACCCACCAATGTCCATGGAATGTCAGATCCCTTAATCGGGCAGGTAGGTTAGAAAATTTAAAAAGGGAAATGGATAGGTTAAAGTTAGATATAGTGGGAATTAGTGAGGTTCGGTGGCAGGAGGAACAAGACTTTTGGTCAGGTGAATACAGGGTTATAAATACAAAATCAAATAGGGGTAATGCAGGAGTAGGTTTCATAATGAATAAAAAAATAGGAGTGCGGGTTACCTACTACAAGCAGCATAGTGAACGCATTATTGTGGCCAAGATAGACACAAAGCCCATGCCTACTACAGTAGTACAAGTTTATATGTCAACTAGCTCTGCAGATGATGAAGAAATTGAAGAAATGTATGACGAGATAAAAGAAATTATTCAGGTGGTGAAGGGAGACGAAAATTTAATAGTCATGGGTGACTGGAATTCGTCAGTAGGAAAAAGGAGAGAAGGAAACATAGTAGGTGAATATGGATTGGGGGGAAGAAATGGAAGAGGAAGCCGCCTTGTAGAATTTTGCACAGAGCATAACTTAATCATAGCTAACACTTGGTTCAAGAATCATAAAAGAAGGTTGTATACCTGGAAGAATCCTGGAGATACTAAAAGGTATCAGATAGATTATATAATGGTAAGACAGAGATTTAGGAACCAGGTTTTAAATTGTAAGACATTTCCAGGGGCAGATGTGGATTCTGACCACAATCTATTGGTTATGAACTGCAGATTGAAACTGAAGAAACTGCAAAAAGGTGGGAATTTAAGGAGATGGGACCTGGATAAACTGAAAGAACCAGAGGTTGTAGAGAGTTTCAGGGAGAGCATAAGGGAACAATTGACAGGAATGGGGGAAAGAAATACAGTAGAAGAAGAATGGGTAGCTCTGAGGGATGAAGTAGTGAAGACAGCAGACGATCAAGTAGGTAAAAAGGCGAGGGCTAATAGAAATCCTTGGGTAACAGAAGAAATATTGAATTTAATTGATGAAAGGAGAAAATATAAAAATGCAGTGAATGAAGCAGGCAAAAAGGAATACAAACGTCTCAAAAATGAGATCGACAGGAAGTGCAAAATGGCTAAGCAGGGATGGCTAGAGGACAAATGTAAGGATATAGAGGCTTGTCTCACAAGGGGTAAGATAGATACTGCCTACAGGAAAATTAAAGAGACCTTTGGAGAGAAGAGAACAACTTGTATGAATATCAAGAGCTCAGATGGCAACCCAGTTCTAAGCAAAGAAGGGAAGGCAGAAAGGTGGAAGGAGGATATAGAGGGTTTATACAAGGGCGATGTACTTGAGGACAATATTATGGAAATGGAAGAGGATGTAGACGAAGACGAAATGGGAGATAAGATACTGCGTGAAGAGTTTGACACAGCACTGAAAGACCTGAGTCGAAACAAGGCCCCGGGAGTAGACAACATTCCATTAGAACTACTGATGGCCTCTGGAGAGCCAGTCCTGACAAAACTCTACCATCTGGTGAGCAAGGTATATGAGACAGGCGAAATACCCTCAGACTTCAAGAAGAATATAATAATTCCAATCCCAAAGAAAGCAGGTGTTGACAGATGTGAAAATTACAGAACTATCAATTTAATAAGTCACAGCTGCAAAATACTAACGCGAATTCTTTACAGACGAATGGAAAAATTGGTAGAAGCGGACCTCGGGGAAGATCAGTTTGGATTCCGTAGAAATGTTGGAACACGTGAGGCAATACTAACCTTACGACTTATCTTAGAAGAAAGATTAAGAAAAGGCAAACCTACGTTTCTAGCATTTGTAGACTTAGAGAAAGCTTTTGGCAATGTTAACTGGAATACTCTCTTTCAAATTCTGAAGGTGGCGGGGGTAAAATACAGGGAGCGAAAGGCTATTTACAATTTGTACAGAAACCAGATGGCAGTTATAAGAGTCGAGGGGCATGAAAGGGAAGCAGTGGTTGGTAAAGGAGTGAGACAGGGTTGTAGCCTCTCCCCGATGTTATTCAATCTGTATATTGAACAAGCAGTAAAGGAAACAAAAGAAAAATTCGGAGTAGGTATTAAAATTCATGGAGAAGAAGTAAAAACTTTGAGGTTTGCCGATGACATTGTAATTCTGTCAGAGACAGCAAAGGACTTGGAAGAACAGTTGAACGGAATGGACAGTGTCTTGAAAGAAGGATATAAGATGAACATCAACAAAAGCAAAACGAGGATAATGGAATGTAGTCAAATTAAATCGGGTGATGCTGAGGGAATTAGATTAGGAAATGAGACACTTAAAGTAGTAAAGGAGTTTTGCTATTTAGGGAGTAAAATAACTGATGATGGTCGAAGTAGAGAGGATATAAAATGTAGACTGGCAATGGCAAGGAAATCGTTTCTGAAGAAGAGAAATTTGTTAACATCGGGTATAGATTTAAGTGTCAGGAAGTCGTTTCTGAAAGTATTTGTATGGAGTGTAGCCATGTATGGAAGTGAAACATGGACGATAACTAGTTTGGACAAGAAGAGAATAGAAGCTTTCGAAATGTGGTGCTACAGAAGAATGCTGAAGATAAGGTGGGTAGATCACGTAACTAATGAGGAAGTATTGAATAGGATTGGGGAGAAGAGAAGTTTGTGGCACAACTTGACTAGAAGAAGGCATCGGTTGGTAGGACATGTTTTGAGGCATCAAGGGATCACAAATTTAGCATTGGAGGGCAGTGTGGAGGGTAAAAATCGTAGAGGTAGACCAAGAGATGAATACACTAAGCAGATTCAGAAGGATGTAGGCTGCAGTAGGTACTGGGAGATGAAGAAGATTGCACAGGATAGAGTAGCATGGAGAGCTGCATCAAACCAGTCTCAGGACTGAAGACCACAACAACAACAACATGTCCATGGGGAGACAGATTGTCTTAGATGCCCAAAAAATATGCCTCGATCAAATGAGTTGCGTGTTAATTATAACTGTCCTCCATATGTGTCACTTTTTTCGTATGTGGTATGTGTTTCCCTCTCTTCTGAAGATTCGTTCAGTGTGCTGCACTTTTCTTTTGCTGTAGTGCAGTTCTGCCTGTTAGGAGATTCGATTTATCATGTCTCAGTATCACAGAAAACCAGCTCTCGTTCATCGTTGCTACGAGCCTAGAGGACCATCGACACCAGTGAAGTCGTACAGTGTGAACTCTGTTTACGTCCACTAGCAAGAAAAACGAGACGTCCGCAGAATGGGGGATGCTGCGGAATGGGGCCTATTCACGTCAAGTTCTCTTGGTGATTCAAAGATGCGCTGTAGGGGAAGGAAATACACTCCTGGAAATTGAAATAAGAACACCGTGAATTCATTGTCCCAGGAAGGGGAAACTTTATTGACACATTCCTGGGGTCAGATACATCACATGATCACACTGACAGAACCACAGGCACATAGACACAGGCAACAGAGCACGCACAATGTCGGCACTAGTACAGTGTATATCCACCTTTCGCAGCAATGCAGGCTGCTATTCTCCCATGGAGACGATCGTAGAGATGCTGGATGTAGTCCTGTGGAACGGCTTGCCATGCCATTTCCACCTGGCGCCCCAGTTGGACCAGCGTTCGTGCTGGACGTGCAGACCGCGTGAGACGACGCTTCATCCAGTCCCAAACATGCTCAATGGGGGACAGATCCGGAGATCTTGCTGGCCAGGGTAGTTGACTTACACCTTCTAGAGCACGTTGGGTGGCACGGGATACATGCGGACGTGCATTGTCCTGTTGGAACAGCAGGTTCCCTTGCCGGTCTAGGAATGGTAGAACGATGGGTTTGATGACGGTTTGGATGTACCGTGCACTATTCAGTGTCCCCTCGACGATCACCAGTGGTGTACGGCCAGTGTAGGAGATCGCTCCCCACACCATGATGCCGGGTGTTGGCCCTGTGTGCCTCGGTCGTATGCAGTCCCGATTGTGGCGCTCACCTGCACGGCGCCAAACACGCATACGACCATCATTGGCACCAAGGCAGAAGCGACTCTCATCGCTGAAGACGACACGTCTCCATTCGTCCCTCCATTCACGCCTGTCGCGACACCACTGGAGGCGGGCTGCACGATGTTGGGGCGTGAGCGGAAGACGGCCTAACGGTGTGCGGGACCGTAGCCCAGCTTCATGGAGACGGTTGCGAATGGTCCTCGCCGATACCCCAGGAGCAACAGTGTCCCTAATTTGCTGGGAAGTGGCGGTGCGGTCCCCTACGGCACTGCGTAGGATCCTACGGTCTTGGCGTGCATCCGTGCGTCGCTGCGGTCCGGTCCCAGGTCGACGGGCACGTGCACCTTCCGCCGACCACTGGCGACAACATGGATGTACTGTGGAGACCTCACGCCCCACGTGTTGAGCAATTCGGCGGTACGTCCACCCGGCCTCCCGCATGCCCACTATACGCCCTCGCTCAAAGTCCGTCAACTGCACATACGGTTCACGTCCACGCTGTCGCGGCATGCTACCAGTGTTGAAGACTGCGATGCAGCTCCGTATGCTACGGCAAACTGGCTGACACTGACGGCGGCGATGCACAAATGCTGCGCAGCTAGCGCCATTCGACGGCTAACACCGCGGTTCCTGGTGTGTCCGCTGTGCCGTGCGTGTGATCATTGCTTGTACAGCCCTCTCGCAGTGTCCGGAGCAAGTATGGTGGGTCTGACACACCGGTGTCAATGTGTTCTTTTTTCCATTTCCAGGAGTGTATTTCGCCTTCATTCAGTGCCGCAGTAGCTGCTCAGAAAAGGACTCCAGCTGCCCGCAAATATTAAATGGGCCTGCCCAGAGCAAGCGGACGTCGGATATTTCGACGACTGCCGTTCTGTTCTGGCAAGGGATCAGATCGTGAGGATGGTACTCGCATAGCGTTCGAAACGTCTACATTTATTGCAATTGTCATGTTTTATCCATGGCGTGAGAATTCTATACCTTCATACAGGTTTTCTATTCACAGTTGGCCACAATAATTTTGTCTGCGAGCCAGCCTATTTTAACACTTTTACTTCAAAAACATTCTAATTAGGCCACAGAATTACAGCTGATTGTTAATTAGGATAAAATTTAGTAAAACATTTATAAAAATTTTCTCATACAGCTACGAATATTTACACTACACAGCGGCCACTTGTAGATACTAATGGCCGAGTTCGACACATGATATGGCTTCAAAAAAAAAAAAAAAAAAAAATGGCTCTGAGCACTATGCTATGGTCATCAGTCCCCTAGAACTTAGAACTACTTAAACCTAACTAACCTAAGGACATCACACAACACCCGGTGATATGGATTCAATTACATGTTTAATTTTGTAATTTTTATGGCTTTGCAGCCATCACATTCAGTTACAGGAAGCTCTTATTAGAGTAGTTGGGAAGGTAGCAGCGGGAAGATGACATAATGTGGTGGGAGGTACTGATGACAGATGTTTTATTCGGTACTTGTATCTTGAGAAAGACCGCCTAAATTTTGGCCCTCCTCCGCGATTGGCTGCTGCGTTCGGAAGTAGCGCGCCAAAGTGATAAACTTTCGTTATTAACATTAGAAAACCTAAACAGTGAATTCACTTGCATTTCATGGAAAAGCGTCTCTCAATAGCAGGCTATCATTCCATTATTCAAAAGTATTTATTACCAGCAGAATAATAAACAACTGATAAACGAGATGGCAGACGAAGCACTTGGGAGGTCTTCGGATCGCTCCTTAACTTGCTTGGCTGGGGAAGTGGTTCGGCTCCATGATCAGAGCTGGTTCGGCAATCTCGGAAGATAGACATCTTGTCTGCCTTGGCCGGTATCGGTTAAGAACTTAATTAGTAATATCTGGTTTACATTGTATTGAACTGGGAACCTAGAAACGACGGAGAGACTTCGTCCCCGCTGTCGCGCTCAGTGGTTCACAAACCTACGACAGGGTACAGCAGTCCACTCACCCCGACGCCGTCTCACACTGAGCCCAGAGTTATTGTATGGTTCCGCCTCCCAGTGATGGTACAGGATCAGCTAACGCTTTGCCGACTTAGGATGATAATCAGGATATAAGACTTATGGTAAAACTAATTTTGCAGGAACTAAAAGTAGTAAGAAATTAAAACAAGGAGGAGTTAAAAGAAGTTGAGGTAGGAATAACTCAACGCTAACTTCAATGCTTTAAAACAAAAGGTTACAACTCTTGAAGCTGAAACTGAGGGATGTTGCAATGAAATAGATTATGGAACAAAAGATCGGGGTAAAGAATTAGTAGCTTGTAAGTAAGAAAATATGTCAAAAGGTTGACCATGATATCAGAAAGTTCGTAGCCGGTGGTGTTATGGTTCGGTCGTATTTTTCTTGAAGGAGGCTTGCACCTCGTGTTGTTTTGCGTGGCACTATCACAGCACAGGCCTAAATTAGTGTTTTAAGCACCATCTTGCTTCCCACTGTTGAAGAGCAATTGGGGGTTGGCGATTGCATCTTTCAACATGATCGAGCACCTTTTCTTAATGCACGGTCTGTGGTGGAGTGGTTATTCCACAATAACATCACTGTAATGGACTGGCCTGCACAGAGTCCTGACCTGAATCGGGAGGCTCACTTTGGGCGTCAGGCGAAAACCAGAACGCGGGGTCAGGGATTTTCTCTGCCTCGTGATGGCTGGGTCTTGTGTGATGTCCTTAGGTTAGTTAGGTTTAAGTAGTTCTAAGTTCTAGGGGAATGATGACCATAGCTGTTAAGTCCCATAGTGCTCAGAGCCATTTGAACCATTTTTGAAAACCAGAACTGGAAATCTGCTCCGAAACATTTCCCTTTGGGATTTCCTCTGCCACACTCCAAGTCTGCAAGACATTTGCCTCATTAAACCAAGTTCTGTAACACCCGTGACCTCTCGAGCTGGGAACGAATGGTGCATTTTTAGAGCCAAATATCTCAGCAGTTTTGGACTGTGACAGAGAAAATCCCAAGTGGAAATGTTTGGGGCGTAGTTTTGCAGTTCTGGCATTCGTCTGACGCCCAAGAGAAGCCTCCCGAAAAACCTTGGTCACATTAAACGATTTACTTCTGTAACAATGGGTATCGTGTGTGTGTGTGTGTGTGTGTGTGTGTGTGTGTGTGTGTGTCTGTGTGTGTGTCTGTCTGTCTGTCTGTCTGTCTGTCTGTGTGGTGTGTGTGTGTAAGATGAATACAACAAAAGTTCTACAACAACCCAACTTCGTTCGAAGAGTAGGTGAAGAAAATTACTAGCATATAGGAAAATCTATTTACGCAACACGCACAAAACATTCCCTTTGTCTGGAATAAAGGGCAACATTGGCCCCGAAATAAATGAAAAATAATTTCAATCCCCAAACTGGGAATTCCTTTCCCCAACTCGTCTGATACTTGGCTCAAAACGACTGCAACTCTATAATTAATAATGGCGGGACATGAAGCAGCCCACTGTTTGTAATCAGATGGGAAAAGAAGAAAAAAGTTGCGTCTTCGTCACAGTCACAGCCCAATAGGGCTGTAGTGAGAATGTCTGATTTCTTAAATAGTTGTCCACAATAGGAACGTTCGTAAACATCATGTACTGTTCTTAACGTACCATTTTCTGCAATGAAAAATACCTCAGAGGTAATCAATAAAATATAATTCTACATAACTTTCCGAATGAAAATAAGTATCTTAAATTACCGTTTTCTTTCCCTCCAAGTTTTGTATAGGTATACCAAATCGTTTGAATATTTCGTCTCGCGTTTTTAAGTGCTGCCCGTACTTATAATTTATAATTGGTGATTTTTCTTTTAATGTGTCGAACTGGATACATGTATGCTGCTTTTTATTAACTTCACTCATCTTTGAAGTTGGTCGCTTACTAAGACAGCAAGCTGATAACAGCTACTTTCCACCAGTATTGGAATGGCCGACGTAGTGGGAGTGATTTCAGATGCAAAAATCGGTCAGTATCAGTGACAGGCAGGCCAGGGCTGCAAGTGGGGTTAGAATAATACTCTGGGCGAAAGACTGACTGTCTGTTTGCGGATGAGAGTCAACATAACGTTCTTGGTAAACATGACACATCGTTTATTGTGGATTTCCTATCAACTTGCCAGATTTGACAATGGATACCTTCCGTCGTACTTTGAGCATTGAGAAAGCAAAAAGACGCCTGACTCACTTGTGAGATCTACTTTGATTATCTTGGTTTTTATGTACTTGCTTCAAAAAGTAGAGAAAGAACTCAAAACAAATGGCGCCAAACTTATTCTTTGTGGATTTAAAGTACATACAGTCACAAAATAAACTGATGACCCGTGTTAAGATCAATGGTGGGTAAGATAATATCTTGACAGCTATTAAATGATTCTTCAAGAGCTAATCTAACGTAGTGAAAGTATGGAAAAATGTTCTTCCCTAGATTTTGCAGTAGTAAAAGAATTGCGAGAAGGCTGTACTATGATAAAAATGTTATCCATGATTGATGAAACTGCTGAAGAACGGGACACAAAAAGTAACATGGAAACACAAATAAGGGTTTCTGTACACGATTCACAATTAACTGCTTCTGAATTTATGGAAGGTGCAAGCTATACGCTAAAGTTCCATAGAATATTATGGAAAAGGGAACTGATACCCAAAATGGAGTATATTTATTTGCAAGTATAAAAGAATCAGTTACTAGACTTGGAAACAAAGACATAAATTGTTAAAGATTGCAGAACTATTTAAGAACAATTATGTTTTCAAACGGTAAGACAAAGATGACATAAACAGCAATATCCGGAAGTCTATGGGAGCTGTAGATAAACGGTTCCATATGCTGTGGATTACAAATTAACGAAGAACCTCAATCGTATTATACACAAAACAGTTACTGAGGGCACTTAGCCGGCAGAAACTTGAGTGCTGTACGAGAGGCAAAGAGAAATAGACTTACTTCAGGTTAGCAAATAACACAGAAATGGACTCTTCCGAGAGGAATCAGTTATCTCCTCATAGGAGCTTGTATAGGAACGATCGTGATGCTTCGACCGATAGAAGACTCTATTGAGCTATAAATGTGGACAATCGTAGCCATATACACTGTGATTAAGACTATCATTCGTATTCATCTACATACATTGTACCTGTGTGTGTGTGTCTGTGTGTGTTATGAAGTTAGGGCAGGCAATGGCGATGTTATTAGCACTCTTGCTAAAATGACTCTCGACGAATGTGGTTAACCTAGAACACTAAAAAATTAAAAAAAATTACATTTATACTAGACCATCGTAAAGTTTACTACTCCAAATTGTTCAAAGGAAGTCATAATTTTAAATTACGCATTAGTTAGTTAAAATTATTAGATCTCCAGTAGTGTGTTACATATTAAATTAAGTACAAAACCTCCTGTTTTACATGCTAATGCAATCGTAAATTTTACGAGAGTTTATCAATCTAGGGTTAATATAGTTACAGCCGAAAGCGTCTGAAATACAAAGTCACTTCAAAAATACAATCACTTTCTCCCATTTTCAACCACTTTCACGTACCCAGTCACACCTAATCAATAAGGATGCAAATTTTTTAACACTGTCAGCGCCAAAGTGTGAGTAAAATTCTAACCGAACTGTACCATAAAAATTAAAGAAAAACCAAGAAATATGTGGCTGGCTCACCATTAAAAAAGAACCACCTCTATGGTTACACATTAAAACATTCATCCTAATAAGTTAGAGAGCAAGTCGTACATATACAAGAGTCTCGTTTTCAGCTGAAGCAGAGGACGCGTACTGCACAGCACAAGCACCACACAGCAGCGCGTCCATGCTTCGGAGCCCGCAGGCATGTCATCGGATTGTGCCCTGCTCGGAGGCGAGGAATAGTAGAACGAACATGCGCAAACACAGTCATAAATGCATGTGTGAACGTAAATGCTGATGCTTGCCAACCGTGCAGGTTACTCCTTAATACGTAGTACGTGTCAGTCGTGGTTAGAACAGTGTTATGAGTAGTTGTGATTCTTTTTGTCGGAGTGGGCCAATTGTTCGTGCTTGTACGGTGGGTATGTATGTATGTATCTACGCATTAAACGGGGGACCCAGAAACGATGGAGAGGCTTCGTCTCGCAGTAGTCCTCAGTGGTTCGCAGCCCAATAACAGGCCAAGTAGTCCACCTACCCCACCGCCGCCCCACATCGAACCAAGGATTATTGTGCGGTTCGGCCCCCAGTAGACCCCTCCGGGAACGTCTCATACCAGACGAGTGTAGCCCGAAATGTTAGCGTGGTAGAATAATTATGGTGTACGCGTACGTGGAAACGGTGTTTGCGCAGCAATCGCCGACACAGTGTGACTGAGGAGGAATAAGGGGAACCACCCAGCTTTCGCCGAGGTGGATGGAGAGTCGCCTTAAAAAACCTTCGACAGGCTATCCGGCACACCGGACCTCGACACTAATTCGCCTGGCGGATTCGTGGGGGATCGGCACGTCTTCCTGCTCGCGAAGCAGCGTGTTAGAACGCACGGCTAGCCGGGCGGCTTGTACAGTGGGCACTTCCGTAGCCGAGGGAGCCGAAGTGCTTGGTGCTTCAAGAGGCATCATATCGGAGTTTTATACGACGTACAACGAAAGCGGAAAAACAGCATCCGCTAAGACACAACGGACGGTAGTGTGTGCCCAGTGATGGTAGAGGATTGTGACGAAAAATAGGAGGATGACAGCTGCACAAGTCACTGCAGAACAGAATATCATACTTGCGAACCCTGTCACCATTAAGAAACACGAAGGCAGCTCCTTAAGCAAGGAATTGCTGGGCCAACTGAAATTCCAAAACCCCTCACCAAAGAAGCAAATGCCCATAACAGCGTAACGTGGTGCCGAAGCCATACCTAATGAATCAATGCAGGAAAGTCATTTGGTCACAGTATCTCAGCAGGGATACGGGCGATCTTGTCGAGAGCACTCAATATTACTATCAGTTTTGCATTATAAAGTCGTCTGGTGAACGAATGTTGAGGACATGCCCAGGAAAAACAACTGAGTAGCCAAGAGAGTCCCCGTGGATAACCCCAGCCTAGCAGCTGCATAGTTGTGGTGATTTAAAATTGCTGAAAAACTCAGAACAAAAACATACGCAGGAGTACTGTCACTTGCGTACTTTAACGACTCTACAATTATTCTGCCCCTACACAGTAGCCAGAGCAACAGCCGGCTCCATGCCTGGGTCCCTGTTGCTCTTTGACCACACCCAACTGTCACAAGGTCTTTCTCTGCACGGATCCCAAGATGTCACGTTGTTCATGGACAGTGAAGAGTGAAGAACGGTCTGTTATGCTTGTGAATGTGGAACAGCAGAGAACCTATAAACCATACACACCATAAATAGCAACTCCTAGATGGCAGATGTCAGCTCCCCAGCTTCAGCACAGCGGCAAGGTGTAACTCTGGTTCTATAGGCATCTCTGGCCAGCCTAATGCCCTCATGGTGGATAGCATCAAGTATCTTGAGATAACCAAACCTTACTGATCCATACACTGTGCATTCGTAATTTAGCTAGAATCGTAAAAAGGCTTCGTAGAACTGGGACCTGTCTGCTCCTCACGACCAGTGACCAAAGCACTTTAAAACATTCAGTGCCTTGAGGATCCTTGCCTTGAAGTCTCTTGGATGTGGTAATAAAGACAATTTTAAATCAAATATGAGCCTCAGAAACACGACTGAAAATGTGAAATTTAAAACTGTTCCCTCATGTTTAGGTAAGGTGCTTTATAAGGGCGATGAGGACGGTTATAAGTAACACACACATATTTAACTGCGGAAAATCTAAACTCAGCATTAACAGACCACCCTTGCAACCTTCTAATGGGATGCTGTAATTGCCGAGTTGCTGTCATGTTGTCAGAAGAGAAATGAAATACAAAATCGTCGATAAATACGGAACACTCTGAGACAGAACCCAGTACCTAAAATAACGTTGTGATGAGCATAGGCAGCCTTCCACAGAAGCTGTGGCTCGCAGTAGCATCATATGGCCTGACTGTATCAAACAATTTGTCCACCATATACTACCTCCATAGTGAAGCCAGTAGTTTATCCGTCTCCAGCAGAGTCTATGGTGGATAGACACCTTCAGAAGCCTTACAGAGAGTTGCTCTGGAGCTTCCTACTCCCAGAAATCCAGACCAGGCGCGGTTTACCATATTTTCTAAGATATTTCCTACACAGCTAGTTCATACGACGCTTCGATAACTGTGGTACATGTCTGGTCCTTCCCTGTTTTGAGGATGGGGATCAAAGTCGCCTTCCTCCACGAGCTGGAAAATTTTTCTATTCACCATATTATATTAAAAAGGTTTAGAAGGAGTTCCTTTGAATAATCTAGAAGATACCGCAGCAGGGCTGCACTGGACCAGTCGCAGTATAACGAGTCTCATTGCTGAGTCCAGCTCATAAATGGAGAAGGGGCAGCTATAGGACTCATTATTATCTGAGCCCAATTAGCGACAGAATGCTGGATCCAGGTAGGCTGGATCGGGGTTGGAGGTAGCAGCAGACTTGGCGAAATGCTGCGTGTTCTCTCGAGATGTCTCTAGGTGCTTTCAGGACACATCCTTCTGAAGGCTTCTCATACTTTTGCTGAGGGGTGGAGTGGTTTAAGGAGTTAAGAAATTCCCGCCGTTATCTCTTCTTACTCACCTACTTACCTATGGCGCCATTTATCTCTGCCATCCGGAAAGCTGCGAAGTTCTCTGCAGTTGATCGGCATTTAAACCTTTGCACTGCCGCCTCGCAGACCCAGATTGCAGAGTGGCAATATTCTCTTCTAGTTGCTGGTGATTCTTCTGGGTTGTATGGCCGTGGTCCGAAAAACTTTTCCTGACGTTTCGTCAAAAGCCGTGCTAGATGTCTCCGGATGTGCTGCTGGAGTCTGAGTCAGGCCAGAATCTTCACTCCACCAGAGCACAGGCAGTCTTCGTAGATGACCTGAATAATTTGGAATGGCTGCATCAGCGGCTTCGTGGACCACGGTCATAATGTGATTCACTCATTCGTGGACGCCGTTACGATATTCAAACACAATTAACTGTACAAAGTCCAGTTATCCTTTGTGACTATCTACTTTAGCGACTTAATTTCGGACATTCGTTACTCAGCTTGATGTATCCAGATTGTTAAGCGGTCACAGAAGTGCAAACCGCTAACCATGCACTATACAGTATCAGTGACAGCAGGATACATAGTTCTTCTGAAGAACTGAGGTTCTCAGTAGCTGGACCAAGTTAATAGGTAGTCGTAGAACTTTTCACTACATTACTAACATTAAAGTCCACACAAAGACGGAATGAGCAGGGTAGGTGCACAGTAAGATGCTTGTGGGCCTCAAGAACTATATTCTCTTTAAAAAGCAGGATGAAGTAGTGTACTGTCATCGTCTATGTCACATGCAGTATTGCAGCGACTTCTGATGATGGTTGGTTAAACCACCTTTAGCCTTCTCCCCACTAAGATTGTCCTTTCTATGGAAGCTGCATTCTCGTAATACCGAGTTGTCCGACTCTTTACGGCGGGCCTGGTGAAGATGAAGGCACGTGGTCCGCTCTGTATGAAGCGTCTTAGTTCCCCTCAACTCATTTAGGTTCCACTACAGTATGTTTTTCTGTATCTGCCTCTTTCTCGTGCTGCCGAAATGTTAGTCGCACGGTAGCTAAGAGTAAAGAGGAAGGACTCATTGATTCCGTTTGACACACTTCATAATCCATTTCCACTGCGGACTCATCAGTCAACCACAGTGTTGGATGGTGTAATGTTTTAGCGCTTGCTCTTTATATTTCTGTTTGTTCGTGTTTTGTTTCTCTTTCAAGGGCGTTGTTGACTGATACAGGTGATTTGACAAACTGTTCGTATACTTTTAACAGCCACAGTTGAGGTGTGACTGCCGTTTTGCACCCTCGGTACTTCGCGTAACTGATTTGCTAAAAACGGTGCGGTTGTAACTTTGTAACAACATTATTACAAGCATATATTCGTGTATATGCTGCTTGGCTGCGTTTGCGTGAACGTGTCAACGTTGGCGGCAGGTTCCTTAAACTGTGATGCAAAGAATGTAATGAATGCAGGCTGTCACATTGCCTTGTACAACGTTTTTTGCTTCAGTGTAAGGTACAATTTCGGTTATTTTAATCTCTTGCACTTTCATCTCCTCCTGACACATCCTGAAACTCCAGTTCCACCCCTGTTTACATCTGCTGTTTGATACAGAGTTCGGGAAAGGAACAAGTGAGTCCTGCTTCCTTGGCTGCATTACCATGTTTATCATGGAATGCCTGATCATTGCACACCAGATCTGTGTGGCCATATCGCTGACACAACATCGGACGGGATTTGAGACACAAGACCGCACTTTCAGGCGGAGAGAATCTGTCTTAAAGGACTCCAGCAGCCTCGGCGAGTCGGAAGTTGTAATAAATTAGTCTTTTGAAATTCGACATTGACACACTTCATCAAACCACTTCAACAGTAGTTCATTATTGTCCATATTCATAATATCACGGCAAGACACTAAACCTCTGCTTGAGTTAAAGGAATTATGGATCTCTACAAGAACAGGGAATTCCCCAAATTCTTGCATTTCAGTTGTTGGTCGGCCTGTTTAGCTTTAGCTTTCTAAGGGTAATGTGTTAAAGACACTGTGACCCAATCCAGCGCTCTCTGAACCTTTCGGAATATCTCTTCCTGCACTCTGAACACAATAAATACATTTGATACATATTTCTCTTGGTCACTGGTGAATGTTCAGGAGGACTAGCCTGCTGACCTCTCTTTGGTTGGTGGGTGGTACATATAACCAGTGGTCCACCCATCCAATAGCAGGACCTCTTTTGTTTGTAAATTATGAGCCAATTCGGCCTATGAGCAGCTAAGGATATAAGTGTACACCCAGATAGTGCCCCATTTGCCGAGGTAAGCCTTATGGAACATAGATGTGGGAGAAGGAGATACGCTGAATGTTACCCACTAGTAACTGTTGCGCCTCGAAAGCCACCCATCTCATCGGCGTGCAGCACACAATTTTTTGTCAGGATTTTTTTAATACAAGTTTTTACCATCCTCGGGATCCGTGTGGTTAAGCCAAGAGCATTACCACCCTCCATTCGTAGTCGAAATAACACACTTTGTTTTGTAAATGCGTAAAATGGTAACCACATCACGGTGTCACCAGGAACAAACAACGGAAATGACTTTTAGAATGTGTTGTAATGTTAATCTTCTATTTTTAACACCGTATGTGAAGTACATAAAAGTGTCCCTGATGTTTCTCATGCCGTGCATTTATTTTCCAGGAAATATATAAATCACGCTTATGTGTAGAAGAAACACATTCTACAACTCAATGCTGCTCCGGAATTTCCCCTTTATTACTCGGCCGCCCCCTTCCAGAAGACTGTTCTGCTCTTCGTTCACTTGAGACGTAAAGCCTGTGGACAAAGCGCGGAAAGAGCTCTTCGTGTCACTAACTTGTTAGCAAATCGTTTCTCCGTGAGAAGAAGCTTGTGCGAAACTCGAACTAAGAAGAAAGTTGGAGCGGTGATGTCAGTATATTCATTTACGCTCCACTAAGATTAAGCTGCATAAAGTTTCACAGGTAATTTCCAAACACTGAAAGGGTTATTTTCTGCGGTAACTTCTGAACAGTAGCTAATTTTAGAACCAGTCTCACGGTACGTCGATATCGAGAGACATCTGTAATCAAGTAACCTATAGTTCTGACGCTGCTCTTTCTTTGTCGCTATCTTTTGAGCATCATGCTCCATTTAATTTTTTTGTTTCAATGAATATTCCTTCGATACGTTATGGCCACACGATATTCATCCTGTTCTTATCAATGCGGTTAATAACTCAGAACAATCACAAAAGCTCATCATCTAGAAGCAAAACAAAATTGTGGGTCTATTACACGCGGATCATGAGTAATCTGTAGATGAACGAACTGAAAGAATTTGGAATGTGGTACTGCAAGAAAACTGTTGAAAATGAAGTGATATGAAAGGAAGATGTTCTAGAATAAGTCTGTGGAAAAATGTTACCAGACCAATATACAAGTTAATGAGGTATGAGTTAAAAAGCTATGAATAGGTAACATGACGATGAATCGATCTGTAGAGAAGGAAAATTAAAGGAACAGAAAGACAAGAATGTGTACAACAGATTATTTGAACGTAGGGTGCTATGAGCAGGGAATAATATTATCAGTGGCTAGGAAGACATCATGAAACGTTTCGAAAGTCAGTTTCCTGGAAAAGAAGTTTTTGTGCATGATTTATTTCTGGGTTACTCAGTTTGTCATTTACATTAGTTCAGAAATTCAAAATACTTTAGATATAAATCAGTTTGCCGTCTATCAGATCAGCGTTTATCTTGTTTCGGTGTCATACGTCATAAAATTGGATGATGTCACCAACAAATACAAAGAGTGTTATGGCCTACTCCTATTCGTAAGTAGCCAGATTCTCGACTGGTTTATCAGGCTCTGATTTTTTCCTCGAAAATGCAAATACTATATCTGCAATGAACCAGCTATCGATAGTTATATAAGTAAGAGGAATATGACTCATAGTTAATGATCGCATCGTAACATTCTTATTACAATTACGTTCTGGGCGAATGGGTCCACTTTGAAATATGTGAGGGTTGAAGTAACAATATAAGGCGTGTAAACGTGTATTATTTTAGTAAACTGCTCAGTCACTCTGGAAAAGCCATACCCTTCAAAATCTTATAGATCAAAAGTTAGAAATATGCAAAAATGGTAGTCGGGGAGTGACAGTTTTAAAATCTCTATTTCCACTCATAAAAGTACTTCTCTCATGAATAAGACGATGTATAGTCTATATAAAAATACTTAATATCTTAAGAAAACATGTTACGTCAAAGGCAAGGACGGAGCAGTTGGGGAAAGGGAGTGCAGCTGGCCCCCTCCAACCAAAATTATGTTGGTGCCTTTCCTATTCCTTTCCGTTTTATCCCTTAAATTTGTAATGCCCGAACAACTACACTGTAAAATTTTACACAGACCTTTATTAAAGGTGTGTTTGTAAATTTATCTTTGCGCCGCAACACCACTAAACTGTTAATATTGTTATATTCTTCCTCTATCTGCTCTTCTGCATAAATCAACGCTACTCAATGTACTTAGATGTCAATCAACAATAAGCCTAAAAAGCCGTTTGTCGAACTTGTATCTCTATATTATCATACTATGTAATCACTTTACGTCTGCACTACGTGTCATTTACAGTTTAGCTTGCTGAATTGCTGTTAGACGTAGATAGCCAAATAAGAAGAAAGCTATCCTTCCCCCCGTCCCTCCCCATTCTTGCCTCCACTTTCCGCCGGAAACAAAGTCTTCACCAGGCTATATCGCATCTTGCCCTGGCAAACGAAGTCTGCAACAAACAAGACTATTTGATTCGCCTTAAATAATATAATATTATAACCTTAAAGGGCAGTGTTACGGCCACTCAAGAAACATAGCGATGTGAAAGAACTTGTGGCTGTTGGGGGAATGTTAGAAGAAATTCGTTGCCTATCAAAACAATTAAGCACTCAGAAAGGGAGGAAGAAACTAAATCAAACTAAATTTTTCAGGCGACTTCAAACAGCCGATATACACTTCAGAAAATGCGTGACACAAAGCTGTATTAACCTTTCTTTATTACTATTACTAGTTTCGGTAAAATACGATCCTCATGGTGTGAGTGGCTTTAGTCTTCTTTCCAAACCGAGAGCGTGGTATTTTACAGAAACCGGTAGTAATAATAATAAAAAATATTAAAACAGTTTTGTCTCATGCATTTTCTCGACAAATGAAAATACACAGGTTGAGGGGCAGGGGCTGCGGGTATGTTCAAATGGCTCTGAGCACTATGGGACTTACCACATGTGGTCATCAGTTCCCTAGAACTTAGAACTACTTAAACCTAACTAACCTAAGGACATCACACACATCCATGCCCGAGGCAGGATTCGAACCTGCGACCGTAGCAGTCACGCGGTTCCAGACTGAAGCCCCTAGAACCGCACGGCCACACCGGCAGGCGCTGGGGGGATGTGATATTACTTTAGTGATCACAAACTCCAATCATATTTAGAAAGAATTTGGCAGTATGAAACTATTTACCAGCATGATGTTACACTCCCTCTGGCTTGGACGCATGCGCTGATCCGGTTGAGAGAGGTATCGAGGCGTGGCTGGCTCGAGTCATGCTTCTCTTGGGTTAAACCCTAGTTGCAGTCCTGTGGTTTTATTTCTCTTGCGGTTATCGTGATAAAGTTGCTGTCCTCTCCATGAGTGGCAGCAGCAACGTGTATCGATACAAGTACTGCTGTACTATCTTTGGTGTGGCGGATGTAGTTTTCGGTTGGCCGGTGTGTGACCAGTCGGTCGGTTGACGTGGAGCGGCAAGGAAGTCTCCGTCGCGCGTACTCTGGATAGGGCCACTGGCGGTGGCGGTGTGCACGCGCGGTTGTAGTGTGAGGTGCTGCTTGCGAGTGTTACGAAGTTCGTCGCCCACCGATCTTGGACAAGAAAATTGAGTCCTCAACCTACTATCGAGCCTCAACCGTTTACACTTCTTCGTTTGATCCTGGTTGTCGCTTTTGGGACGTTCCTGCGAACAACGACGTGTGTGTATTGAAGTCGGCTAAGATTCCAGCCGTCTTCCTGTGGAGTTTAACTTAATTTATTCCCTGTTATTGAAGTTTATCAGCGATATCTTCTTCTGCCTTGTGGCCGTTGACATTCCGCTTACCTGCCTTGGTCTTTGACGTAATTTTCGGCGGTTTTTTTTTCTCGTCGTGTTGTTGCTGTCCAGCGCGGCGTGTAGTTCTACAGCTGAGGTGTTGTTGGTCGTTGTGAGCGCCAATATTCTGTGTGTCATTGTACTGAAATCTTGTGGTCGTTATGCTGGTTGCGTGGAGCAGAGCTGAGTTTGTTGATTTGTCGGTCGGCTGTCTATCGGTTGGGTTGCCTTCAGATTAAGAAGTCGTTGGATAGGCTGCCTGTCTCACCCAAACGGGCGTTAGTGTTGAAGTCTCAGGCCGACCCATGGAAACTTCTGAGTGCCGTTCCTTGTGCGTTACATAGTAATTTCCCTCTTTAGATTTTAGTTATTTGGTTGATGTGTGGCCTTCAGACGAATATTAATATCTCTTAAATTAATGTTCTTTTCTTGCCCTTAAGGCATGAGATTGTTATTCCTTATAGGGGCCTTCAGCCGTATTTTATATAAAATGTTTTGAGATACGGCTTTCTGCCTTTTAAAATTGAAACTCTTCCCTCTGGGGGCTTAAGCCGTTAAATTATTTGCTGATGTGCGGCCTTCAGCCGAGTTTTAATATCTCTTAAATTAATGTCCTTATCTTGTCCTTAAGGCATAAGATTGTTATGCTTTTGTACGGGGCCTTCAACCGAATATTGCATGAAATGTTTTAAGATAAGGCCTTCTGCCTTTTGATTGAAACTCTCCTTATTGCTTAATATGCAGCCTCCAGCCACGTTCCATTAAAATTAAGTTGCTAAGGCCTTCAGGCTGTTTAGTTTGAAGATTTAGAAAATATTTTTGGGTGAAACCTCCAGAATAACCTCGTATTTAATTTCTTGCTTAGGCCTTGTGTCTTGGATTTTGAGTGTGGCCTTCAGCCGATCTAAAGTTAATCAAAAGGGGTCGATTAAAATTTTGAGGGTTTTGGATCCTTGTTGTAATATTGTGTGTTGAGAAACAAAGTTTTTATGTTGAGCGCAACTACAGCAACTTATTTTGGCCCCTTTCCACAGCCTAATCCGCTCTGTACTTCTAGCCCAGGCATTTCAGTATCATAATGCCGTCTACCGAGGCAAGCTGTTCTACAACTGTTATAACTGGTCCCTTGATATCCAAGATTATGGCACTGGGACAGAGGATTCTGGCACTGGGACAGAGTTGACATACGAGGCCGTTACTTGAGAAAATGCGTGACACGAAGCTCTTCTCTGAGGGACAGGTCTGGTGACCTTGCTGGCCACTTCAGCATCATGCAGACACCTCGTAGAGACATGTGCCATGTGTGTATGAGAAATTAGAAGTAACACATGACAATTAAAGTTGTCCGTGACATACCACTCTGCCATCAGTGTTCCTTCAATCATTACCAGCCTTGGCCTGCAGCTATGCACGTCATGACTCAGGAGTAACAACGCTATTCCTCTCCAAAAGATTAGAACCATTGGAATACTCCCCAGGTCACCGCCATACCCGGTGATGATCATCATCCGGGGTAGTGCGGATCCCGAACTGTCACGGAATGCAATCATTAGCACTCTACGCTTGCCGGTGACGGCACCGCTCCAAACGCATTCGTATGTGTTTTAAACGGCAGCGTATTCACGTGGCGGTAATTCGATAGCCAAGGTGGTGCTTGTTTCCGACCAGTTGTGTGGGATGATACCGTATATTGCAGGCAATCCGTTACTTGTTCTTGAATGGCAGTCGCAGATATGAAGGTTGTAACCTCCCCACAAAAATGAATGTCTAATCTTACTCAAATGGTCATGGAACTAGAGCTAAGTGTAACCTCCCAGAGAAATTTTGAAACACAAAGATAATTAAATAAAAATTAGCTATCTGACCCAAGTATAAGTTCCTCACAAAATGAAAGTCAATTCAATGATAATGAAAATCTCAGTGACAATGGAAACGCAAATAGACGGATATATCAGTCTTTGGCCCTGTGCGAAGTCAGAATTAATTTCTTACCTCAGTATAACTGCATGTCAAAGTTCTGCTCTTATTGTTGGCCGCGGCTTGGAGGAAATGCATTGCAAGTACTTTTTTTTGAAATCTAACTGAAAATTTTCTTTAAGGAAATGCAACGGAATCAAATGATTTTTTTTCTGTTAAAAATTGCTTTGAAATCAAATTATTATTGGGGCGATTATTCCACAAATTAGTTACAGTTAAATTACATCGTTAGCTGAGCGCAATGCTGCTTAATAATATACCTCGTCCTGAATCATGACCAGAGTGCGATGTCGACACCCGCCGACTGCTCACACACAACTAAACTCTCTCGCAACTAGACTGAGACTGCCTCATCTCCGACGCGCTACTCGCAACCGCTAGCTCGCAACTGAACTCTCTCTAAAAGCTAACTCGCGACTGCATCGCAACTGGATGCTCTCTGGTCAGAGATTTTACCATGCCTCACCATCGCTGCTACACAACATACGTGTTTCAAGGTATTACAATGTGATTGTTGCACAATACAGCTATCGTTCCTTCTGCTGATCAGACGTGGTCGATCGGATCCTTGAAAACGAGTACGCGTGTTCTCACGTTCCCATGTAATCCGAAATCGGGCCACGTCACTTTTCTTTTTCCTTTATTGAATTTCGATTCCCCCCGAAGGGGGCGGGCTGGCAGCAGCTTAGTACGCCGCTCTTCAGCCTACAGAATTTTTAAACGGTGACATAAATTGTAAAACGGTGGAAAATTGTGGAAAGTTAAAACATGAAACAAAGGGTGGGCGATGCTAATAAAATACGCAGGAAGCAGACAGGTAAAATAGTTATCAGACAATTAAAAAAACACGGCGACAAATTGGTTTCTGTTCGCAAGAGATATAAAAATCACACCCAGGGACAGCATGATGTCCGTTTGCAACACTTCAGAAAAGACGCACACCACTTAACAATCACTGGAAACACTGCACTAAAAAGTCGGCACGAAGATGGGGAGGTGGGGGGCAGATGAGGGGAGGGGGGGAATGGGGGAGGAGAGGAAAAACGAACGGGGGGAGGGGGCGGAAGGGCACGCTACGTACGAATGTCCCATAAATCTGAATACTGCACAGTTCGAACAGCCGAGACCCACAGTATGTCCCTACTCAAATGCTGTCAGATGCTGATAACGTTGTTTGGCACGAGTGCGCGGCATGTCCATCAGAACGACACTCACATCTGACGCTATTCACGACTGTAACGCAGCGAGGCCTGATAACAACACTAAACGTGAACAGCACTAATGCACTCTGGTGGATGTTCCGTCACACAGAATTGCAACTAATATTATTTACATGCTCGCCGATGGCGAGTAGCTGTGCATGCCCATTCAACCATGCCTTCTGGTTGTTTCACTTTTTTGTTAGGGCGTTGTAAAAGCGATTCAGTCAGTTAAATAAAAGATCATCGAACGACTTCACAGATATGAATTTAAAATCATTGTAGGAGGGCGTGGTCAAAAGTAAGGCCTTCCAATTTTTATGTGAAAACCCTTAAAGCTTCTTCAATAAAATAAAGGTTATTAACAATCTACGTCAGTATTCTTCATATCTACATACTTATTTCTGAAACAGTTACTCTGCGGACGAAAACATTTCTCCCACCAATACTGTCACTGTGTTCAAAAAGTCTCTCCGCAGTGCCGTATGATTGTTAGCCGCGCGTGCCGTATGCCGCAGTGAATATACCGAAATGAAACTCAGTGAAACACAAGTTGTTAATTTATTGAATATTCATTTTTACGTACAAATTTTCACATTCAATGTTGAAAGTGTCCCCCTGTTGTTGAATACACAATTCAATTCGTCTAACATGTTTCCAAACACAAGCTGTAACATTTATTCTGTAACAGAAGCAGTGAAAGTAGATATTGCAGTTTTGAATTCATCGATGGATTTTGGACGGTTTTTATGGACAGTTGCTTTCGCTGCACCCCAGAAGAAAAAGTATGGTGTGTTAGGTCAGGCGATCGTGGAGGCCAAAATTATGCGATCACCAAAAACATCAGCAAGTAGTGACATTGAAACGCGAGCTGTATGCGCGGTTGCACCATCTTGTTGAAAATAACCATTCAGTATTTCACTTAACATAAGTTCTCCTGTGAATGGGTACAGAATATCACTGCAGTACCGTTGTGCGTTTATTGTTTCGTTGAAAAATATGGGACCCATAATGCGACGTCTAGAAAATGCAATACAAACTCCCATCTTCACAGAATGAAGTGATTCCTCATAAATACACAATGGATTTGCGGTACTCTACATACGAGAATTTTACGAGTTCATTTACCCTGATACATGAAACCACGCCTCATCAGTGAAAAACGTTTCATTAAGAACATCCCTTCCTATTTGTTGAACGAAATTTTTGAACCATTGACATGCAATGAACAGTATTTTTCAGTTCTTGCACGACTGTCACTTCGTATGGGTAAAGTTCTAATTTTTCCTTAAAGCTGTGTGGGCCGTTCCGACACTAACATCGATTTCCTGGGCGAGTCTTACTGACTTGTGCGAACTCATGGACATTTTATCGGAAATGCCGGCCGTGGTGGTCTAGCGGTTCTAGGCGCTCAGTCCGGAACCGCGCGACTGCTACGGTTGCAGGTTCGAATCCTGCCTCGGGCATGGATGTGTGTGATGTCCTTAGGTTAGTTAGGTTTAAGTAGTTCTAAGTTCTAGGGGACTAATGACCAAAGATGTTAAGTCCCATAGTGCTCAGAGCCATTTGAACCTTTTTTTTTTTATCGGAAATATCGAGCAGTTTATCCTCAGGCAAAACGCTAGGGCGACCACTTCTCGGTGTACCTATCAATGAACCCGTACTTCGAAATTTGTTAATCAAATCTCGCGCGGTATCGCGATGTGGGAGTGTTGTCTCCGGGAAAACTGACTTAAATGTTTGACTAACTGAAACTGTGTATTTACTGCCAGCTTTGAACACTTGTTCGACTAAAAACCTATGTTCTTCAATGGTTAGCATTTTAACAGTGACAAAAACGAAACAAACGAACAAAGGAACTAAACTTAAACGTTCACGTGATCACGTAACGACACATACCAACGATACTACTGACGCTGGCTGAGATAAACGAAACAGAGGAATGTAGGGAGAGTCCACTTGAAGGGATGTAGCCCAGGCAGGCGAACAATCGTAGGACACGCGCGGCTAACAAGCATACGGCACTGCGGAGAGACTTTTTGAACACCCCGTAGTATGTTCGACTTTTTTGACGGAGCCATAAGTTCACTTCTGCTTGCACTGTGTGGTCTGGCACTGTAATGCGCAAGGAAAGGGTGCTCCTTGTGTGAACTACAAATTGGAAATTTCTGGTAAGGTCTTATGGGATCAAACTTAATCTAACTTAAACTAACTTACGCTAAAGAAAACACACACACACACACGCCCGAAGGAGGACTCGAACCTCCGACGGGAGGAGCCGCGCAAACCATGCGAGGACGCCCCGGACCGCGCGGCTACCCCGCGCGGCTGTGAACTACATCATTGAGTTCGAAACCCGATTACAGCACGCTGTTTCTTACTCACCGACATAGTTACGTTACATACCGCCGTGTCACACGCTACAATTCTGAGCCCTCTCGAGGCAGAGGGCTGCAAATATCTAGACATCAAGAATAAAGATGTAGAATATTAATAACGTTCGTTTTTTTAAATATCTGTAAGAGTTTTCACCTAAAAATTCGGAGGCATCACTTCACAGCTCGATTCGTACTTAACCAATATAGGTTTGAAACTGGTGCGAAGGTATCTACGTACTTAATTACTTACGAAAGGTAAACATTAGACGACGAAGAATCACATAAACAGGGAGATGTTGTTTCAAAACTAGTTTTGGGAAAATTTGAGTTTATTGTCCGAAATGAAATATTATAAATACGTTATCTTTTGTGATACAATAATCATCCGCTCTTCTGCTGACTCCCATGATTGTTTATAGAATGTGATGGCACATTGCGGTAGTTCACTTTACAATGTTTCCTGACATGTCTCGTATTTTACGATTTTACAGTTTTATTTTTGAATGATGAAGGGTCGTGTGAATGAAATACCTCATGAACGTATTGAACCTCTCCTGGTTTCGCAGTCTAACATTTATCGCTGCCTCTTGTATTCGGCAAGCAGTGAGCTCTTATAGCCCTTATCATATGCACGTAATTTCAAGCGGACTGCATCTGATACTTGCGCATATTGTTCGTTCACCCGAAGCATTTTTGGCACAGGTAGAAAGACGGCGCTTGTGTGACACACACACACACACACACACACACACATACACACAGGTAAAGCGTGCTGCGCCTCGCACGCGCTAATAACACGCCAGCGACCTTGATTAGAGTTCCACAGAGCTCTCCGATTTCGCTCGGCTGTGTACGCAGGAGTCAGGCGGGCACGACCTCCGTTCGGCGGAGCGCTAACGCCCGTTTCCGATGCTGCTGTATTCGGATGCGACGGGCTAGAACGTCCATCTGGCCGTGACTGCCACGCTCGCCGCATCATTAGCTGCATGCAGCACTGTTCTCGGGATTTGCTGGTGATTCCGGTATATTAACATTCGAAACGGATTAATTTTTTTCTCCAGCTGTTTTGAGTGCGTTTGTGTGTGGCAAAATTGTAGGGCTGTTTCCAGTACGGCTACAAATTAGAAAATTAATTCTTCCACTCAACATGATTAATTAATGAGCGTCGCAAAAAGTTGTAATTTTCGTTTGCTCTATACAATATAGTTTTGGCGCTGTAACATCGTTAAATGTGAATAGAAACTCAGTGTCATCCACATCTACAAGTACCTATACGTATACGGGGTTTCCATAACTAAAGTTCCAGTTTCAAAACGCTGTATAATGAGAAACACTGCTCAGAATGACGACAAATTCGAACAGCGTCTTATTTATGTAGAGGGGAAAAAAAAGAAAAAAACAAAAACAAAAAACTCTGAAGAGCCAAAGAAACTGGTGCACCTGCCTAATATCGTGTAGGGCTGCCGCGAGCACGCAGAAGTGTCGCAACACGACGTGGCATGAACGTGACTAATATCTGAAGTAGTGCTGGAGGGAATCTACACCATGCATCCTGCAGGGCTGTCTATAAATCCAGAAGGGTACGAGGTGGGTGGGGATCTCTTCTGAACAGGACGTTGCAAGACATCCCAGATATGCTCAATAATTTTCATGTCTGGGGAATTCGGTGACCAGCGGACGTGTTTAAACTCAGAATAATGTTTCTGGAGCCACTCTGTAGAAATTCGGTATGTGTGGGGTGTCGCACTGTCCTGCTGGAATTGCCCAAGTTCGTCGGAATGCACAATGGAGATCAATAGATGCAAGATGCAAGTAATCAGACAGGATGGTTACGTACGTGTCACCTATCACAGACGTATCTAGACGAACAGTGGTCCCATATTACTGAAACTGCACAAGCCCCTGACCGTTACAGGGCCTCCACTAGCTTGAACAATCCCCTGCTGATTTGCAGGTCCATGGATTCATGAGGTTTTCTCCATACCCGCGGTCATCAACAGTCCAATGTGGGTTCAAAAATGATTCAAATGGCTCTGAGCACTATGGGACTTAACTTCTGAGGTCATCAGTCACCTAGAACGTAGAACTGTTTAAACCTAACTAACCTAAGGACATCACAAACGTCCATTCCCGAGACAGGATTCGAATCTGTGACCGTAGCGGTCGCGCGTTTCCAGACTCTAGCGCCTAAAACCGCTCGGCCACTCCCGCCGGCCCAATGTCGGTGTTGACTGGCCCAGGCGAGGCATAAAGATTTATGTATTGCAGTGATCAAGTGTACACGAGAAGGCCTTCAGCTACCAAAGCCAATATCGATAATGTTTCATTGAATGGTTCGCACGCTGGTACTTGTTGATGGGCAACCACTGAAATCTGCAGCAATTTGCGAAACCTTTGCACTTCTGTCACTCTGAACGATTCTCTTCAGTTGTCGTTGGTCCTGTTCTTGCAGGATCTTTTTCCGGCAGCAGCGATGTCGGAGATTTGATGTTTTACCGGATTGCTAATATTCACAGTACACTCGTGAAATGAAATGGTCGTACGGGAATATCCCCACTTCATCGCTACCTCGCAGATGCTGTGTCCCATCTCTCGTGCGCCGAGTACAACACCACATTCAGAGTCACTTAAATCTTGGTAACGTGCCATTGTAAAATCAGTAACTGATCCAACAACTGCGCCAGACCCTTGTTGTCTTATACGGGCGTTGGCGACCAGAACGCCGTATTCTGGCTGTTCACATCTCTGTATTTGAATACGTTTGCCTATAACAGTGTCTTTCGCGCTCCAGCGTATAATGAACATTTGACCAATAGATGACGCTGTAAGTGTTACAAATGCACGCCTACAGATGGGCGGCAAACGGTTGTTTCTCAGTCCCAACATGACCTTCTCAATGAAGAATCGCGCGCTGATGGTTACGCCCTTTTACAAGAAATGTGTCTATGGTCTATTAACCATGCAGAAGTTCCACACACTTAGGGATGTGACAAAAGGCATTGTTCTGAAGTCTGCTAAGGGTCTGGATAAAATATTTACAATGTTAATAAAGACAGGCTCTTTTGAAGTGTAATGTGGCAGAGGAAGGAAATCAGCTGATCTGACGTCAGTCGAAGATGTGGTGGTCGCATTATTGCAGGAGGGGTCGAACGGTGCTGTGCACAAACATGTAACTGACGGAGAACTGCTCGAAACTTATAAATGCCTGCGTGCACGGTGCATAAAATCCTACGACACGTCCTGCATTGCTATCCATACAAACTCGCCCATATTCCTGCTGACTTGCCAGCAGGACAACAGCCGGCCGCGGTGGCCGAACGGTTCTAGGCTCTTCAGTCCGGAACCGCGTGACTGCTACGGTCACAAGTTAGAATCCTGCCTCGAGCATGGAACATTCTGTGTACAGACGAAGCCCATTTTCATCTCCAAGGACATGTCAATACGCAGAATTGCAGTATATGGGTAACGAAAAATGGGCTCGCTCATCAACGGGTACCACTTCAAAGGTGACTGCGAGTTGGCGCCATCGTATATCGTAGACCCGTTTTTTTCGAGGAGATGAGTCCTGCGGGTCCTGTCACCTGTACCGTCAGTGGTAAACGCTATGAGAATCTTTTGCGCACCAACGTCATATCTGCCCCTCAACAGCCTGGATATGTGTGAACGATCATTTTTATGCAATATGGCTCTGCTCCGCACATTTCGCGGTCACTGAAACGGCTAGAATTGTCAGCCGTCATTTCCCTACATCCTGGACGCCATCTTCTGAATTTATTCCGTGTAACTTATGGCTGTGGAGTTATCTAGATATGTTCTACTCAGTGATCCAATTATGGACGCAACTGAATTGAAAACATGCATTGCGTAACGCATTCTGAAGGTGACCCCCGAGATACTCCCATCTATTATGGAACATGCTATTTCTCGATTTCAACCTGTGGCAGGAAACGATGAACAGCATGTTGAACATGCCTTGCGCGAGTGTCACTACAATTAGAAGCAGGTCTCATTTCGTTTTTTATGCTGTTTTTGGCCACAGAATAATTAAAAACCTATGTCATTTTGCTTTGTGTGTGTTTTTTTTTGGCCTCAGGACATACAAAAACTGATTTTTCCCATCCGATGTGGAGGACCTTGCCTTGGTGGATTTGTTTACCTAACTAACGGTGCCACAACTGTTCAAATTTGACGTTATTCTGAGCAATGGTTCTCTTTCTAAAGCTTTTTGTAGCTTGAGCTTCAGTTGTGGACAAACTATATACAACCAGTACATTATGTGAATCTCTACGAACTGCATGGCAGAGGGTACTTTCGATGTACCATGGTTATGGTTTCTTCACGTTCCATTCTCGATGGAGCGTGGGAAGAATGACTTTGCGTACAGCTCTCAGCGCTGCTCAAATGGCTCAAAGCACTGTGGGACTTAACATCTGAGGTCTGAAGTCCCCTAGACTTAGAACTACTTAGAACTACTTAAGGGGAGCCGGAGGTGCCTATGCTGCCCATGTTAAAATCACTAAGTTTGAGGAACATTTATGAAAAAACTACCAAATAGAAAAAATTGAATTTTTTTTTACATATAGAGTGGTTTAGTATTGCAGTTATGACAGAGGGATTTTGGAGTATCTTTTCTAGTTTCCTTCCAATTATTTTTTTTATTAATGACCCAAATTTTTTACAAATAATTGCTTTATAATTAAACTGAAATGAAACTACTGAACATATTGCCAAATGGCTGTGTTACAATGTAAGTTTGACCACTAGGAGTACTGTATAAAAAATTCATCTCTCTAGCTTGAGTGGATTTTGAGGAAGTGTTCCTTATATTCGAAAAATTCTAATTTACGGGAAATGGCTATCAAACTTTCTCAATACATTCCTGCACTATAGGATGGATTATCAGGGTCTTCTTCTTCATCCTCCAAAAGCTTCCTCTTCTGTCTTCTTTTCTGGCCTGTTGTTCCATCATACTTCATATGCCTTTCTCTTCTTTCTGCTCCTCTTATCCTTTCGCTATCAATATTTCTTAGTGCTCGTACAGTGTTCACCCCAGCTGTAAATCCTAATGCCTTCAGAACTTCACACTTCACACTGTTCCCTTGGTTGTAGGTTGCTATTGCATCATAAATGCCAAAGTGCAGTGTTTTTATGCTTACAAACACCCTTTTAGGAATCACTTTCCAAATCAAATTGTTTACGCTCTCATTAGGATTCTGCGTCTTTCCGTGTAGACATTTGTGTTACAATTCTGGCTGTGCTAAGTCATGAAAAATTGGTTTTATTGTTCCCTCCTGATACTTGTACATACTGCATATTACCCGCTTTACACAAGAAGTATAATACTACCAACAACAGGCGCAACACTGAACTAATTCGAAACGGTAAACAGCAAAGAGATTTTTTTTTCCTTTATTGAGTTTCGATTCCCCCTAAAGGCGGCGGGCTGGCAGCAGCTTATTACGCCGCTCTTCAGCCTACAGAATTTGTTTTAAAAAGATGAAGATAATAAAAAATAAGAACAGTTGGCGATAAAATCGGTGACTTAAAGGTAAAATGGCAGAAAATTCTGGAGCTTAAAACATAAAACACAGGGTTGATGATGCTAATAAAATACACAGGAAGCAGAAAAATAATAGACAGACAATTAAAAAACACGGCGACAGTCTGGGTTCTGATCGCAAGAGATATAAAATGCACACCCAGCGACAGCATGATTTCTGTTCGCAACACAGTGGAAAGACGCACAACACTGAACACTCACTTAAACACTGCACTAAAAAGTTGGAACAAATATGACATACCACACCCGAGAGCGGGTGGGGGAAACTGGTCAGATGACGGGAAAAAAAGGGGGGGAAGAAAAGTGAAGGGGGAGGGGGGAAAGGAGCCAATGGAACATGAGGATCCGTAAGAGGGGTGGGGGGTGCTGAGCAGACGTGCCAGGGAGTGGGCAAGGCAGAGGAGGGGAGTACAAAAGGACTCGGGGGGGGGGGGGGGAGAAAGGAGATAGGGAGAGGGTAGGTGGGGAGAAAACACAGGATGGAAGGGGGGAGGAAGAGGGAGCCCAGGGAAAGGACGGAGGAAAGGAGGGGAGTGAGGATCAGAGTTGATAGGAGGGATAAATGGAGGGAGAGAGGGCACCATCCAGGAGGGGGAGTTGATGGAAGCCACCTTGGAAAACGAGATGTAGGATGTAGAGATGGAGGGTAGGGGGGATACAACAGTGAAGATTTCGCAGGGGGCGGGGATGGGAGCGGAGACGAGCAACCAGGGGGTGAGAGGGTTCAAGGTGGTGGGAGGTGTAGAGGATGCGGATATGTTCGAGGAAGAGGAGCAAATGGGGGAAAGGAATGAGATCATAGAGGACCCATGTGGGGGACGGGAGGCGTTTGTGGAAGGCAAGGCGGAGTGCATGACACTCAAGGATCTAGAGGGACTTATAGAATTTTTGGGGGGCAGATATCCAGGCAGGACTGGCATAACAGAGGATGGGACGGATCAAGGATTTGTAGGTGTGGAGGATGGTAGAGGGGTGCAACCCCCATGTCCGGCCAGAGAGGAGTTTCAGGAGTCAGAGGCGGTTGTGGGCTTTGGATTGGATGGAGCGGAGATGAGGGATCCAGGTGAGGTGACGGTCAATGGTGAGGCCAAGGTAGGTGGGGGTGAGGCAGACAGGACGGGCGCAGACAGTAAGGGAGAAATCCAGGAGCCGGAAGGAGCGAGTGGTACGACCTATGATGATTGCCTGGGTCTTGGAAGGGTTGAGTTTCAGGAGCCACTGGTTACACCATGCAGCAAAAAGGTCAAGGTGATTCTGGAGAAGGCGTTGGGACCGTTGGAGGGTAGGAGCAAGGGCGAGGAATGCGGTGTCATCAGCATATTGCAAGAGGTGCACTGGATGGGGGGGGGGGGGGTTGGGGCATATGTGCCGTGTACAGGAGGTAGAGGAGAGGGGAGAGGACAGGGCCCTGGGGCACACCTGCAGAGGGTTAGAAGGTGTGGGAATTGGCATTAAGGATGGTAACATAGGAGGGGCGGTGGGAGAGGAAGGAGGCCATCAGACGGATGTAGTTGATAGGAAGGGCGTAGGTTTGGAGTTTAAACAGGAGACCAGGATGCCAGACATGGTTGTAGGCCTTTTCGAGGTCAAGGGAGACAAAAATGGCAGAGCGACGGGAGTTAAGCTGGAGGAGAGGAGATGAGTGAGGCGGAGGAGTTGGTCATCAGCAGAGAAGGAAGGTCGAAAGCCACATTGGGTGTTGGGGAGGAGGTGGTTTTGGCGGAGGTGGTGATGGATGCGCCGGGAAAGGATGGATTCCAAGAGCCTGCTGAACACCGATGTGAGACAGATAGGACTATAGGAAGAGGCATCAGATGGAGGCTTGTTGGGTTTGGAGAACATCAGGATACGGGAGGTTTTCCATAGGTCGGGATAGAAGCCAGTGGCAAGGATGACATTGTAGAGGGTGGCAAGGATTGAAAGGAACGAGGGAGGGCAGTGTTTGAGGTGGCGGTAGGTAATGCAGTCGTGGCTGGGAGCAGTGTTGCGTTTAGTGCGGAGTGTGAGGCTGATGTCCTGTGTAGTGATGGGAGCAGCAAAGAGACGATGTTCCGCGCTCTTATTCATTGTAGTATCACAACTTGGTATTAGTGTTAATTTTCTTTTCCCTACGTTCTTCCTCTTCTTATATACACGGTTTGTAACAACAACAACTGTACATATAATAATTTTTTCTTCTGATTTTCGATAAATTAGTGTAAGCAATGTTTTGATTTCATTTCTTTTTCTTTTCGTGTCATTATGTTAAAGAAGCTGTAAGCAACTTTCGATGTGAATATTAGTATTTATATCAAATTTCAAGCAATACTATAACAGAATTGAAGTGTAACCCATGTTGAATTTATTGTAACATGTTTAAAATTGTAATTGTGCGCCTGATCCATACGTAGGCAATGTATTAGGATATGTGGAATGCAAAATCTTTGGTGAATACCCTGTCTGTAGGGGAGCGGTAAAAGGTGGATGGCAGGCGAGCGCTGGAAAATGCACACGGGCGCGGCACGGCATAACGGGCTCAGCAGTAATAGTCGGTGTGAGAAACACGCTCTGGATCGAGGAGGCTCTCCTGGAAAACGTGATTTCATTGAGCCTCGGATGTGCCGTTTCCGACGCCTACACAGCATGGCTATATTACCTAGGCACTAAACGGAAAAGGATTGCGACGCTAAGAAGAAGCAAAGTGCCGGTACATCAAGAGCCATAGCTGTGATTGTATGTGTGCTGTGCGCCTCGCCATCTCGCCGCCCGCCAACCGCCGCATCGACACGAACAGGTTGAATCTTTACAATTGTATTCGTGTGGACCAGTGTTAATGTTGTTCCTGAATGTTCAATAACAACTTAACTTTTACCAGAATTGTCCTATCAATTAATTATCCTCATCACTAACCTAGACAGGGTCCTTTCCACATGTTGTGCAATCCGAGTGTCCCGAAATGAAGATTTAAAGTTTATGCTAATAAGAATTACCTGCAGACCTGTCTATGCTAGAAAGATGTTTAAGGAGATTTATTGTTAATGAAAATATAAGCAAAGAACAAAGGTCTGACAAAGTTGGAAGATAGTTTTGGAATTGGTTTAGTAATGAAGCTTAATTAATTTGAAACAAAAATAATGGTAGTTAAATGAGGAAGTAATAAGAAAAAAAGTAGTAACTCATATATTGTAAATCTTGAGTGCTTAATGTTTCCAATAGTTAATAGTTTCCACACAGTGATCATAACAGTTTCAGGGTTCCCCCCTCCACTCTTTTCTTTTCTATTCATTTAAATTCTGAAGTGTACTGAACTGATTTGACCAGCAAAGTTAAAGTCAATATAAAACCTAAATTTATCAGTGTTTTACCCTTATTAAAATTGACATTGTATGTGTGTTTCAAAAGTGCTATTTCTAGGGTAACCTATGCCCGATTTCAGTCGGATCAATAGACAAAACGCAGTTTGTAGTAATCATTATAGTGTGATGTTATGTATTTATAGCTTGTCCAAATTAGTACAGAAAGGGAAAATATTAGTTCAGTAGATTTCTCTGGTTCTAAAATTTTCCATATAATGCAGTATTACTACGTGTTGTTATGCTTGTACGTACATCCACTTGTACAAGGGAAAATCTCACTTAATGCCTAATTAGGCTGGCGACCGTATTATTAACAATGGGTAGCATCTGCTGTGTATGTTTCTTGCCCGTACTAACGTGTAGTTGCACTTTATACTTGCTTGACGTATCATTGTTGTTACTGAGTGGGTGTAAGTCTGATTGTGCCTCCATTCAGGTACACGCGGTTAACATATTTACTAAAATCCTTTTTTATAAGGTGAAGCCCGTCAACTTACCATAGTACAGGCTTTAAAGAGTTAACGTACGCCCGAGCGTAGACGTTACAGGTTACTAAAACCAGAACAAAAGTGTACGACAATATTAAATGGAGCAAGATGTCGAAATTCTGAGGAAAATAGGAGTAAGCTGTAAGGAAATACGGGTAATATTTGTCACAGAAAACAACGTAGCCAACCCTTCTATACTCGCTGTATGGGTAACATAAGGCGCTGTATGCCTAACAGGCCGAGAAAATCCCAAGCAGTTCGCCAGGAAGTCACGAGAGGGTGTTAGATGTATTCAGCGGCCGCCCATTTCCTCTGCAGGCGTGGGGGAAAATGGTAATAACTCCACTTCTAGGGCGAGTAGAACAATAATTCAAAGTTTACATTAAAGAGGAATGTTCCAATTAATTTTCGGTAGAAAAAAAATCGTAATTTTTTGGATTTGACCACCTCCGGCTCCCCTTAAACCTAACTAACCTAAGGACACCACACACATCCATACCCGAGGCAGGAATTGAGGCTGCGACCGTAACAGCAGCGCCGAGAACCACTCGGTCACAGCGGCCGGCTCTGAGTGGTGCCTAATTTTATCTGTACAGTCTCTGAACCTTGCGTAAGTGGGCGGGGAACATTCCTAGTTTGTCACTTTGTCACTATCAAAATAAAGTCCTCGAAGGTGTGCTCTAAGTTTCGGCAACAGATGAAAATCAGATGGGGCCAAGTCGGGACTGGTTGGCAGTCGATAAATTACACTGAATCCAAGGCGTCGGGTCACTGCAAATGTCGCAGCGCTCTTGTGTGATCTGTTATTGTCGTGCTGAAAGAGAGGGTGCTCCGTGTGTGGACGAACGTTTTCTGCTGCCAGAAACTTGATTACAGCACGCTGTTTCTGACGCACCAGCGCAGCCAAGTTACACACCGCCATGTCACACGCTAAAATTTGGGGCCCTTCAACTTGGGACAGCGAAACGGAAAAGTCGATCGGTGATATGCAAGACACATGATACCTGTAAAAATATTGAAAACAGAATAAAAATGTCTCAGACATTAGTTATCAGCAAGCCCAGCCGAAGCTCCAACCGCCCAGCACATCATTTTTCGCACCTACTCAACCTCTCGCTGCTTTGTGTGCCCAACAGGTAGCAGCCGAGCCGGCTGCAGTCAGTGCCACCTGAACAACATACATGGCGAGAGGTGGGAACACGCCGCGCGGGGTAGCCGCGTGGTCTATGCGTCTTGTCGCAGTCCGCGCGGCTGCCTCCGACGGCCGTTCGAGTCCTCCCTCGGGCATGAGTGTACGGACGCACCTGCACAACGGAACTCGATTCTGTGGATCGACGACGGATAGCTTACTACAAAACTTGCAATACAAAGCGCTTTGAATACGTCTTGCTGCCAGGAAATAAAAATCACCAAATGTATTACTTGTGGAAAGTAACGAAACACTCCTCCACTAGCGGTGCAAGTATTTAAGAATAAATTCTTAATGAGGAGGGCTCAATTCTCAGAGGATGCCTTTTATCTCGCACCAAGAAACGTCTAATTATTGGCTGTGTAAGACTACGTCTCTGCCAGAAAGGGTACTGACAGAAGTAGCACTAGGTATCTGATGAACGATCTTTGCTACTATCGTTGAACGTGACATCAGATTTGATAAGTCAGTAGCATCGACTATTTCAGACTGTCTTGCAGGAGATCAGGGCCAGATACCCAAAAACAAGGATATTCTGTACGGAGGCTCATTGGCATATATCATAGTTTTCATTTCTTCTTCCATAACGCCAATTCCCTTTGCAAGTTTCTCCTTAGTGTTCTTCACAGTTTGCTCAGTGTACAGACTGAATAACACCTGGGGGAGGCCGAGTCACTGCCTCACTCCCTTCTCAATTATTGTTTCTATTTTGTGTTCTGCAACATTTATATCTGCAGTCTGGTTTCCGTATAAGCAATGGTTAACCTTTCGTCCACTGTATTCAGAATTTAGAAGAATATCTTCTAGTCAAATTTGTCAAAAGTTTATTAGTACATAGCTCAATATTTAAAAATTAATTACATTCACTTTATCAGCATTTAAGGGGACATTGTATGTCCTATGCCGCCAATTTTCAATTATCGAATTTTGTGACTCATTATCTTGGAAACTTTTTAAGACACCGCTTTACAATTTTCCATAATTATTGAATGCACCTTTTTAGATACAGTGAACTAGAATTATTACTAAAATTGTATTGTGGATCATGTTATCTTTTTTTTTTTTCAAACACTCAATTTTTTTACAGAATTTTGTAAAGAAATGAACATAAAAACAAAACAACTCAGGATATTTTAATTATTCTAGTTCCATATGTGTTGAATCTCACAATAGCCATACTGTGAAAATTTCATGTCTATACCATCAGTACGTTTTTAGAAAATGGGTCATTTATTGCAAAAAATGTAGTTCAGCTATATTGAGGTTTAAAACTTTTTTTATTACAAATTCTTATACAGATTTGCATTTCTGCGTCTTTTATGCACTAGAATCGCCCTGGCCCATAGTCTGTGTCTTGTTCAGTGTCCCAACAGCCCAGTGCTTGCCTCCTCCTCTTCTTTCTTGCTTCTTTTGTCATTTGCTGAGCAGCTACCTCTGCTTCACGTACACGAAGCTCACCCAGTTCCCACAGACCTTTGGCTGTGTTCTGTCCAAATCTTACCCTTAACTTCTCAAGAACCTTAATTATTTCATAGTTCCCTCCATTAAAAGTTATTACAGTATCAGACACTGTTAACTTTAGAGTCATAAAGCCAAGAAATACATTTTTAGGCACAAGCACCACACAATATTATTGAAGGACTCATTCACATTCTGGGTCATCCAATGTAAACACTTCTTTAGTAGCTCAGGATTTGCCAAATCTCTGTAAACAGGTTTGATTGCCTCCATTACTGCCAAAGGAAGAGGATGTTTACGTGTCAATTCATGCAGGCTGCCAGAAAAATTCAGCTTGCCTATATTTACACCAAGTGTTTGGTGAAGGTGGACACAAAGCATGATAAGGCCTTTTCACTGCTAGCACACGTGTTTTCAAGTACTTCAGAAGAAAATGCAGGTCTCACATATCTGTTAGCCTCAAATCTGCGTATCTTGAAGTTACTTTTACGATTAGTCACTTACGTATAAAAAAGCAATAGAATTTAGCTTACTACAAAAATAGCCGATAATCACACTACTTTCAACGAAAATTAGTGTCAGAAACAAAGAATTGATTTGTTCATTCGTAATACCAACTTCTGAGACGTAGCAGTAGGCACACAACAAAGCAATTCACAGCCTTCCAGACTGTGTAGTTCCCAAGATGTGACTGCTAAACTGTGGCAGTATATGCGTAGCCGCGAAATTTGACAGTCACACATCACCGTTCAAAATATTATTTGAAGATCTCACAATTGTCTGATTTTAATGTATTATATACCGAAATGTTCAGGAAAGTCCAAAGCACATTATGGAGTAGAAAACAAAAACATCAAATTTCAACGAATTTCACGTACATTGTTCAATGCATACAACCGTTTTGTACACTGTCTCTGTTTCTACACGAATTGGTGTTTCCCAATATCATCTCAATGAGTCAAATGCTTTATTAACACCGGTGCCTTTGTAGTACGAAGACCACTCTAAAAGAAATGCACAACATTTATTTTCAAAACCCCGCTTATATTCAACTTTAATTCAACCTGTTTCCGCAATGTCGTAGTACTCCATCAAGGTGTGTGCAGCACTTGACGTTCGTCCGTAGCAACGTACTGTTTTTAAGTTCCTGCGTTGTGAGAACGAGACAGAGACCAACATTAACAATAGACTGGAGATGGTGTTTAGGGATGACGCTGTTCATCGCAACAAAGGCAGTCGTTGGACAAGGAGATTATCTGCTGAAAGTGGGCACGCCAACAGTCGGGAAATCTAGCGCAGTGGCAGACCGAACCCTGCATGGACTACTGGCAATGTGTAGCGTGTTCACCATTTGATTTATATTGAAAAACACGCAACAGTGAACTGTCAATCGGAGTAGAAGAAGCGAAAGTATGCGGAATACTGAGGCAGTTAAAGTAGCAAACGGTTTGCGCCAGGTGGGTTCTGACAATGTTGTCGGATGCCCGTAAAGAAACACGGAGGACAGTTTGCAGCGCACTTTTCGAACGGTACGAGAACTGTAGATATGTTTCCCTTGCAAGATATGTTACGGGAGATAAACCTGGTTGAATGACTTTGACTAGGAGACGAAAAGGCAGTTAATGAAAAGACTCCATGCAACGTCGCCGAAGAAGATGAAATACAAAACCGCACGTTCAGCAGGAGAGTGATGGCAATTTTCTTTTTTCATTCAGAAGGGCTGTTGTTTGTAGACGTCACGCCACATGGCACCACTATCCGTTCTGACGTATATGTGGCAATCGGTAAATAAAACTATATGCTCGAATGTGTTGTGTTCGACAACACTGGCAAAAACACGATGTTTCGATGTTGCATGCTATCAGCCACATATCAGTGAGAAAGCCACGTCCGAGATCACGAAGGTGGATGAAGACCAAAGGAGGACCGACCCTACAGCTCTGATGTGGCGTCGTGTGATTACACTTCATCGGTAAACTAAAGGAATCCCTTCGTGGAAAGAAATCAGAAGACAATGACACCCTTTTGAAAGATCCTGAAAAATGGCTCAAATGTGATTGTTGTGACTTCTACCATGCAGGTATACTGGTCGCAGTTCCACGGTGGCTTAAAACAGTTCAAAGGGACACAGATTAAGTAAAAATGTGTCAACATAATGTAAAAATGTCAGAGGTATAGAAGGTGAACTGAATGTTTAAAGAACATTGTGCATTTCTTTTGGAGTGAGCCTTGTAGTCCATTTCACATCTCTACAAATCGTTTTTCCCAAGTGTTTGTACAAATGCCTGTAATCGTGCCTCATTAATCTTGTAGTTAAAAAAAAAACTGAACGTTTTTATATTTTATGGTGCACGGATTTGGCGGATGCCTGTGGATTAATAGTGTCTTTTCAGTATATGAATCAGATTCATATTTTGAGGACAGCAATGTGTTAGTGAATATTAACTTCATGATCTTCGAATAGTGTGAGATAGCAAATATACTATCAGTTAAGCTATTAATGGGTAATATGAACTGCAATTATGCTATTACACCTCTCCGAGGCACACCAGATATTGGTTCAATGCCTTTAGATAACCAATACATATAATGTGCTGCTTGTGAGGAAATTTTTGATCCAGTCGTAAAAAATGTGGTTAAACAATGCTGACTACTGTTCACTGGCGAATAAGGAATTGGCATGCTAATACTGCAATTGGACATCCACTAATGAGCGACAGGTCACCTCACGTTTTATGCTCCGTCGGGCAGAGAGCCGTTGACGCTTATGGTTCGAAACGTGTGAATACAAACCCTTCGTAGGAAGGGTCCAGGCCTGAGGAGGGATATTTATGATCTGGGCGTTCCCTGTGTGATCCTGTCATTCTGTACGGCAGACTGGATGAACACTACTGTCTCTTTCCCCAAACAACACCCACTCGCAGCCGGTAAAATAATAGTGAAGGTCTTCTAGAACTCTGAACGGGTTAGTCTGTGTGATGTCCTACCTCATGGTGTAACGATCAAGTCTGAAGAGTACTATACTGCCCTCAGGAAACCGAAGAAAAGACTTCGGCGTGTTCGTCGCCACAAAAATGTAAACAAACTTCTCCGTCTTCATGACAACGCAAGGCCTCAGACAAGTCTGCCCTCCCGAGATGAGCTCACAATACTTCACTGGACTGTTATTCCTCATCTCACCCCCCCCCCCCTCTCCCGTATGTGACACCTTTCGACTTCCATCTGTCTGGCCCAGTGGAGGTTTCACTTCGTGGGAAGCAATAGGTGGATGATGGGGAAGTTACTGATGGTGCAAGACGTTGACTCCGACGTTGTACCATGCAGGCATACGGCCCCTCTCAGTAGGGTAGAGTAAGATCGTTGCGTTGAACGGAGATTATGTGGCAAAAACAGGGTTTTGCAGCTAAATAGTGTATTGAACGTCAGAATGAAACCAACCCGCTTTCAGAAAAAGGTGAGTTGGATTATTTACTGAGCGTTCCTCGTACAAATAAACAATCCGAACGAAATATCATTCATCCCCTTTGGTCACTTTGTAGAGCGGTGTATGGTGTAGAATTGGTACCAGACTGTCACGTGACTCTCCCTCGCAGACTTCTGTCACGGCAGTGAAGTGCCCACATACATAAATTTTTGAATTTAACTTTTGAGTCAAGAGGCTTAAATTCTTCTTTAGGAAGAGAAGACCCTATCCAGCCGGTTGTACGGTATCGGTACGTGACAGAATTTAACTAAGGTCGTGCCCTTAGCAATATTCATCACAAAGTGGCTTGATTTGTTGGTATGTCAACACGGCTTGTCTCACTTGACTCCAAGGAAAGGTGAAACGCTAGCAGCAACGTAACTCGGCAAAGAACAGTGGTCGTAAAAAGTTCCTGACCGACAGGGGCTGGAGTCGAATGTGACGCCTTGTGAGTCATAATCGGGTTCAAACCCGGTGTGGCTTGCTGCTGCCAGTCTATACAGATTCATTTCAACGAATTTACGAGCACACATTGCTAGGGAAACTGTATGCAATGTACGTTTGCAGTCTGGTACATCGCAAAAGGCCATTCCTCACAGTGGCACATAAAGCTGCACGTCTTCTAAAAGGGCTGAAGTACAACGGTGGCGTACAGTGTGGTCTGACGAGTAGAGATTTTGCCGTTTTTCAGAAGGTACAAGGCGTCGAGTGCAGCGAAGGCCCAGTGATGCATTCAGACAATAAGGACCAGATAGTTTTGTTCCAACTTTCCGCAGTGGCTAGGCACTGTGTGTTGCCTGACTTGCATGCAGCCTACACAACGCAGCTGTCTTGCACGTCCTCTAATCTCCTCTCGGTACCGTCAGTATAACAATATTTTTTTGGCCAGCCGTTGTATTTTCGTATCTATCCGTGAAGCAACTTACGTATCATTAAATTTTCATATTTTTGTTTTACAGTTATAGTGTTTGTACAAAAAACGTTTCTCCGCATTATGAAACAATGATTTCTAAGACATGCAGAAAATTATCACGTTTTATAAACTATTATTGCAATAATAATAATAATAATAATAATAACAATAATAATAATAATAATTTTACTGTCGTTCAGCTGATTACAGCAATAGACAAAGTCAAGAGCATATATTTCTACATTAACTACTATATCGATGTAAATTGGTTTACATAAAATAGGTACACGTTAGAATACAGAAGTTTCATCTTCAAAGAATTCATCAATGGTGTAAAACGGATTGTTCACTAGTAGCTTGTATAATTTAGCTTTAAAGATATTTACATGCAGTTCTTTAAAGTCAGCACTTAGTCTATTAAACATCCTTAGTCCAAGAACTAGGTAAGAATTATGCAATTTTGATAATCTATGATATGGTACGTCTACAGATGTTCTGTTTCTATTATTATGGCTATGAATATCACTTCTCAACACAAAATTAGACACATTGTTTCTAATGTACATTAAAACATTGTAGATGAATAAGTTTACTACTGTAAGACACTGCAATTTAATAAGCAGAGGTTTACAATGTTCTGTTTTATCAGAATCCGTTATTATTCTTATTACTTTCTTCTGTAAAAGTAAAATGTCATTTACATGACAGCTACTACCCCACAGTAAAATTCCATAAGAGATGATGCTTTGGATGAAGGCAAAATATGCTGATCTCACATAGTCATTGGGAACATGTCTTTTTAAATTTCTAATTAGATAAATAACTCTTGAAAGCCTAGCCAATATATTTTTAATGTGTGGTTCCCACGTCAATTTATTGTCAATAGTAACACCTAAAAATTTAACAGTTTCTAATTCCTGGTAGTTAGGAATCTCTTTGAGGCTAAAGTAAAGTGTCTGGGTTTTGTTTTCATTTAGCAAGAAGCCATTAGCTTTGAACCATAATGAGGACTGAGCAAGGGTATTTTCGGTCAGTGTTTTCAGTGTACCTAGATCAGGGCTTTTATGTAGAAAAGTTGTCATCAGCATACAATATTGTATGAGAATTTATGAATAAGGGCAGGTCATGAATCATTAGTATAAACAGTAAAGGTCCAAGCACCGACCCTTGAGGCACTCCGTACCTAACATTAACCAAATTTGATTTCTCCCTACCAATGCACACAACTTGTTGACGCTTCTCTACAAAAGACCTGAACATATTTATACTGTTGTCATTGAAACCATAGTAAACTAGCTTATTCAGCACAGTGTGATGCTCTACACAGTCAAAGGCTCTGCTCAGGTCACAAAATGTAGCCTGGACATAGTCCCTAGCCTCGAACACATCTAGGACTAATTTTACAAGGGAGTCCATTGCATCCGTTGTGGATTTACCTTTCCTAAATCCAAACTGTTTATCACTAATTATATTTAGTTTACCCAAGTAGGCACTAACTTGCTCATACATAATTGTTTCTAAATTTTGTGAAAAAACTGGGGTTATGGATATAGGTCTGTAACTAGCGGGACAGTTCTTTTCCCCTTTTTTGTATATGGGCACAACTCTAGAAATTTTTAGTATATCAGGGAACTTACTTTCAACTAAGCATCTGTTAACACAAAAGGTTAAAGGATAAATCACACTATCAATAACATCTTTCAACAAATTACATGACATATCATAGTAATCAACACTAACTGAAGGTTTGAAATTTTTCACTATTTTTAGGATATTGTAAACTTCTTGTACAGGTAATAATCATAATCCACTATGCAGATGTCTTACTCACCCCCTGTGGACTGGATGGTTTTACAGTGTAATAACCATTCTGTTCTACTGGTCACCTGACACAGAGTCTGCATATAAATCATGAAATACTGGGTGATTCAAAAAGAATACCACAACTTTAAAAATGTGTATTTAATGAAAGAAACATAATATAACCTTCTGTTATACATCATTACAAAGAGTATTTAAAAAGGTTTTTTTTCACTCAAAAACAAGTTCAGAGATGTTCAATATGGCCCCCTCCAGACACACGAGCAATATCAACCCGATACTCCAACTCGTTCCACACTCTCTGTAGCATATCAGGCGTAACAGTTTGGATAGCTGCTGTTATTTCTCGTTTCAAATCATCAATGGTGGCTGGGAGAGGTGGCCGAAACACCATATCCTTAACATACCCCCATAAGAAAAAATCGCAGGGGTAATATCAGGGCTTCTTGGAGGCCAGTGATGAAGTGCTCTGTCACGGGCTGCCTGGCGGCCGATCCATCGCCTCGGGTAGTTGACGTTCAGGTAGTTACGGACAGATAAGTGCCAATGTGGTGGCGCTCCATCCTGCTGAAATATGAATTGTTGTGCTTCTTGTTCGAGCTGAGGGAACAGCCAATTCTCTAACATCTCCAGATACTGTAGTCCGTTCTCGTACGTCCAGAACTTTTCCCTTTGCACAAACACCCATTCTCTGTAAACTGTTTATACCAACGTTTAATACACCACCTATCAGGAGGTTTAACACCATACTTCGTTCGAAATGCACGCTGAACAACTGTCGTCGATTCACTTCTGCCGTACTCAATAACACAAAAAGCTTTCTGTTGAGCGGTCGCCATCTTAGCATCAACTGACGCTGACGCCTAGTCAACAGCACCTCAAGCGAACAAATGTACAACTAAATGAAACTTTATAGCTCCCTTATTCGCCGACAGATAGTGCTTAGCTCTGCCTTTTGTCGTTGCAGAGTTTTAAATTCCTAAAGTTGTGGTATTCTTTTTGAATCACCCTGTATATCATCGTCGCACAAAGCACGTTGCCAATGGCGCACCGTCTTCTGCGTTGACTTCAGGCGCGGAAGATCACCGTTGTATACATGCAGATTTCGCAGCTATCATATAGTACAAGTAGCTCAAATATACTGACAAAAACATATACATTCTTCCTACTCCATGCCTTGCCAGAAAATAGTTCAAACGTTTTCCAAAAGAGAGTGAAACAGGCAGTAAAAGACCCTCGCGCAGGAAAACGGAGATTTCTGTGACCCGTCACTGGCTGCTGCAATACGATGATTACCGTCTCCGATAGGTTAACTGCAGCTTGTGAAGGGTGTAATCCATTTGGACTTGTCACCACTCAATCAGGTTACCACGAATATGGACGAGGATTATAAAACAATTATAAAACAGTTCTAGATCGCAAGGAACGTTTATTATTTCGATCATCACACGACCATCTTAGACCTTCACTGTCCATAGTTCGAGAACCGCCGAATGACTGTGAGAAGTTGACTATCGTCGTTCAGCGGTTCCTGCTCCATACACGGCCTCCCTGTTTCATGCACATCAATGTCGATTTATATGGTTGAAGGTCTGAGTATGATCATGTGATGATCGAAGCCGGTCACCTTTTAATAAACCTTGTGTTCTAGACTGACTTATAATTAACTTTAATTTGTTACGCTGTGATCGCTGAGTTTCTCCTAGAACGTTTTCGAAAATAATGTACGAGGTTGCATAAAAAGTTCTCGGTTTACTTGCCGCGTCAAATTTGGATAAAATCCCAAGCTTTCGATGACTACCTCTGTCATATTCGTCAAGGGATAAAACTGACTGTCGTGGGCCGGTGAGGCTTCCGCTTTTATAAGCAGTGGACGGCTTCTCATTGGCTGGATGACGTCACGGTGAAACCGGCGCGTACTGAGGTGGCGGCCTCTATATCCATAGATTTTGTTGCGCGCTTTATCCAGCGTTGCTTGCAGCGCCATCCATCGCAACAGGCGGAGAACTGCGAGGAATGTGAGAAGTCTCTCCCTGCGCTCTTTCTTTATCAATTGCGCGCTTCCATGCATTTGCTGAGTGAATAACCGGAGTCTCTGTTGAAATTATTTCCACAGAGTCTAATTTCAACTGCTTCCCTGATGACAGAGTCCAAATAGTTGGAAGCGTGAACAAGTAGTCTTGTTTCATCGAATAAAATCTTATATTTATTTAACAAACTGTGCTCAGCCACCGCTGATTTTTCTAGGTACCTGTATTTCAGGTGACGCTGATGTTCCACACAGTGATCGGCAACAGTTCCTATAGACTGGCCCACATAATTTTTCCCACACTTGCAAGGAATGTTGTAAATTCCCGGTACTCTCAGGCCAAGATTATCTTTCACGGGTCGCAGCATCTCCTTAATCTTCCTGGGTGGCCGGAAGACTGGTCCGATTCCCTGCCGGCTCAGGACTCTGCCGATCTTGCTGGTCGTTGCACCGCAGAATGGCCACATGGCAATGAGGCACTGCAGCAGTTTGTTGATTATTTGAATGGTATACATCGGAAGATTTACAGTAGAGGTGGAGAAGGATGGAAAGTTACCCTTCTTAGATGTGCTGGTGGAGCGAAAATCAGATGGACGGCTCAGACATTCTGTGTACAGAAAACCGACACATACAGATTTATATCTAAACGCGCGTAGTTTTCACCACCCAGCTCAGAAGAGAGCTATGCTGAATACCTTGGTACACAGAGCAAGGTCTATTTCGGACAAGGATCATCTCGGCTCCGAGATTAACCATCTGACGACGGTATTCATCAAAAATGTATATTCCGATCGTGATATTAGATCTACTCTGACGAAGAAACCAAGGGAGGACGCTGTTCGAACGGATCAAGAGGACCAACACACTGCGCGGCTGCCATTCTGCGGTGCAACGACCAGCAAGATCGGCAGAGTCCTGAGCCGGCAGGGAATCAGACCTGTCTTCCGGCCACCCAGGAAGATTAAGGAAGTGCTGCCACCCACGAAAGATAATCTTGGCCTGAGAGTACCGTGAATTTACAGCATTCGTTGCGAGTGGGGGAAAAATTATGTGGGACAGTCTCTAAGAACTGTTGCCGATCGCCATGTGGAACATCAGCGTCACCTGAAATACAGGTACCTAGAAAAATCAGCGGTGGCTGAGCACAGTTTGTTAAATAAACATAAGATTTTATTCGATGAAACAAGACTAGTTGTTCACGCTTCAAACTATTGGGACTCTGTCAAGAGGGAAGCAGTTGAAATTAGACTCTGAGAAAATAATTTCAACAGAGACTCCGGTTATTCACTCAGCAAATGCATGGAAGCGCGCAATTGATAAAGAAAGAGCGCAGAGGGAGACTTCTTACATTCCTTGCAGTTCTCCGCCTGTTGCGATGGATGGCGCTGCAAGCAACGCTAGATAAAGCGCGCAAAGAAAATCTATGGCTATAGAGGCCGCCACCTCAGTATGCGCCGGTTTCACCGTGACGTCATCCAGCCAATGAGAAGCCGTCCGCTGCTTACAAAAGCGGAAGCCTCACCAGTCCACGAGGTTCGAGGGTTGGATTCCCTCTCTTCTTCATCGAAGACTTTCACTGCCTGGGCTACTCTCAGGGTGCATCTTCAACGTGGAAGATCCCCGCCATTTCCTTGCCGTGTCGTCTGCTCGCCGTCCGGTCCTCCTCGCCGCCGCTGCCGGCGCCGCCGGCGCCGCCGCCGCCTGACGGTGCTCGCCGCCGCCGCCGTTTCGTCGCTGCCTGCCGTCGCCGTCGCCGCCGCCACCGCCGCCGCCGCCTGGTCGTCGCCGCCGCCGCCGCCTGGTCGCCGCCTGCCGGTGCTCGCCGCCGCCGCCGTTCGGTCGCTGCCTACAGCTGCCTGGTCGCCGCCGCCGCCGCCACCACCTGCCACCGCGCCGCCCTTCTCGCGCGCCGCCACCATGTCCCAACCCACCAACACTATCATTTTCACCTCTCCCTCCGTTGCTCCAACCACCATCACATGGAGCTCATCCTCCATCTCACTTCCCGTCCTACCTTCTCTCCCTGTCCACCCCACCCCTGCGCCACTTTCGGTTGTAACCACCCCCAACTCCTCCTCCCCTATCACTGTCGCCCCATCGACAGCTACTGATTTTCCGCCACTCCCTGCACCGCCTCCGACGGGCTCCAAGCCAGCACGGATTTCGGCTCGACGTTCCACAGTCTCTGTGACACCCACGCCCCCTCAGTCTGCGTCATCCGCTGATCAGGGTGGTCCTGCCCCCCGCCATCTCCCCCTGCAACACGTCCCCCTACCCCCTCTACACCCGGTCGTGACCACGAAACCCTCAAAGCGCCCGAATGTTGACCCTTCCCCTGAAGTCTCCTCCAAAAAACAACCCCACTCCTCGTGACCCACTCACCCCCATGGACGCGGCTCCGACCCCCGCCCCCGCCACGCCTGCCACCCACACCTTTGTCTTCTCCAATCCTGACCCTCAATTCCTTGATGCCCGCTCCCTCACCCTCGCCATCCGGAAATACTACCCCAATGCCCCCATCTCCCTTCCGATTCCTCTCAAGGACTCGGTGCTCATTAAATCCCCCAATGCTTCCTTCCACACCGATCTCCTCTCCCACATCCCCCGTATCCAATTTGGCCAACGTGCAACCCTCACCCCCTACCACACCCTGTCCTCTCCCCGTCAACCTCAACCTCCCCGACATCCGCCGACCTTCACCGCTCTGATCACGAAGCTTAGCCCCATGATCACGGAGGCTGAGGTGTTGGCGGAACTCAAATCCCGGCCCGACATTGAAATCCGCTCAGCCCGTCGCATCTTCAATGATGCCGGGCTGACTTTTCTCATGCGGATATTCACCGAATCCTCCTCCTCCATTGACTGCCTCCTCACTGAGGGAGCCCTCATCTACAATCGCCGTCATAAGGTGGACCCCTCCCGTTCCCCAGTCCAATCCTACCGCTGCCAACGCTGTCCCACCTACAATGACCACGTTACCTCTGCCTGTAAGAACCCCCCTACTTGTCCCCACTGCAAAGCTTCACACTTCCTCAAGAATTGCCCCAATCTCACCTCTCCCCCCTCCTGCAACACTTGCAACGAACCACATCTTACCTACTCCTCAAAGTGTAAAGCGAAACCTCCACCAGTCACCCCTGAGCTCACCATCCCTGTCCGTCCTGTTGATGACCCCATCCACCCCAACAACTCGCTCCGCCCTCCCCCTACTGCTGAGGACATCATCTGGTTCACCACCACTGTGCTCCAAAACATCCACCCCTTCCAGCGCTCGCACACTCTTTCCCAAATCGCCCTAGCTGCCCGTTCCATCTTACCACCTATGCCACATACTCCCACAACCAGGCCCACTTCACCTTCACCCCCCTCATCACCCTCGTCTAACTCTCCCCTCCCATGGTACACGAACTCTACCATCTCCTGTACCACAACATTCGCTCCCTGCCCACCCATAAACTCTTCTTCCTCCACACCTGCCGTCAGCACCGCGTGGATGCCTTCGTCCTAAATGAAACCTTCCTTCAACCTTGTATCTCCATCTCCATGGCTCCTTACACCCTACACCGCAACGATAACCCGTACCCTCTGGCGCGTGGCGGCGTTGCTGTAGGCCACCTCAAGCACCTCCCTGTCCGGCCCCAACCTCTCCTTAACAATCCTGCCGAGCATCTCACACTCAGCCTCTTCTTCCCCACCCTTACCATCACCTGTGCCACCATTTATGTCCGCCATCGCACCCCCATCCCGTACGATTTCCTGGCCCACATTGACCGCACCTTCTCCACCTATGTGATTGCCGCCGACCTCAATATCCACAGGCGTGATCTTGCTGACCTCCAGTGGTGGCATCAGTTTCTCACCACTCTCCAGGGCGACCTGGTTCCCCTGCCTCAGCACACCCGACCTGAATCCAACACCACTCCTGATGTGGTCCTTGCCTCTCCCAACCTCCTTGGGCGCATCACCGCAGATGTCCTTGACCTCATTGGCAGTGACCATGCTCCTGTTCTCCTCACTATCTCTAATGGTCGCCATCCCCGCAACGCTCCTCGCCCTGACGTCCCTCCTAAACTTGTCAATGATTACTCCCGTGCCAACTGGGATGCCTACCGGGACTCCATTCACACCCAGGTTGACGGCCACGACCTTACCCTCCAATCTCCTGATGACATCTCTCGCGCTGCTGCCTTCCTGCACCAGACCTTGTCTGACGCCCTCGCCACCCATATCCCCACCAAAGCCATCCACCCTCACTGCCCCGCCCTGCCTCCACAGGCCGTCCTTGTTCTTCGAGAGTCCCGCCGCCTCTACCATTCTTTTCTCCACACTCGTGACCGGGATACACTTACCCGCCACCGGCAATTACAACGACACATCTGCAACCTGCTTACTGCGAAGAAACGCCGTGCCTGGCGCCAGACATGTACACAACTCAACACCACGCTCCCCATAAACTCTTCCAAGTATTGGTCTGCTTACCACCGCCTTACTGGGAACCGCCCCACCCCCCAGTACCCTCTCCTGCTTAATGACCGTCCCTTTCCCGACAACCTCAGTAAGGCCAACCACTTTGCCTACCACCTCTCTGATGTTTTTTCCATCCCAGATGATCCCCACTTTGATTATTCCCTCTTCCCTGATGTCATAGACTGTAGGAATACTTCTTTTACTCCCCTTGCTCCTAGCTTCCAGTACTTGGGCCACACCCCACCATCTGAACTTAACACTCCCATCACTACCCAGGACATCAGCCTCACATTCCGCACTAAACGCAACACTGCTCCCGGCCACGACTGCGTTACCTACCGCCACCTCAAACACTGCCCTCCCTCGTTCCTTTCAATCCTTGCCACCCTCTACAATGTCATCCTTGCCACTGGCTTCTGTCCCAACCTATGGAAAACCTCCCGTATCCTGATGTTCTCCAAATCCAACAAGCCTCCATCTGATGCCTCTTCCTATCGTCCTATCTGTCTCACATCGGTGTTCAGCAAGCTCTTGGAATCCATCCTTTCCCAGCGCATCCATCACCACCTCCGCCAAAACCACCTCCTCCCCGACACCCAATGTGGCTTTCGACCTTCCTTCTCTGCTGATGACCAACTCCTCCGCCTGTCCGCCTCACCCCCACCCTCACCTACCTTGGCCTCACCATTGACCGTCACCTCACCTGGATCCCTCATCTCCGCTCCATCCAATCCAAAGCCCACAACCGCCTCTGACTCCTCAAACTCCTCTCTGGCCGGACATGGGGGTTGCACCCCTCTACCATCCTCCACACCTACAAATCCTTGATCCGTCCCATCCTCTGTTATGCCAGTCCTGCCTGGATATCTGCCCCCTCCCCCAAATTCTATAAGTCCCTCCAGATCCTTGAGCGTCATGCACTCCGCCTCGCCTTCCATATACGCCTCCCATCCCCCACGCGGATCCTCTATGATCTCATTCCTTTCCCCCATCTGCTCATATTCCTCGAACATATCCGTATCCTCTACACCTCCCGCCGTCTTGAACCCCCTCACCCCCTGGATGTGCTCGTCTCCTCTCCGATCCCCGCCCCCTGCCACGTCTTCACCGTTGTGTCCCCCCTACCCTCCATCTCTACACCTACATCTCCTTTCCCAAGGTGGCTTCCATCAACTCCCCCTCCCAGATGATGCCCTCTCTCCCTCCATTTATCCCTCCTATCAACTCTGATCCTCACTCCCCCTCCTTTCCTCTGTCCTTTTCCCAGGCTCCCTCTCCCCTCCTTCCATCCTCTTTCTTCCACGCCTCCCCTCTCTTTGCCCCCTTCTCTCTCCCGAGTCCTTTTACATTTCCCTCCTCTGCCCCCTCTCATTTCCTCTCACGTCTGCCCTTCTCCCCCTTTTATTAGTCCTGTTCCTCCTTGGGTCTCCCACCCCTTTGTCGTTTTTTCCTCTCCTCCCTCCTTGTTTTTCCC